>NW_024529266.1:921685-988749 GCF_017590135.1 Pyrgilauda ruficollis | reverse complement strand
CTTTTGGTTTTTTTTTTTTTTTTTTTTTTTTTTTTTTTTTTTTGGTTGCTTGGTTTGGGGTGGGCTTTTTTTTTGTTTTGTTTTGTTTTGTTGGAGTTTTTTTGTTTGTTTTTCCTGATGGCTGGAACATTGTGAAACAGTGTGCAATTTCTGATCTGCTTTTTGCTTTCTGTCCCTTTTCTGCTCTTTGCTATCACAGCTGTACTGTAGCTAGTTACATTGTAGTCCTTATATTTTTAAAAGCTGCATCAAGGAGCTTTTATATTTATGTGAGATGTTTACATGGGCTTAGTCCATCAGCTCTCTCTGTTGACGTTATTGAACACTTATACATACATTTAGCATTGCTGGCTTCAAAAGTTTGAAAAATTTATATACCAGGGATTTGATCCTGTCCATCTCTTCACATGCAGACAGTCCCATCTTTCAAAAATGAAGTCAAAGGACATATCTTGAATGAGGTGGGTTGGATACAGTCCTTCACAAAAATACCCAGAAGACCTTGAAATGCACACTCCAGGGGGTGAAGGCCTTTTCAAGGAAGGAAGAATATGTTTTCCCATATTTTTTAGTATTCAATTCTTCATATTCATCTTCAGTAACAGTGAAACTCAAATCTGATCAGGAAAAAGGGATAGAAGATCCCTGAAGCTGAAAGTTGGGAGTTTTAGACTCCTAATTAGTGAGAAGCATGTTATACAGCATTCACTGAGCAGTAAGCAATGTGAACTAGACCTCATCATTGTCAGTAAGGTACGTCAACATAGATGTTGAACATGGAAACATAACGGGAATTTCTACTCAGTTTTGCTAAAATTTTATTACTTACTGCTTTAAAATAATCTACAGTTTTGAGTCTTGAAAACACTAATCTGGAAGAATTAATTTTATTTCCCTGCAGATATTTAACAAATATAACAAGATTTCCTGGTATATGAGCACAACACTACTTTATTTTCTTCTCTTTATTTGGGATAGGAGGCACTACAGATGGAATATAATGAATGTCTTATATGTGTATCGATTTGTTGCCAAACATGTAATAGAGAAACTTGCACTTAGACCTAAAAATATAGTAATACTTTCTCAAAGGTAATAGCATAAGACAGAATTTATAACACAAGATTTCTGCTCTTTGGTATTGTACCATAGTAAGGAGACTGGCAGTGGTCAGTAAAAGACCCAGCTCTGCTGACAATATTTTAACTGCAGGTATGTTCATATGGGAGACAGTGAAAAGAACAGCAGTGTAACTTAAACTGGTTCTAAAATAATTGTTCCTGTTAAGTGTATCCACCACAGGAAGTATCTCAGCCATGAAGCTAGGTCAACAAATACCTGCTGTAACTTCACTGTGTGGCTATAGAATGGCATTTAATGCGCATTTCACATCTGTTCTCATTGATGATGTCCAATTTTAAGAGAGTTTATGCTGTTCCTTGAGTAAGATGCTGCCCTCTAGTATGTGGATCACAGCACCCAGAATCTGGTAGCACTGAATGGCTGTCAGTAGGAGATACAAATTCTTCATTGCACTGGCAGATTACAAGACCTGAACCAACATTGTAGTCTGTCCAAGTGTGCACTTTTTGACTATTTTGCCTTGCACAGGATAGACCTGTGTTGTAGCAGAATAGGGAAAGGGGAAGATGGAAATCTTAGTATTTTGAATGAAAAATTTATCATTCTTTTTGGGACACAGAAAAAGCAGGATCTTGAAGTGGCTTTTCCACAGAGTAGACTGGTCATTAATTTTGAGTTTCTCCTCAGGTTCATAGTTTATTTAAAGACATTTCCTATCTTTGGCATTACAACACATCTTCTAGAGTCTTGTGCCTGTATGTGACACCAAAATCTGTTCCTTTACCAGAATCAGTGTTTCTTGAAATACTTAGTTTCATTAATGCCATTAGATCTTTCCATGAATGGTCAGAAAAATAACAGCAGGGAATTCTCACTGTAAATTCCCACTCTGAGTTAATTTCCACTTCAAATCACCATCCTTGCAGTAGTCTGTTTAATGCCGGATACTATCCCTTGCCCTTTAAAGGGCAAGAAATCTGCAATGTAACTTCACTTTTGACTTTTGATTCTGTTGTATTAGAGGATTTGTGAAGATTCACAGCAAATGGAGAGAAAGGAAACTTATACTTATACCTTAACAGGAGTTTTTATAATGCCATTCTGCCTGGCTGGCAGAGCAGAACAGTCTCTCACAGCCTATCTGACTGGCTAATGGTTCAATTGCAGCGCACATGCTTTCTCCTCTGAGTAGCTGTGGGTGGATGCTGAAAACAAAATGTTATGCTTGCTGGCAGTGAGCAAAGAATGTTTTCAGATGTAGTGTAACAAAAGGTTTGCCTCACAATTTGGCAGTGAGATTTATTTTGGTACCACATTGTTCTCAGATGGATATAATTATGGCTCAGGCAAAGTTTTTTCCAGTGATTTATGACCTCCCCGAAATTACTATTTTGCCTGGTATTTTCCTTCATGTTCTTCATCAAAAGTGATAATTTTTAATGGGAAAATTAAAAAGAGATACTTTCAACTTATTTTTGAGCATGATAAAATGAGCTTCTCCTACTATTAAAAGAAAGTTAAACATTTTCTAAGCTGGAGTGCTTTGAAAAACATATATTTTTTCAGAAAGAATACTTTCTTCAAGGCTCAATATTCAGAGTTCAGAAAAGTGTAGCCTTAAATGAAAGGTTTAACACAGATATTATAGTCAAATGTTAATGCATTCTCTTACTGCTCTTCTAAAGGAAAAAAAAAAAAAAGATAAGAAGAAGAAAAGATAAATTGCATGTCATTAGCAAAATACAGCTTTTTTGCACATTGGTTCAGTCACCATATAAATAAAGACCACAAATTCTTCTCATCACTCTAATGATAGAAGAAATGAACCATTATGAAAAGAAATTGCCTTCAGTAAAATTCCACAAAAGATCATCTCCAAAAAACGACAAAAGAACACAAAAAGAGTTAAGTCATAAATTTGGTAGTAACATATGAATGCCCAGAAAAAGAGCAGATCATAACCTGACATTAAAACTGGGGTTTTATTAAGTATAACCCAAGAGCAAATAAAAATCTAGAACCTACATATGTCTTCTATTAAATTATGGAAATTTCTAAATCTGCTTTAGTGATAGAGAAAGCTACAGATGCCTTAGAAAGGAAGTGTCTGAAAAAAACCAATTAGTATTAAGTGTAATAAATTCATGACAGACAGGACCAGTCAGAAATTTCAGCATTCCTATATTTCCTGTTATTTGCGAAAGAAGATGGAAGTATCTGGGGTATGATTTTAAAATGGTAGTAACACCTTTAGATAATTAAAGGAATATGTAATAGGTCTAAATGAAAGAGCCTTCATGTAGAAAACATGTTGAGAAATAAACCTAGCAGCAGAGAGAAAGTGCTAGGAATAGTCCATCTGATCAATAGTTTACTAATACCCTTGAAAAACTTTCAGGAGCCTGGAACTAGTTCAAATTCTACTTTATCTTTGCTTATTTATTTTAATTTATGTGATCTTTCATGTTGCTGGAATGGGTTTTATTGAATATTTCCAATTTCTGAGTCAAGTATGAAAAAATTAATATAAATTATGAGGTAAAGAAAATTGTAATAAGCGTAACAGGACTCTCAGTGCTGTCAACAGAAAATAGTGTTAATTCTGGTTTCTTGCAGGCAACATCCTGCTTTGGAAAAAAACTGCCCTGTCCTGGTACTGTGACATCTTGATAAAACGTGTATCATTTTAATAACAACCATTGCATTGCCTCCTTTTAGAGGCTAGGGGAAGCAATCAAAGGTACGTGCATTTTTTTTTTTTTTCAGTACTACAAAGGCTACTGTCCCAGGGAAATTCTGATTTTCTCAAGTTCCATGGCAGATTTGCCACTTTGTAAAGCCCACCTTAGATGGATTCTTGCTGACAAACCAATTACGGCTGAACTTCCAGTAAGAACTTCCAGTAAAAGGCACAAGAGTTTACATGTTCCATGTTTATGAAGCCAGACAGTACCTTTGTAGTTACATTTACAGATTGCCACCACCCTGTAGGTTATGAGTCTTCCTTTGATTAATTGCTATGCAAACCTCAGAACAATGTCTAAGCTTAACCTGAATATGTCAGAGATGAAAAACCCAGCCTAGGTTTTTGAAGTTGCTCCAGCTGTTAGTTATTTTTCCTGTTAAAATGCTATTGACTAATGTTACCTACTTTGAAGCTTTAGGCTTTGGCCCATATTGCCTCCGTATATGTTAAAATTAATCAGGTTTTGTGTTGTAGATGTTGCTTTTCTATTCAATGGAAGATTGATTAGATTTCCTGAGAAGATGTAGATTTTTTTTTTTGTCATTTTAAGGACTTCTATGTGCTTTTCTCTCAAATTTTCATTACTGCTGTGTGTGAGAGTCACAATATTCATGTCTTTGCAGAAATTTATCCTAAACAGTTTCTAGTCTTTTCCATGGCTAGTGACAGGCTTCACTTTTGATTAGAAAAACAGCAATTGTTTCAATTCTGACTAATTTTCATCCAGAACTCTAGAATTGTGGTAGGGCATGCCACTGTTAAAAAGAATCCTATTCTCATATAGACTCTTATAAAATAAGAGTCTCTAGAGTTTAGAGTATGAAGAATGTTAAAAAGCTGATGATCAGCAGTTTTTTATATTTATCTAAATATGGATATCATCAAACAGCACTAAAAAAAGAAAGAAAAGGAATTTTTATTCATGTGTTAATGAAGTGTATTGAAGTTGAATTTAAATGTTTCCCAGCTTATAAATTTCTCTATTATTATGAGTTATTGTAATAGTTGCACAAAAACCATAAATGTATTTCAAAATTTTCAAATATCAGTCTTAATATTCAATATGTCTTAAGAAAATTAAAAGGTTGTATATTTCTAAAATATTTTTTTTGCATATACAAGTTATCAAACAGACATATTTATGTTTCTTTTTACTAACACACTTAACACTAACACTTTTACTAGCACTAACACTTAACATTTAAAGACAAATACTGAATTAAATTTGCATTTTTAATTAAGTAGTTATTCCATGATAATGACAGTCTGTGTTCAGATTTCAGGAGATATTTATTTAAAAGATTAATGAAGAAAGGTGCATTGATAATAAAAATATCTAAATAAAAAGATGCAAAGATGTGCTGTTTTGGGAAGAGTCTTCTGTAGCACAGTAGTAACACCCTGTAGCACAGTTTTTTGTGTATCTGATAGCAGGTCAGATGAGTATTTTCCAACTTCTAATAAACACTCAGTTCTCAAATTTGTGGTTGAATACCCCTATACTTAGGTTGCTTCCCTGCTGACCAAGGTGAGAAGTGATTTATAATGACTGCAATTATTGATACTTCAGGCATTTGTCAAATCCTTAATTTCATGCAGTTTCTCTACAAAACAAGTTGGGTTATAACAAAGGCTAGAATAATTCAATTGTAAGACTACTTACAGCTAAAAAGCTGGATCAAGACCTTGGTTGCTGGGGGAATGAAAGATTGGAATCACTAGTTTAAATATGTTAGAAATATTTTGTTTCATGTCATATGCATAATGGGTGGTGATGGAAGGGGTTTATGGAGATATTGAGTCCAAGGCCCAGTTCAAAATAGGGCCATCAAGGGCAAGATGCTCAGGGCTGTATCTAACTCAGTTCAAAATATCTCCAAGGACAGAGACCCACAGCCTCACTGGGTTTGAGAACACTCACAGTAGAAAAAATAGTGGATTTTCCTAATTTTTAAAATATTTATTTTAAAGACTTAAATTGAATGTCTTATGCTTGTCTCTTTATTGGTCTTGTTTGCTCTTTGGTTTCTTAATAAAATAAAAATACCTAATCTTGTGAAGTAGAACTGGAAAAGACCTCAGAATATTATTTTTTTGCATCTTCTGAATTCAAAGCAAGATAAATTCTACATAAGTAGTCTGCAAACAAAATACGTTTCAAAAATCCCCCAATCATAAAAATTTTACAGTCCGAAGTCAAGTGTCCCAGTACTTCATTATCTCACCTTGAAAGACTTTTCCTGGTGCTTAAGGTAATCTCACTTAGCCCAGTATTTCTTGTATGTTTTATGGGGCCATGGAGAAATTACAATTCCATTCTGGAAAACATTTTGTGTATTTTAAGACTCTTGTCCTGACTCTGTCAGTCTTCTCTCAACTGTATCAATCCAGTTCTCAGTCATCTTTCCTATGTAATTTTTCCTAAGCCTCTGATCATCCACGATACTCTTCTATTAGCTTTATTTTCTGAAAGAGTTGTATCCTTCTTAGGTACTGTGCAGCATGCAACATGGTACTACAGCTGAAGCCATACTGGTAATAATGAAAAGTATGTTTTTCTTCACCTGTCCTGTACATTGGTCTACTCTGCTTTGTGTGCATGAATTTCACATGCTATTCGTGCATGTGAGTTTAGATTTAATTTAAGATCAGCAGTGGGCAATACGAAAATAAAGTACTCAAACAATTGTTGATGCCTCTTATGCTGTGTAAAAGCAGGCTTTCCCATCATTGTTATATGGCATAAGAGTGATATACATTTGAACTTAACAAACATAAGGTACTGATATTCATAGGGTACTTGGACTTCAGGAGACAAATGATCTCTTGTGGATAGGTTGTGATGGGAGGCTGATTGTGAGTGGAGCAGCAAGGCATCTGGCAATGCTGAGTTAACAGCTCATGTCATATGCAAAGATTTGGTTTTTATTTGTTTTTTCCTTAGTTTACTTTGAAGAACAACAATGATAGTGAAGAGATGGGGGCATGAACACATTTGCCAGCAATGGCAAATGTGAGGAAGATTTTTATCTAGGTTAGGGAATGGTGACCAAGGCCTGAAGAGAGGTGCAGGGAGGCATGACAGATAGTAAGGAAATGTCTGGCGATGCAACATGAAGGAAGGTCTCTGATTTTCAATCAGTAACATCGCTGTTTTTCAAACAGTGTTACTGGAGGCCTGTCTCAAACACCTGTGTATCAGTGCACACAGCATAGGGATCACAAGGGCAGAAGTCCACGTGCAGATCTTCAGTCTCATTGGGATCACAGATACGATTTGCTTGAATAGAGTGCTGTAAAGAATGGGAAATGAGTCCTTAGGTAGTACAGATCAGAAAGGCAGGGAGGAGGAGTTGCATTATACACAAAGGCCAGAAGGCCAAATGCACAAAGACCTAATTGGTGTTCTGTGGGTAAAGGAGCATCAGTATCAACTAAAATGACTCCATGAGAGGCTTTGACTACAAACCACCTAATAGCAAAAAAAATTGATAAGGCTTTCTTTAGAAAAGTGGAAGAAGCCTTACAGGTGCAGGGCCTGATTCTAGGCAGAGACGTGACATTACTCTAACAACTACTAAAGGATATTGAGGCCAAAGCAACCCAGGAGATTCCTGGAGTACATTTAATCAAATTTTTGGATAGATAAGCTGACTAGAGAATAGTCAGACCTGTTCTTCTCAGAAAGTACTGGCTTGGATTGCAAAGGTCATGGGAGTCTCTGCTTCAGCCATCATGAAATGATACAACCTAAGATAGTGAGAGTATTGAACAAGACTAATAACAGAATTACAAACATGGAATTGAGAAGAGAAGAAGCATGATTACTGTCTTACTGTTTTAACTTGGTACTAAGCAACAGTTCTCTGTGGTGTCATTCGTTCTGTTTAGTTGTGTTTGTGTAATTTATTGGACAGACAAATAGAACTAAAGCTTTAGATTCAGACTTCTACTCACATTTTTATGATTGAATGTGTCCACTAAAAACAAAGCCTCTTTGAAACTCATGCATTTATTACCTTTTAGGTTTTTTCCCCAGCTAGTATTTTCCTGCTTTCTTTGTAGATTTATTTTAAAAGAAATAATTTTATTCCCTATGTGGAAAGGGGATATGAGTTCTAGGTATGAATTTTCTAGTTCCAAATTATATGAGCACTACATAGTGAAATGTCACTGAGAAGAATGAATGAAGAAGTCAAAAGATGAAATGTGGAAATGGAGTGCTATAGTTCGAGGAAACCACACAGTGTGTTTCCCTTGTTTATGAGGCTGTCATACCTTCCCACACATGAACCAAACTATGGTTGGTGATGATCAAGTGGTGCTGTGGGTCAGATGTACTCCATAAGAGTTGCATATGGCTTGTTCTGAAACAATTTTTCAATGAAACAATCTTTCTCCACAAACTTTTCTTATGGAATGGTGTCTGGAAAACCTCACTGAGGCTACATTTCTGGGAGAAAGATTTATATACACACAGAAGAAATTTCAGCTTCTTTCAGTTTCTGAATAAATGCTCTATTCAGCAGTGGAAATTAGGAAGCAGAGTACTGTCCCTTTTGACAATGTTTTCTGGGACTGTTTGTAATTTTCTAAGCTGTACTAGTAGAATTTGGATTCCAGAGGTAGGTTATGTGGGGAAATTCTTCTATGTGACTCCTGATTGAGTTCAATATGAGATAAACTGGTCCTGTCAGTCCATAGGTGGCTCAGTAGTTCCCCAGTAGCAGAAATGTAGAATCCTGACAATTATAATGAGAAAACTTATAGGCCCCTAGGTTTAGGTAGTGAATTTTAAGGGATGTATTTTGAGCATGGATCTTCATGGTGTCAAATAAATAGGTAAATACCTTTAACTTCTCTAAGACTACAATGTGAAGTGAATAGAGTACTCTTATAATCTAAGAAACATAAGAGGTCTTAGAACAATAAGAGATTGGAAAGAAAAATGTAATTTTAATGTATCAGCTTTTTAATGTTAATTTCTTCTTTTCTCAGCCACTTACAAGAATGAGTGTTTTTTTTCTTTTTCTTTCTTTCTTTTTTTTTTCCTGAAGTACATGGGATTGGAATGCTATAATGTGCTCAGAGAAATTCTGTGGCAAAGAAAAATGAAGCACTGATACCAGTAATCAAGACAAAACTCTGTGCAATTCTAAGGAGCTACAACAAATTGTCAGCTTCAAGTGATTCCTTCCACCCACGTACTTATTACTGTCTGTTGTGGCACAGAAGAAAGAAAAAGGGTGGCACTAAGTGAACATTTCAGTAGGGTTATACCTGCAGTAAGATGTTGATCCCTGAGCCCTTTCTCAAGTACATATTTTGTGGTGCACTGCCTTTTTTTGGAGTAAATTTGCATATTCTTAAGAAAAAAAGAAAATATTAGGCCTTTGACAGAAGGAAATGAGGCTAAATTTAATTAATTTTGACTGAATTATAGGTACATGCTATGTCATGCCTTGGAATCCCGATGGTCTGAGATGAATTGTGGATCTTTTCTGGCACATATTCACATTTCTTTTTGGCAGAAGTCAATATCTGAGAGGAGGGGAGTTTGTATCTCTGTTATCTCATGAAGAAGAAAAAATCATATGTGCTAGAGATGATGAACTGTGCATTATGTTAAGTGGTTTGACTACATCTTTTGTCAAGGAAAAGCCTAATGAACTCGAAATTCAACTTTCTTCCTGTGGGCTGATTGAAAGAAGGTGATGCTGACCTTTCAAGAACACTAAATCCCTTATCCAGAGACTCAGGTCAGGTCCATCAAACAAGACAGGCACAAACTGAATTAACTCAATTGAAGTGTTTTTTTGTAGTACAGCTAGAAGAGATTTAAGACTCTGTGGTTTAAATATCTAATCTGAAGGAACAGCGAAATGCAAGATGAATTTGCAATAATCAAAGAAATTACAAGGCTAACTATTGATGTGAACCTGAAAAAAGTAATTTGTGTAGCCAGTAGAAGTAATATCGTTATGCACTTAGCTGAGAAATACTTGTTAAATCATTATAAAAGTGCATTAAGATAAAATGGTGGGTGTAAATAGCACACTGTATTCCTTCTGCTAACCTGGATTGGATGACTTGACCCTGTGTGGCTGCCAGATGCCTTCTAAAGCTTGTAGCACTACCCTCTTCAGCTGGACAGGGGAAAAAATATGATGAAAGGTTCACATGTTGAGATAAAGAGAGATCATTCACATATTACAGTCGTGGGAAAAACAGACTCAACTTACTAACTTATTGCAAATAATTTTTATCTGATACTCAGTTACGAGTAGGGTAATGAAAAGTCTTAAAACCACCATCCCCTAATCAACCTCAATCCTGATTTTCTGTACCTCCTCCCCACCAGTGGCACAGAGGAGAGGATCATTTGGCTTGTGACTAATTCCTCACATGTCTTTGCAGCACACTTCTCCTTACAGGGAAGACTCATTACACTCTTTTCCTACTCCTGTGTGGAGACCATCCCACAGGAGACAGCCTTCACGAACTTCTCCAATATGACTCCTTTCTGTGGGCTGCAGTTCTTCACAAACTGCTCCAGTGTGGGTCCCTCCCACTGAATTCAGTCCTTCAGAAATACACTGTTCAAGCCTGGGTACCCCAAGGGGTCACAAGTCCTGCCAGAAAACTTGCTCCAGCACGGACTCCTCTTTCCACAGGTCTACAAGATCTGCCAGCAAACCTCTTCCAGCATGGGCTCCTCTCCTCAGGGGTCCAAATATCCTGCCAGGGTCCTCTGGACTCCTGTTTTCCATGGGGTCACAACCTCCTTCAAAGAGATCCATCTGCTCTGGCACAGGGTCCTCCATGTGAATCTCTGCTGCACCATGGTCCTCTGTGGGCTGTAGGGACACAGCTGTCTCCCCATGGCCTTCACCACTGGCTGCAGAGGAATCTCATTTCGGGTGCCTGGTGCATCTCCTGCCCCTCCTTCTCCACTGACCTTGGTGTTTCAGAGCTGTTCATCTTGCATAGTCTCACCTTCCCCTTGGGCTGCAGTTGCTGCTGCACAGTTTTTTCCTGCCTTTCTTACATATGTTATCCCATAGGTGCTTCCCCTGTCACTGATGGGCTGGGCCTTGGGCAGCAGCAGCTGGCTGCCACAGGCTTTTTTTGCTATCCTTGTAGCTTCATTCCCCACCCCTTCCAACCCCCTAGTACCCCAAACCTTGCCACCCAAATCCGGTACAAGAATGGATAAATAGCAGCTTTGTGATCCCAAATGTCATATCATTGTGGCACTATGGTACAACTTGTTTATGTATGGATTGTTGTTACCAGCTTTGAAATATCTTTGGTATTTGGTATGTTGGTTGAGCAACAAGCATATACTCACAAGCAGTTACGCCTGTAATATGATTAGATCTTGAGACAACCACAAATGTGACATTATAATACCCAAACCAGTCAATTTTTGGCTCCAAACATGGATATTCTTTTGATATTTCCAAGTGACATCCAGAATTACAAAAATATTTGTATTTAATAAGACTTGTGACATCAACATCCATAGCATTATTGTCTGGAAGTTGACAAAGTGTATCTGGATGAATAGACAGCCAGATGAATTGAAAATAGACTGGACAATTGTAGACAATGGCTTGATATCTGATTGGCAGCCAGAAAGTATCAAGGAGAGTATATTGGAACTAATATGCTGAGACTAGTTCCTCACTATTGACCTGGATGATGAGATAAAATACATGCTTAACATATACCAGCTGGGAGTGGCCTAAATATCTAATGATAGAGCTACAGTCCTTAAGTTTGGATTAACAGAACTCTCATGAAATTCCAAGAAAAGAAGTGCAAAGTTCTGTATCTGGTGTATGTGTAGGCTGTATGTAATAGCCCAAATCAGTTTCACCACTAATGCCAAGTAAATTGAATTAAGCCACAAGAATGCTCATAGTCCAAATAAGTCTCAAGTTGTACACCAAGCTACATGAGGAAGCATGTTGCGAAGGAACTGAGGGAAATTGCTGTATCTTTGCAGTAAGATTGGACCTTCTGGAATACTCTACCTGTTTCTGAATGCCCTGTTCAAAACAGATGCAGGAGAAAGGTCCAGCAGAGTGCAGCAAGGATGGACAGTGTCCTAGAATACATGGATTCATGGATGGAAATGGAGGAACTAGAGCTTGTTCAGCTTGAATAGGAAGATAAGAGGCAGCTTTCAACCCCGTGAAGGGAAGTTTGAAAGATGAATCCAAATTCTTCTTGATAGCAGCAGCTTGCGTAACAAGGAGAAATGACCGCAAATTACTGCATGGGAGATTCAGGTTATGCATTAGGAATAATTTTTTTCACCCTAATGACACACTAGAACAGCTTGCCATGGGGAATTTGTGGAATCTGTGTCCTGACAGATTTTCCAAACCTGGCTGTAAGCACTCACAGCTATCCTGCCCTAAAGCTGGGAATAGTCCTACTATAAGCCAGAGGCTACCCTAGATATCTTCTAGAGCTCCTCCACAAACAATATTGCCATTATTCTGTTATTTGGTGTAAGCAATTCTAGTGATAACATTTAAAAAATTATTGTTATGATACTTCTGATCTCTGTGGCTTCTCTTTTTAAAAACTAATAATTAGCTAACGGAACCTCAGAACCAAATAGTAACTTATATCAAATGACAAAAAGAAAAGCCAAGAACCTGAAGATAAAAGGCATAGGTAGAGTTTCTTGTCTCTTATTTCTAGTTTCCAAATTACAGGCCTTGTTTCCAGTCCTAACTGTGTTAATGACAGAATTATTTTTTGTTGAGCCATTATTGATGCATTAGAGAACATGTACAAAATCATGCAACACAGCTTATTTTTTTATTTTGTGAACCATATAAAGTCATACATCCATTGTTAAAATTTAGTTTTAGATATCCACACAGAGAAAGTTTCCTTCCTCAGGTAGCATTAGCTTATTCTATAATTCATGAGTTCCAAGACCATTAATCAAATGTAGTTTTACAATAATTTTTTTAATTAATAACTTTAGTAGTTTATATGAAGTAACAATGATGCTGAATCACTAATTTTTAAGGCCTTGTTTAAAACTGATCATACTTATAAAGCATGGCAAGTCATATGCACAAACCTCAATGTTTGTAATTTTCAAGAACTTGAAATAATGCCAAAAACTGCAACATCAACCATCTTTAAAGTACTGTGATATTTACAGTGACAACAGCAAGAAATTGCAGTAAAGTACTGGTTAACAGAGAAACAGTCTCAGGAAGTACAAAAAACAATCTGTGGAACCATGAGAAATGAAAAGACAGTCCAGTAATTTATTCTTCAGTAATCTGTCAGTTGGAAAACTTGTTTTGTCAGATGTGCTAAGTGACACACAAAACCTAAACACTCTTACAACCTATGCTGTGATCACCGTTATTATACAGTATATATGCCTTCACTCTACACTGCTGGATTGAGCCTACAATACTTTGTCTATGTTGTATTTTAAAAAATGTTTTCTTACCATTTTCCTCTCTGAAGTAACATCAAACACAGATATTTTTATAAGGCCAATTAATATCTGTGGAAAGAGCATGATGGAAAGATTTCTAAGATTGGACAGGGATTTCACTGCTTTTGAAAATGAGAGATTTCTTGTTATTGCTTAATTTTTTATACTTGGATGTAATATCTGTGTTGGTTTTTTTTCCTGAATATCTAGTTCTTTTGGCATTTTAAAAGCACAGTCATTCCCATCCTTTTGAAATTCTATGAGCTTTTGAAGTGAAATGAAATTTATTTAGATTACTTATAAAATACCAACAGTATATTTTTGCAACCAAGAATGACATAGGTGCAGAAAAATACCCGGTTAAATATTTACTGATGGTGAGAACATTTGGTATTTTAGTGAGACAAGGCCTAAAGAAAAGAAAAAAGACAAATTAGTTGTCCTTGGAATTGATTTTTGCTTTAGATATAAATGGGTATGAGGTTTATTTTAATCTTCAAGCTTGGTTGAAACTCTATTATGGATAGAAGACAAAATGCATCCAGCAGTCATTACTATAGTGTCTGAAAAGAGACAATTCTACAGTGTAAGAGTCAGAGCCAGGGAGAAGAGGAAATCTGTCTGCTTCAGAAAACCTCCTTCTGACCTCCTCTTGCATGACGTCTCCTATGTATCCTGAGGGCCTTGCTCTAAAGGGAAAGGAGTGATGGCTCCTTTTCATTTACTTGCATCTTATTTTTCTTTCCTACACAAAATTTTGTGCTACACAAATATTTCTCTTTTGATGGAGTCAATAAATTATGGTGAGTCATGTCTTAGAATGTGCTGTTTTACCAGAAAACATTCACGGGGAGGAATAACTTTCTAGCTTAATTGCTGGCCTCACTTGTCAGAGTTAAAGGCTGATATGTCTGACAAACCTATTTGCAAACCAGTTGTAAGTGGTGTGAAGAAATATGTTATATTTCTGTGAAGAATCCTTGAACAGTTCACAGGCAAATAATTTTGTGGTGTTGTCTAAGGCCCAGAATTTACAAACATTTATGCATGCATATATATATATATATATATATATATATATATATATATAATATATATGTATATATATATATATATATATATATATATATATATATATATATATATATATACACACACAGACACACGGACACACATGTATGTATCTTATGCCCAAGTAAATTTGTTGTGCATCAGATTATGTACATAAGTCCTCAGAGGACCAATTTTGAATGAATGGACAACTGTGCAGATATTAGTCATGTGGCATGTCAGAACTGAAGAATTTTGAGTTTCAAGCTGTACAAAACAAATGAATGGTTTTAAGAAACTGTACTCAAATGCAGAATTCAAAACTGTTGAAAAAGCTACCAGCAATATAGATGGCTATGTACTGAACATATTGTGAAATAAAATCATGTAAATGTTGTGAAACAATCATGAAATCCCATTTGGCTAGCTACAGATGCAGTTTTAGAAAGCAAAACAGAAGAGCATGTTCCTTCACATCGTCTGCTCCTTTTTATGACTGTTCAAGACATTTGTGAATCCAAAATTATTTTACTTTGAATGTTCATATATAAATTTTTGAATAAATAATGGCTTTTTTTCTCAGAGAATAGATAGAGATCAGAATCTGCATTGCATTAGGTGTGTTAGGCTTCATTAAATGTGGTATATTAAGACCCTAAGACCATAAAACCTTCAATTTCAGTTTTACATTCTTATTTCCGTTGACTGATAAATAATTAGGGGATTTTTACCCTCTCTGTATATACAGTATCACAGAATCCTAGAATTATTTGGGTTAGAAAGGATGGTAAATATCACTTAGTTCCAACTCCCCTGGCATGGGCAGGGACACTTTCCACTACACCAGATTACTCAAAGCTCTGCCCATCCTGGTCTCCCACACTGCCAGGGATGGGTTTGAACTATTTAATAGTATCCTGGTCCCAAGAATATGGTAGAAAATTACAGCAGAATCATTTCATCACGGTTCAAGTTTATGTAAGGATTTATAAAGTAGTTTAGTTAAAGTATTTGTATAACCTGCCATAGCAAACATGACAAAAGAGTTTTTATTTAAAGCGCAAATGTAGTTCTGAGGTACTGTCCTGTGCTCAGCTGGAATAGATTTAATTATTTTCTCAGCAGCTGGTACCATATTGTACTTTGAATTCAGTATGAGAATAATGTTGGTAACACACTGGTGTTTCTGTTAGATATTATTAAACAAGTCTTATCCAGAGTTAAGGACTTTTGGTGTCCCATGCCCTCCCAGTGAGCAGGTGCACACAAGAAGCTGGGAAGGACCATAAGCAGAACAACTGACCTGAACTAGCCAAAAGGATATTCCACACCAAAGAACATCCTGTTCAGTACATATAAAAAAGGGACAGTAGGCTGGAAGGGACCAGATGTTGCTTGGGAACAGACTGGGCATTGGTCAGCAGGTGGTGAGTAAATGCATTGTTCATCACTTGTTTGTCTTGAACATCATGCCACCATCTCTCTACTACTACTACTATTATTATTATTAGTGTTATCATTATTAATTCAATTATTAAACTATTGTTATCTCAACCTTCAGGTTACTTTTTCCAGTTTTCCTCTCCATCCCTCCAGGAGGCAAGGGGGAGGGGAGGAGGGAGGTGGTGGCATGTGGCACATAGTTATCAGCTGGGATTAAACTATTGAAGGTGCCAATTAGACATCTCTGACATTACTAGTTGATCTGTTAATTTATTCTCTGTGACTTAGCAACAGGAATAATTCTTCAGAATGTTTTTGTTTATCCTTACATGATGTTTTAGATAAGCTAATAAAATTTTGTTCCTTTTCCCTCTTGCCTAGCCAGGGGAGTCCTGTGTAATTTTTTGACTAGGATTTGTTGTTTAACTTTTGGCTAAGGCCTTGCTTTATTGTGCAAGTCATGAGTCACATTTGCATATTTGCTCAACTCCATTACACAGAAGTGACAGAAATACAAAAAATCCCCAAAACAAACAAAAACCCACAACACCAAATATCATTCTATTTGTGAGATGATATGGTTATACCCTCTCAGTTCAGAAAAAATCAAGAATCATTTGTCATTGTATGAAGGCATATTTATGAGGACATGCAGTACACTGTCATTTAAAGATTAAAATCCTTCATTTTACTAACTGGAAAGTGTAGAAAGTGTAGCAGTGATTGCTTGCAGCAGCTTTTCTAGACTGTTGGTTTGGAATTTTTTTCCAGAGCTCTCATGTGAAATTCTACATAGCAATTATGAAATCCAGACAACAAGAAAGTGGATAGGTAGAAGAACCTTTTCAGGTCTATTATTTATGACTTATTTGTGATATTTTACAAGGAGTTTTAGGGAAAAAAGTTTGAGATCAGGTCCTTGCTTCTTAAAATAGAGAACATCCATACAGCTATTATTACGAGTATGTGATTATGGATAACTGAACAGAAAATAGCTTTGCTATATCTTCGTATTGAAAGAATCAAATGCCCTTAATTTTAGTTTTCTTGTTATGTGTTTCATAAGACTATGATTCTTTTTAGGTACACAACCTCTGATGTGTAAAGTGCTCATTTTTGATGTATTTACTAGTAATATGAAGTCAAGATTCAGTAGACAAGAAAAATTTTGAAAAGGCAGGCAAAGTGGTTGGCTGTATCTGAACTGAAGAAGAAGGTGGTGTTAGCTCTCATGGACAGATGTCTCCCAACAAAATGATGTTCTGAAGGTCTGGTACAAAACCAATTTGTGTAGTTTGGCAACCAAGCATTTCAAGAACACAAAATTCAAAACATACCAGTGTATTATTATCAATTTTACCTATTTCTGTAATTTGTTAGACCATCCTGTTTCTGCTAGAATCTTCGGCAAAATATGATATAGGATAAATGGTCACCAGCTTTTTAATTAGTTGTAGAAACACACATTTGTGTGTTCCCTGATTCATTAATCCGTACCTGATAATGATCTCACCAGACCTCAGCTAGTCTAATCTAGTTTTCTGAGTTCCCTCAATACCTAATGGAGGGAGAGACAGGTATATCTAGGGTGGGAATCACTACATCCTGGGACAAGGGTCTATGAGAAACAGGAAGAATCATATTACAGTTGTTCCTACCTTGCCTGAGTTAACACAAAAGAAAACTTGTACAACCAGTTTAAATGCAAATGTATATGTCAGTATTAGGTGAGATGAATTCACTTGTGGTAGAAAGCTAATATAAAGATTATTGTTCAGAACATGATCTGCTGAATCCAAATCTTTATGTCTTAAGTAAAAACATGAATTGATTTTCAGATGAACAGACGTAATGAATTTGCCTGTTTGGTTCATATTTGTCCAGAGCAACTGTTTATTTCACTCCAAAGCAGTGAGAAGCAATCTTTTGTGTCATTTTGCTTTTAAATAGTATGTTGTCCTTCCAAGTTCAGGATGCTTAGTCTCCTTGTAAAAGGGAAGATCCACCAATCACAAAGAGTCACAGAATCAATTAGGTTGGAAAAGACCTCTGAGATAATTGAGTCCACCCAATGACCTAACACCACTGTGTCAACCAGACCATGGCCCTGACTGCCATATGCTGTCTTTCCTTAAATACTCCTAGGATGATGATTCCATAACCTCCCAAGGCAGCCCATTCCAATATCTAAACCCTCCATGTGAATAAATTCTTCTCAATACCTAACTGAAATCTCCCAGGTAGAACTAAAATAATATCTCAACATGCAATGAGAAATAAAACTTTTAATTTTTCATGTCAAAAGGGTATCTAGCCATTTAAAAGAATAAATGAATGGCTTAGGGTGAAGCAGCAACACACTGATTTAGAAGGTCAAAGCAGTTCAGTTCTTTTCAGGCATACCCATGATTTAAAATCTACCTTGGATATGAAAATATTTGAGAAGATATTTGATTCTCCAAAGTAATTTCCTTAGTATTTTTGTGGGCAGATTGAACTTTTCTTACATTCCTTTCAGATAGTTTGGGGTAATCTGGGGCAGTGCCCTGCCATACTCACAGTGAAGAGTTTCTCCTTATGTCTCTAACCTAAACCTACTCTCTTTCAATTGAAAGCCATTACCCCTTGTTCTGTAACTATGTGACATTGCAAAAAAATCTTTTTCCAGCTCTCTTGTAGGTTCTGGAAGGCTGTAAGGTCTTCTGGAGCCTCCTCCATAAATCCCATTTTTCTTGTTAGTCTTTGCTTTAGGAGATTTCTTAGTCATTAGGTATTACTGTGTTTCAAGTTTTTCATTGATTCTGATGACTTTGGAGCTTTTATTGAGCATCACAAATCACAGAAGGAAAATAAGGTATTTTTAAAATGAATATCAGGAGGAGGAATCTCAGGTTCTGAACTGGATTTCCTATGCACTCCTCAGAGCTCATCAACATCAGTAAGACTTCCCTGTGATACTTGAGAACAGAATGTTTCTGAATGTCATACTAGGCATAACAATACTTCATACTATACAGCAGAATTATCATGAAAGAGTAAATCTCAACTTCAGGAACATAATAAGAAAACAAAACCAAAAAAGTCAGGTTTTATTTTAGACTTACAATTGCTCAAGATTGACTTTGGATCATGCGACTGAAACTTGTAATGTATTTTACTTTTTCAATATCTGTGTATATGGAGACAAAAAACGAATGGCATACCAATTTTAGAGACTTTTTTCAGTAAAATTATCATATTTATTTTTCAGTGAGAAAGTTGACTGGAACAATAATAGATTTCACAGGAAATATTCAATGATATTGCTGTTCCTAGAATGAGTAAAATGTCTTAGATTTAATTTAGGATTTTGTATGCTGTGCAAACATCTGCATGATATAAGCACTCTGGGTTTCCAAAGGGGAGGTGTCTTTCCCTTCAACAAAATCTTCTCTTAATTTATTTTATATAGACTTTGGAGAATGCATGGAAGTTTGATAATGCTTTTCTTCCCATTTAAGCTGGAAGGAGCTGATGGTCACTTTTGCTTACTGCCATGAATAGCAGTCAGTTAATGCTCCCCTTCTCTTTTGATCTTAACTTACTTTACCAAAATTTGTTGACAATTTTCTTTCCTCTATAACACATGAATTTTTTGGAGAACACTAAAGTCACTGAAACAGCATAAACACAGCCCTTATTATGAATAAGAAGTGGAGGAAATTGAGATTAAGTTTTATTGCTTTATGTTTGTGTAATAAAACACAAACTAAACATTTATTTTTTTTCCAGACCTGTCACAAGTCACTGAGGTTACTTGTGTAACTAATATGATAGTACACAGTCATACAAGGAAAGAAAATATGTAGAGATTAGACAGGCTTTTTTATCTCCAAAATTGAGGATTCATTGTTTATGAACATAGATTGGTAGGTTTTTGTTGACTGATGAAACTAAAACCAGCTGGTCATTTGTGGGGTTCCCATGGGCTCAGTATGGGTACTGGTCCTTTTTAACAACTATATCAGTGATATGGGTATGGGGATTGAGTGCACACTTAATCAATTCACAGATGTCACAAGCTGGGTGGGAGTGCTGATCTGCTGGAGGGCAGGAAGGCTCTGCAGAGGGATCTGGACAGGCTGGATCATGGGCTGAGGCCAGTGGTGTGAGGTTCAACAAGGCCCAGTGCTGGGTCCTGCCCTTGGGTCACAGCAAGCCCAGGCAGTGCCACAGGCTGGGGCAGAGTGGCTGGAAAGGACCTGGGAGTGCTGCTGACAGCATAAAATGCATAATGAACGACTAGCCATTACTCTTCAGATTTTTTTTTTTTCTGCTGTCTTCATTAAGAAAACGTATCTTACTTTTCTGTTGGTTCTGTAAATTGGTTCTGATTTGTTTCCTTAATATGTAGTGGTTCTTTGAAGTAATTGTCAGTAAATTAGAATCTTTGATGAAATATCAGAACAATTTTCTGCTTTAGAATATTATCCAGTGAACTCTACAGAAGAATGAACTCATCCTCAGGGGAAATACCATTCTACAAGACCCACTAATACATAATGGATTTAACTATTGTTTATATTATGACTATTTATCCCTTCCGCACTGAATATACAAATATGTTACTTATTCTTTGTACCATTACAACTGTGAGACCTTTTTCTCTCTTATCTGTAGGAAGACTAAAATGCACCTTTATGAGCTGAATGCTAGTTCTAAAAATAGTCAGTTGTAGTAAGACATCTAACTCTTCAGGTATAAATTCATCCTCCCTAAGGTCCCAATAGCAACCTGTTATCATATGAAAAGTAATAACAAGAAAAAGATGCAATGCAAAGTTTTAGACATTTCGATGGCTTTTTGAAAGTTGGCGTAATGAATACAATGAGGCATTCTTCCCCAGATCTCCTATTACAACACGTATATGCATTTGACACAAAATATATATTTACAGCTTATATCAGCAGGATATCACTTGTTAGTTCATCCTTTGATATTTAACTTGAATGAACATACATTGTATTTTTTACACTGCAATAGGTCTGCTCAAATACAATGTTTCCTGAATTTGTTGTGCGGGCGACATAATAATTTATTTGATTGCCAGATATTCTTTTAGCTCTTACCTTAATATTTTTGGAGTACTGAGAAGTCTTTTGAAGAAGCTAACTAGTGTCTTACAATATACAAAAGATTGCAAATATTATCACTATTTAAAAATTTTGATTGGTTTTTAATAGTCTAGTTTTATCCTCTATCTTGTGGTTAGTTTTTTATTTTAGTCAGCTTTTTATTGTAGTCTGCCACTGTCCCATGTAGCACAGAACCCTAAGGTGGCAAGATTTGTTGTAATATGTAATGGCATGAAACAAGGCTCTGGAGCATTTTTTTCTCTTCTGCCCCCAGTTTAGACTGCTACACCTGCAGCCATAATGAATAGTGTGTCAGAGATGCTTTTTCCTTAAATTTAGTCTCTAGTGGATAATTGTCAGCAGACCATCCTGAATGCAATTACACAGAAAAACCACTATGAGTACGCAGCTTGCCTGTTCCTTATGACAAAAAGCATTTCAGTAGAGTTCCCATGCCCCCTAAACTTTCTAAAAACATAAAGAATTTGTATTTTGTGATATTCTATTCTGGATTTGTATTCTGGTACATTTAATCAGCTGTGAACAAAGAGCATTTGAAAAAGCCATCCATGTCCTTTCATTGCTCCTTTTCAATGGATGTTCCTTTCTACCATCTTTCTTAGCTGTATTAAATAAATCATGATGTTTTTCAACTTTATCTAAAAAAGAGAGAAAAGCTGACTGATCAGTAGACTTCATTTGAATATAATGAACTTCTTAAATAGAGTTTTATAGATGCCTTGTAAAACTGTCTCACTTTTTCACTAAGGTGTTAATTTTCTGGTTTTGCATTTTGTGGAAACGTTTCTGTACATTTTCCATTACTGCTTCATCAAATATGCATTTGTGTTAACTTGTTTAATGATGTAATGGAGTTGGTATAATGAATGTGTTTATTCTTCTGCTAACTCAAGTCTATGCAATGGCAGAATTGTCTTCCTGTTACAGGTACTTCATCTAGCAAGTGTTTAATTGTATGGTCTTTCTTTTGACATACTTCCATGTGAAAATGGATTGCAATTAGATAGTATCATTCAAAGAATGAATGCATTGTTAACACTGTTTCAGCGAAAGGTCCTATATCTTCATTATATTTGCTCTCTGGACTATTTCCTTTCTTTTTTAAAATTTTGTTTATGACATGAATTTTCATATACTTATAACTATTTTAAAAAACTATTCTTCAAGCATGCAACAAAGGAAAATTTATATGACGTATTGAACTTTAATATGTTTTTAAATACCAGATAATCAGAATCCCTCTTTCAAGGGAAATTGTGTTTTATGAGGGATCTCTTTTAATTCATATTTATAAGAAAATATCAGTATGAAATTTGTAAGTATCACATATAATTTTGAGGATTTCAGATAACAATGATGGCAACAATAAAAATAAATGATCTGTCAGATTCTTCACAGGAGAGGTCACTATTGTCAGGGCTCATGGGGACATTGGACCCTATTACATGACTAGGTTGGAAAAAAGTTTTTGAAAGAACTTGTCAGGCAACTGATGAGAATATCAGTCTATCATCTGACAGAATGCCTTCAACTCACAGACAGGAGACCTTCTCTGTTAGGTCTGATTCTGCTTCGTGTAACCATAGATGGATTTAGGTGGAGGGGAATGAAATTCTGGAAGTAGTCAGGGAAAGTTTCAAAAATAATGCAACTAAGATTCAAAATACAGTTCTATGTGGTTTTTTTTTTTGTGTTTTGGGTTTTTTTTTTTTTTTTTTTTTTGTGATTTTGTTCTTGTTTTGCATAGGCTTTTTTGACTTTTGGGGAACTCCTGCAGACATAGGTTTCCAAAGGTGAAAGGACCAGAATATCTATTCAAATATGGCTTTTTGTGAATCAGGGTGATTAAACACTAGAGTAGTTCAAGAATTTTTGAGCTATGTGGCTGGTCTGAGCTGATCAACTACAGACTGTAATTAAAACCAACTTTTTTCAAACTCATTTGTGTTTTTTCTTTTTGCCATGACAGCATCTTCAGATATCCCCAGGCAAATTAACCTTGACTGGATAACTATGTAAGGTCAGTTGACAAGAGCTGGGTGGTCAGAGCTATTTTGTTTTCTTTAAAAAAAGGCTTGTGAGATGGTTCTGTAATCTGCAACACAAGAGTTCTGACTTATGTTTCTTATCAGAAATAGAATAAATGTAAACAAGCTCTGCAATGGAGAGATGTTCCCCATAGTTCTTCAGCTTCAGAGATATACAGTTAACTGTCATGGTAGAGCTTCATTCTGCTCGTGTGTGGAAAGATAGGTCTGATTCATGGAAGCCTAATTGTGTGGGAAGAGAAATGCAGTAATTTTCAAGTCTTTCTCTCCCATCTTTCCAAAGAACACATCTCTAAATGGCAATGTTATCTGGTGCTCAGAGGTGATTTGCTCTGAGGAGGTGTACCATGGATTGCCTTGATGAAGAGCTGTGAGATAGGGCAAAAATCTAATACCATAAACACACCAAGAAACATATCAATGAAGAAAGGAAAGTTTTGCTGTGGGCTTACAGTTATGAGCTGAAAAATCCAGTGCTTTGCTTTTGTTCTAAATATTGTAGACATAAAATATTGCAAGATTTGCCTAGAACCAACAATATTAAGAAAGTAAAACTTTGCCTTTTCAATTCTTACCTCTTAATGTAATACACAGGTTTTCATTTTGATTTCATGTGCTAGCAATAACACCTATAACAGTACTCTACAAGTTTCCATATTTGGCTTTATAACTCTTCAAAGAATATCAGTGAGATTTTTCTTGAGATAAAATTAAAAATAAATTACTTTTCCTTCACTTGAGATAATGATGGAATTTTTCTCACTGAAAATGATAGCTCTGTACGAAGCAATGAAAAAAAATTTAATATTTTTATTATCTTTTAAATCAATATTACTCCCCTTTTGCATTCTGCATATTCATATAAATTTAATTGAGATGCTAATATTGCATATTTTCCTGGAAGCTAATGGTAGCTCTGTCTTGCTCGTGTTTTTGTGACTGATCCTGAGTTTCGTAAATTACTTTCCCCTATAATTTTCAAAATGTCAAAATAAACTCCAGCAAAACAGTAATTTTAAAATCTGTTTGACATTTTAAATATGGTCCTAAACTGTAGTTTATAATGAAGCTGTCAGTATCAGAGACAAGACTCGGAGATAAGTTTTTCACGTTGAACTGTAGCTCTAAACAATATCTGCTGGACTTATGACACCAGTTGGCCTCCTAAATGACATCTCTTCCTGATGATCTCTTTAACTGCTCTCTGATTTTGCATACTGGGTGATAGGAGTTGGTGATACATATCCCTGCAGAAAGGACGTGGTACATTTATATTGCACTGAACTGTCTGAAATAGGGAACAGGATGTGTTGCTAAGGATACAAGAAAGAGCAGAACTCTGCAGCCACTGCTGTGCTGGAAAATTACCCTTATCATTGTGAAAGAAAAACAAGAATAATTAATTTTGCTACACAGTTTCAGGTTGCTATCCAACTATTCATTGAGAAAGATACAGATTTGGTATTTTTTATGTTAAATTCTTTATGATGACTAACCTTCTAGACAGATAGCCAGAAAACCAGAAAAGATGCAAAATCAAGTCTGAAACAACATAATTAAAAATGTAATTTTGATTACATTGGTATCAATAATTAGAATAAATCTTATAAAAAATGGTTTCTGCCCTCAAAAAGTAGCTTTTCCAATTTTTGCAATTCGAAAAGCTGGAGATTCAGCATCCAAAAAATTCCAGTAGCTCCAGTTAATCTATTCTGGTTCTCCTCTCCAGTAAAAGAAAACAGAAGTTAAATCCTAACTATGATATGTTTCTCATGACTGCCATTTTTCCTTTTTTTTTTTTTTTTTTTTTTTTTTTAACAAATGGACAGTCTGAATCAAATTGGATTCAACAGTGATGGAAGAAGAAATGACTGTACAGTAATATTTACAGAATCCAGGAACATGCAAGTAACTGTCTCCAGTGTTAAAACAGGCATAAAAAAAGAGTATAAATTACTTCCACTTCCTTCAGGTTGATCCTGTGGCTGAAAGGAAGACTAGAAACTAATAAAAAATTAATAAACATTCTCATAGTCATAATAAGTTAATAGCCCTATCTTTATGTTAGTAAAGGAATAGAGAAACAATCTTTGGTCTGTACGTTCTGTTCTATCAGGTTTAGATCTCCAGGCAGGATTCATAACTGCTTTACATAGTATTAGTTTTGCCACTTGAACTTGAAATATTGATTTATGGCCTCTGCTGTGGCTCATACTATAAGATATCTGGTGCTTGTGGTATTTTAATTTATATTCTAGTACCAACAGAACATAGACACTGCCAAACATCACACAAGTTAAACCAAAATAACAGAAATCTGTAATCCTGGAACATAAGTCTCAAGGGGAAATTGGAGAGAAATATTCCTAGATGATTTCAGTATCACAAATACTTTTCAATAATTCTACCACAGAGAAAGAAGATGCTTCCTGACAATTTGTACAGCCATATTTTCTTCCTGCATATTCTGCTTTTAAATCTCTGCTGCTCCCAGACAGGTGATCGCACTATTGCCCTTGTTTATCAAATCAGTGGGAAGACCTTGCACTTTACAAGCCCATCGCTGTGCTGTATGAAATGTTGTCTTTTCTATTCCTTATTTGTTTCTATTTCCATGATTACTTAGTAGTATTTGTGAGAGAAGGTGAAGACTTTGTCTATTAAGAGCAAGAAAGATAGTGTTTCTCTGGCAAACAGATCTTAAAAAACTGGACTCTGAACAGTTTTGTTTCCAGTACTGTGCACATAGAAGGGGTCAGCTTAGAGATCAACTCTGAATTCTGCTTTTAAGTAAATGTTAGACCTTTCATGATTCAATATTTTCCAGGAAGCCTGCCAAGCCTGAGGTTAAAAATTCCATTATACACTAGTTTTCTTGTTGCTATACAATTAGTTAAAATTGAGCTGACTTTTACTAGGTTTGGAAAGGGAATAACCGAGTTTTTAAAAATGTCACTGTGCTGAAATATTCCTTAGGCTCCTAAGATTCTTTTTTATATAAATTCTAGAATTTTTTCAGGATCTAAGGAAATTGTCATAACCGATTAATGCTATTATTTTGTTTTGAAGACTGCAAGGCAATCACATAGTTCAAACTGAAAACCATGAGTATATTAGTTTCACAAAAGTAATAATTTAAATGTTTTGACTAGGTATGACTGCCCCTTGCACATACCAGCATGTTTTGTGTTTTGAAAGTATAGGGATGCAAGTGAGGGAAGACAATATTCAGAAAGAGACAGAATTAAAAATTCAGGAAAGGTTGGAGTCTTTTTATCTCAAAGAGATGATTAATTTTTCTGTTGTGTTTTGGTGGGCTGTTTGTTGTTTATACACATTCTTATATTGTAATTCTCACTTTTCATTTATTCTTGTATTCTTATTCTTTTTTATGTATTGGGCCACTTCCACGGGATACAAACATTGGACAACAAAATTATACTGATATCCTATGTTTCTACAGATACAGAAGCATTTCAGACATCTAGAGAAAAATCTAAGGAGTTTTTCTGTCTATTTAATGGAGATTGACAGTAACTATTTTTACTTACATGAGTTAATATAGCAAAATTTTATGTAGCACTTGTTTAGGAATTATTTATTTATTTTATAATTCTGTCTTAACAGAATTTGAAGATGTACAGGTTTAGAACAGAACATTCAGACTGCAGGATGACTGCTTTCTCTGCCTCTTTCAAGTGTGTTCACTGGTCTTCTTTTGGTGTGTTCACCAAAATTATTGGATTAAAATAAATGGTTCTGTAACTGCACAGAATATTGGTTAAGGGCACAAGAGTTCTGCTGTTTGCTTCAAATCTAGTTTTCCTCACATGGGTTAATGCGATTTTGGAGAAGGTATATTGCCAGCATTAAGACCTATTAAATAAAGCCCTAAATGGATGAACATCTCTCTTAGTCTGGCTGTGATTTTGCCCTAGCTCTTTTTTCCAAGTTATGAAGAATAGTGCATCATTCATGTTTAGGTAGGCTAATCTTATTTCACATGCTGTAGCTCTTATTTGCTTTCAGCTGCACTGGCTGTCAATTTCTTCAGGAATTAATGTGCAAAGATTGTCATTTGATCAGTTTCACCAGTGTCTCTCATTCACCCCATGGTGAATGTTGCGTATCAGCATATTAGTACATCATGCTCATTTGATTAATATCTTCTAAATTTTCTCTCGTTTCATTTTCACAGTAAATCCTTTAAATATATACCATTGCATGTCTCTCCACTAGAAGGAACTGACAGTAAAAGGATACTTAGTTTCTAAAGGTTTATCCGGTGTAAAGTTTGTTTTAATTATGTTTTTATGTGGCGTGCCTGGGGATGTATGTGTTACAGATGCTATAAAATAGTGATTGGATTAGAGTGCCAGGAAGGCAATGGAAGTTTCATGCTGCTCTGTCTGGAATCAAATCAGTGCAGTAAGCGGCTGGGACAGTTCAGTTTTGTTATTACCTCTTTAGTCTGTATTAGCATTTATGTGAAATACATGACTTAGTTCCTTTTCTTCAGGGTGTGTCAATGACCCAGTTGTAATTTCTCATGTGGGATCTGATACAAATCACTGATCTAAAGAATTCAGTACAACAGTGACCCCTTCCTGAAATCTGAACTTGTCTTTAGGAAAAGGATGAAAAGTAAGGAACTCAAATTTTAAAAAAGGATTCTTTTATTACATACTGAAGACTCTCCTAGCTCTTCAGAGTGAATTATATAAGGAAATTATGACTATTCTAAAAAATTAGGCAACATGGCTATACTGGCTGTTATTATGTAACACCTTAGTTCAGGATGATGGGTATGGTGATCTCCTGATCTCCTAAAAATCCCTCTTTTAGGGATTAATTCATTTAGGGAATGAAAGGAGTATTTTTGGGTCAATCTACTAAGAGTTGCCCTAATAGTAACCTTCACAGTTTTTGAGTTGAATTGTTGCATTGTGTTACAGAATCTAAGAAATGCAACTGGAAATCAGAATGAATAAATCATTTCTGTAAGGCCATATATCAATGTCAGATTCTTCTGCATATTCTTTGGATAGCTTTTCCTCTCTAATTTCACTGAAGGGTACAGAGATTTTCAGGGTCATCAAGATTTCCTTCCAAGAGCAACATCATCCGGAGTCATGTGTGAGGAATTTCAGTTTGTTACTTCTGCAGTTGAATCTTCAGATATACAGAGTCATTACTTCTTACTTTTACAAAATACTTAGTCATCAAATATGACTCAATTGATAGGTAAATAGAAAATCCTGATTTCAGAATTTGGAAAGGAGAGACAATCATTCAGGTTGATCATCCAATCCACCATGACCATTGTAATTTGCTCCTTATAGAGATAGAAACCATTTATGATTCGTGGTTTGGTGTTTTTTTGGTTTTTTTTTTTTTTTTTTTCTAGCAGCAAAAACATTCCTGGTATGGGCAGGGACAATTCCCACTAACCCAGGTTGCTCAAGGCCTTACTCAGCCTGGTCCCGAACTCTGCAAGCGTTGGAGCACCCACAGCCTTCCTGGGCAACCACTATCTTGTCACCCTACAGTTAGGAATTTCTTCTTAATATCCAGCCTGAAATTTCCGCCTTACACTTTGTACCCATTACTCCTTGTCCTACCATTACCATTCTTGATGAAGGATTTTTTCTGGCTTCCCTGTAGGCTCCCTTCAGATACTGGAAGGTTGCTCTGAGGTCTCCATGCAACTTCTCCTCTCCAGTTTGAATAGCCTGTGTTTGTAGCTTGACAGCCTGTGTCAAGCTCTCCAATAGTCCTTTACATGCATCCCAGGACACAATTGACTTTCTGGGCTGCAATCACACTCTGCTAGCTCTTGCTGAGTTTTTCTTCAAACCCCCCAGTCCTTTTCTGCAGGCCTGTTCTCAATCACTTCTTTGCCCAAGCTGTTGGTGTGTCGGGGATTGCCATGACCCAGCTGTAGGACCTTGCACTTCGCTTTGTTGACCCCCATGAGGTTTGCACTGGCCAGCTCTCAAGCCTGTCCAGGTCCCTCTGGATGCCATCCCTTTCCTCCAGCATGTCCACTGCCCCACACAGCCCGGTGCTGTCAGTGCCCTTGATCCCACTGTCCGTGTCCCTGACAAAGATGTTGAGCAGTATCGGCCCCAGCACTGACCCCTGAGGGACACCACTCCTCACTGGTCTCCACATGGACCATGAACCCTTGACCACAACTCCTTGTGACTGTCCATCCAGCCAGTTCTTTATCCACCCAGTGGTCCATCCTCAAATCCATGTCTCTCCACTTCAGGCACAAGGATGTTGTGTGACACAGTGTCAAACACTTTGTGTAAGTCCAGGAGGGGATGTGAGTAGCTCTGCCCCTGTCTACCAGTGCTGTAGCAAATTTGTCAGGCATGATTTGTCCTTAGTAAAGGCATGTTGGCTGTCACCAATCACCTCTTTATGTTCCATGTGCCTTGTCAGAGTTTCCATGAGAATCTGCTCCAGGATCTTGCTGGGCACAGAGGTGAAACTGACTGGACTGCAGTTCCCTGGGTTTTCCACTTTCCTTTTTAAAATGGGAGTTATAATTACTTTTTCCCAGTCATGATCTTCACCTGACTGCCACAATTTTAAAAAGCTTGTGGATAATGGCTTACCAACTTTGTCTGCCAGCTCCCTCAGGAGCTGTGAATGAACCTCATCAGATTCCATGGACTTGGTGCATTCAGGTTCCTTAGATGGTTTTGAACCTGATTTGTAGTAGTAAACATTTTCAATGGAGAAGGATCTTCAGTGTTTGCTATGCATAGTTCACTTCTACATGTGTTTTGACCTTTTTACCATGCAGAATTTAATGAGAAAGACATACTTTCTCAGTAAGAAACTAAATGAACTAAAACCAGATATCCTTCCTCTTTAAGGACCATCAAATCAAAGAATCAAAGCCTGTTAGTTGTTGGTCTAGTTTCTGGCAGTCAGACCATTTGCAAGGGACACTGCTGTAAGAGAAAAAAATAAATCAGATAGTGTGCTGTGTTTTGCTAAGGCACTAAATTTTTCCTCTAATACCACTTCCATGATATATTGTTTCAAAGTCAAGCTTACTTAAGAAGAAAAAGAAAGCAAATATGAGCACAACAGAGAAATGTTGTCACTCCAGCTATTCTACTAGAAGTTCAAACCAGTACTATTCTGTCTCTTAAGAGACAAACTTGATATAATTTTTTAATCAAAAGCAAAATATATCTGTAGAATGTAGAATACGATCTGGGAGTAGCACATATTCCACCAGTTTTGCAGGGGGATGGAAATGAGTTTCAGTTTTAGTTTATCTTCTTTAAGTCACTGTCTCTTTACAGAAGCAAAGGAATTTTTGCAGCTTGAGTACTGTACATTTCATAAGTTAAGTAGGATTATTTCTGTCAAGTATTGCAAAAGACCCAAGCTTCTCTTTATGCATTTCACAGAATTTGTGTTTTGGAATAGTTTTATCTCGGTGTGGGCTTCCCTCACACATGCTGACTAGTGACTTTCATACATTCTATCCCTATCTGGCTTTCACAGAGGCAACGATATGTTAGCAATGACTCATAATCATTTTTGCCTTTTGTGTTTTTACTGTCTCAGTGCAAAGAGAGATATTTTTGGCATTTTTTGCCTACTGATCTAAACACGCATGGCTTTTGTTTCCTAATTTCTGTGCATAGCATATGGTATCTGAATATACCTGACACAAAATGCTGGAAAATTCATAAAGTCTATGAGACACCCTCTGCCGATCTTATTGGTTGAATTTTCTCTTCCATTAGCTCAAAAAATTGTTTTTATTGGAGTCATTAGGATAGCTATGTCATAGGAATGGCTTCTTCTTCGGCTAAAAATCAGTGGTACTTTTTAAACCTGAACACGAGACAGAGGAATAACATGTTCCATTTTTGTTCAGTTTTTTCTTTATTTCCCCATAATATTGTCTCTATAGATGTGTGCAATTACAGACCCAAACAGTACCACATGTTAGTACCTCCTCCCCAAACTACTGTTCAGAAGTGTCTATCGTGTTGGGAATAAACTCTGGTTTGGAGCACAGGAACATCATCACATGACCACCTTCCCCAAAGGAAAGATGCATGCCTATTTTCCTTGCAGGGGAAGTAAGAGCACCGCAGGGCTAAAATGGAGACACTTACATGTATCTGCTTCGTGAAGTTCATTGCTTATCTTTAGGAATCCAGTTTTCTGTTTCAGGAAAAGTTGTATTGATTTCCCTTCTTTTCTTTCTTTGAACAGGTATTTGATTTTGGAAGGGATGGATGCTTCTGGAAGAATTAACTTTAAGTCATGATCCTGTAATACAAGGATAAGGAGGGTGAGGCAGAGGTCTACATTAGATAGGAAAGCTGAGTGATCAGTGATGCTCATTTTTATATGTCATATTATCTTATATAAAAGACAACCACATATATAGCAAATATTTTTGCTTTAAATTAAAATAACTATTCTCTGTATACTCAGTGAGTGGTATCTTTGACTACAGGATTGCTTAAACTGATTTGTAACTACATACCACCAGATCTGGAAACCACTATTCCAAAAACTTGTCTGTTATTTGACTATAGAAATCACTTCTGAAGGTTAGAGGGCCTTATATCAGTTCAAGGGAAATACATTGACAATGTAAATGTTTTTATAAGCCAATTGAAGTTCTCCCAGTCTGAGGCAAAATACAGTGTTCAGATGACATAAAATATAGTTATCTCCGTAATTTTAATTTTTTGAAAATGTATTTGTCAAGCATGAATTTTTTGAGAAGACTAGAAGTTAAATTTATAAGAATAAGGACATAGTTGTAACAAATTCGTATATATAAGGGTTAATTAATTATTAAATAGGATCCTGATTAAAAATATTATTGTTCTTTAGTATTGACATACCAAATATAGGTGACCATTACAAACTGAGTGGTGGATCTCAAAAAATATAGGGTGGAGTAATCACTGAAAGTGTTGTATTTCTTTATCACATTTCTATCTGTCACCTGGAATAATCTCATTCTGGATTATTTAAAAGTATTGGAAGAGTAAATAGTGGTAATAGTCACTTATATCACTTGGTAAAGTAGATCTTCTGAAGCAAAATATGGTTTTGTATAGGTACTGACAATGTCATTAATCCAGACATAGAGAATAGATAAATCTCTAACTGAAATTTGAGGGAATTCCAAATATCTTTATATGAACTCCTGGGATAACAGCATGTCATCAAATGCAAATGAAATTTTCCATCATTTTAATACAAGGAGAAGGGAAATTACTATTTGTCTCCCTATGCTCTATTGGAGAAATTGATGCTGGAATAGTCTGGTTCTGACCTTCACAGATTAAAAAAGAAGCATCACAGAAATGATTCCTGAGCTGGATGACTTAAATTGAAAGGCCTCAAATCTGATATCCTCTGATACACTGAATCAGATGAGGTGACCCAGTCCTAGCAGACCTTAGCTCTCTGAATAGGAATTATAAGCTGTGACTTCTTCCTTGGACTGAAATACAGTGAAGATATGAAGTATTCTCTCTTGCTACTCTCACATTTACTACTTTTGATTATACAGCACAGTGAGGAGAGGTACATAAGAATTCCAAAGCAAAGCTCTGCTCTTCCTGAAAGCTGATGGAGATTTTAGTATATATGGAAATCTTACCTTGAGATGTAAAGGGTTTTTTCCACTTTTGTGTAAGTTGGGGGACAGAGAGAAAATCATACTCAAACAGTGTTGATTTTCAAAATTTCATCTTAATTGTGTCTGATGAGATATTTTCTCCATTGTCACTGTAAGCTATGAAAAAATGCAGTAATATTTATGACTTTTGTACCCCACCACCTTAAATTTAGGTGCGTCTCTAAGCAAAAGAAATCCTTTTCTTTCATATTTTGATTTTCAAACATAGTTTTGATTTTGTTCAATTTTACTTCCTTAGTAAAAACCGTGATATTTAAATGGTGTTCTGTGGCTGTTGGCCTGTTGAGTCACCTTTACATCATGACAAGATATCATACTGGCCTATAAAGTGCAATCTGCATTCGGTTGTCAGTCACATCAATGAATGCTGTAATTCTAATACAGGTTCTTTAGTCTGAAGTCAGTCATGCTGCTGTAATCTTTTAGAACAGCTACACAATGAAACCTTCTTAGCCTAATGGATTCAGGCATATCTTTCCGTGGCTGATACCCAGAAATTGATTGTTAGTTTCTTTCTTCTTTGCTCCTTCCTTTAACTGAAAGAAGTGCCTTAGAGCAAAAAAGCCTCTTTTCCATCCTCAGGGAAGGCTGCCTTTATCCATATCAAACCAACACCCCAAGCGCTAGGAACCGTACTAGGAACTGTAAGAGGGAATCATCTTTTCCTCATTACTGAAAAGCATCCTTTCCTTGTTCAGCCTGCAATGCCCAAGAAAATTGGGCAAAAATAACTATTTTTGTTGGTCCCCAGTGTGCTTCTTTAGTCAGGAACCATTTGTAGGTGAGTCATGATTTTAAAGGGTTAAGATTTTAGCTGGGGGTTAGAACCAATTACTATTGAAGTTAGATATACCAACGATAGGTTAATGATAGTTAGACACTTAAGCTAAAGTTAATTGTTATATTATGAGCTCATTTGTAGAAGGAAGTGGAGCAAGTGAACCATTATAGGAACATATTGAAACCAGTAGAGCAGTGCCCAGCACCTGGATTTTATGTTAATCTATCACGAAGCAGGGGGCCTTGGGTCGTGCCAGAGGGTCACAGAGACCTGGCAAGGACCTTCCTGGCTTCATCCCTGGGACCACTGACCTAGTTTGAGACCACCAACCCAATTCAAGAGAAGAGCTGTGCACTCGTGAGGGATTAATGACTTCATTTTAATAAAAAGCAAGGATGGGAGGTGCTGGGGTTATACATATGTATTATTCTGGAAATAAGTAGAAGGCAAAGAACCTTGCGTGATGTGGTCACACATTTCAAGGACGACCCCGCCCGTGCCTCCTGCCCATGTAATAAACATACTACTTTCTAACTTTAACTAGTTAGAGAGTCTTTGTCCATGATTTTCGTTTTTAGCGATTCGGTAGAGTGAAAGGAATGAAATGTTTTCCAGAAGGAAGCCAAACTCTTCTTCCTAACAATTAATTTGGGCTAAAGTATTTCTGCTCAAAACTAGATCAGAGTATGATATTTAGGTTTCTTAGCACATCAGAGATACAGGAGAAGAGCAGCAATGATTTTAAAAGACAGAAGTATGCAGTGATTATTGCAGAAATTTTGAATGAATATTAATTACTGATGCCAAATATGTAATTCTCTTGTTTAGTGCACTGAAAAGCTATGCCTTTGACTTTTGGTCTCCCTTCCATTGGGACCTATTTCTCCTGCATTGTAGAGAGAGCACTTTCCTCCCTTAGAATCACCCTCTCACTACTGTCAAAATGATTGATAGATTTTTCCCTCTTGTGCCTTCATGACTCTTCATGTTAATAATTTCCATATATTTATCCTTTTTTATGTACCAGTGCTTAGATGTATAAATCAAAATTAAATGCTGAGGGAGAAAACATGATTCAGAAGTCCGTCTCCTTCTGAATTCATGAGCACCTGATTGGATCACTAATATATTCTTTAGAAAACTCCCAAAGTCTTTGGGTGATTGCCAACAGGCATACACATAAGGACTCAAAGTTTGCCTGTGGGAGGAAGTTGGTTGTCTTGGCTTCTCTCCACGCTCACTAAAATTTGGAAGTAGTACCCGTGTCTTAGACTACAATGCTCTGGTGCCGCATTGTACCAGGAGGAACGACCCTATTTTTCTCAAGACCCATGAACAGGTTACTTACTGTGGATAAGAGAGGCTGAAGTTCAATTTCCTACTTCTCAGATTAGTTCCCTCTCCATATGATTAGTGGGATGTTTGAAGATAAATGGCTCTGTGGCCACCAAGACAAGAAAGACATTGACTGACTCTCCCTCAGAGTATATGCTGTTATGCCCTTGTTGGGGGGGGGGTGGTGTTGGAACTTCATGATCTTTAAGGACCACCCTCAATCCAAACTATTCTATGATTCTAGCTCAGAATCCTCCTTGCTGTTTTTCTTTAAATAAAGGAATATTTAACTATGTAAGAAAGAAGGCCTCTTTTACCCTTTTCACCTTTCACTGCTGCAAGTACTTGAATATAAAAGCCTAAGAAATTTCAAATGGGTGTCCAGATTCATACTTAACACTTTTAAGCTAAAATTGGTCTCCACAATTGCTCCTAAAACTTATATAATATTGTTATTTAATTATTCAAGAAAAATATAGACCTGAGGAAGGAAATTTCCCCAGCTTTCCCTTCTGCCTGGTGCCTCTTGGCACAGACACTTCTCCATACCTCAATGGTCCATAACTTTTTTATTCCTTCATTATGCAATTCAGAATGACTGAAGTCTTCACAGGCAAACAAATTAATAGACGACTTTTAAAACTTAAATATATATCCTTCCGTAACAGCCTTGTAAAGAGTAAAATTCTATTTAAAAACTGCTGATGCTAACTTACATGTGTGCAGAAAATGCACATGATTACTTGAATTGATTTGAACCAGGGTGTATCTTGAAATTTTCATAAGAAAACAAGTGCTACATTATTCATTGTAATGTTTTCAATAATTTATTTTGCATGCATTTTTTACCCCTCTCTCCACAATAATCACGCCAGGTTTAATTTGAAAAGTAATAAACTCCAATATAGCTCTAAGGCAATCAAGTTTCTCAAGTGTTAATATAATTTGGAACCTACCTGGTTTGAAATACTAATTTTTATTTTGGAAGGCTAACATAGGTCAGTGACATCTTAATGAACATTTGTAGATGTTTATGCTTGGATTATTATCTAACAACCACATATTCAAATTAATCTGGTTTGAATATGTTTCCTGTTGTGTGGCGTGTTCTTTCTAGAAATGTCATATATCCCTCTCCAGCTGGAAAAAGAGGAGGCAACCAAGGGGTTTTCCCCTTCTGTCTTTTTTTCTTTAGAAACAGGAAATGCAAATCTATTAAATAACTTGCAGATGAGATGAAACAAACCATATGTTATTTAAAAAATCTATGACTTTCTAATTTCCAAGGTCTTTTCTGGTCTTTTCTACACATCAATTTGCTAAGGCAGAATTTATATTTCATAGCATAGATTGCTTAGTGTCTGTTAATTTGTAAGTAAAAATAAGCCATCTTTAAGGGTCATATGAGAATTGAGAGGTTTCCTTATTGCCCACCTCAAATCTGACAGCATCTCTTTTGATAAACTTTACTAATTATTTACATAGCAATCCTTTCAGAGGTAGGCGGGTGAGGGGTTTTTTTTTTTGTTTGTTTGTTTGTTTTTTTGGGCTTTTTGTGGTAAAATACACTAATTCTTTGAAATGATGTCTCAAATCTAATTTTGCTCCTTAAAAAATTTATATGGAGGAACCATAAATATATGTGCTTGTGCGCACATAAGCAGTCATGTGCACATAGAAGGTACCAACTGAACAAGTTTCACTTCTAGGAATTTGGAAGTGAAATATGGCATTATCACCACTGAAACCTAGGAGATTATCCAACTTCCAATTAAAAGATGCTCAGTTCTGTAATTTGGGTTCTGAACAGGAATGACAGCTTTAGAGTGTCCAGCTGCTCACAGTGAGACATGGCCCAGTTATAGAGGGCACCATTGTTACTGGGCATTGTGCTTGGGCTGCTTGGGAAAAGAAACTTCAGAGAATGTTTGTGCATTTTTTTCCAGTGTTTCAAATGATATGTTCAATGACAAATTGAAACACTCTCACCACCATCTTTCTTTAACAGTTGATAATGGATAGCAATGGGTAGATTGGTTTCATAACTGTGAATATTAATTCTAATTTATTTGGATCTTTGAATTTGAAATATTTAATTTTGTCTTGGAGAATAAATAACCTTGATGTTTGGACATTCAGATATAGTTAGATTTAATTTTCCTCCAGGAAGTGGTAATTAGCATAGTATTCAGAGAGAATTAGGTAACAAAATTTAATAGGTCATCTGTGCAAAGTGTAACCTCACATTTGCCAGTGATTTTTATGAGAATTTTTATATCTCCTGTTACTAATACATATTATTACTGTTGTCCAGGTGTATTATATTCACAACTCCTATAAGTTTTGTGTTGTATAAACAAAAAAATATTGCTGTATTAAGGACTCTGTCCAGTAAGCCTTGAAGCCTTAATTGTTTGAATTTCTTGTTAGGTTCTGCCTTCCTCAGAAGTGCAAATATTACCAGTGATCTCTAATTTCAAGCTTTACTGATTTCCAGAAAGCAGATGATGAAATGAACTGAGGAGAACATGGCATTTTAAGAATTGACCTTCTGTTGCCATTTTACCCAGAATTCTCAACAATATGTCCATCATGTTTAAGACTTTTGACCTAATTCAATACCATAGTGGAACTGAGTTTTTCCACTTCAGTTGCAGTGTCACCATTTCATACTTTCTTTTATGGTTTTATTTGCTACATCTTAGCTTGAACCAAATTTTAAGGAAGCTCTTAGAAATATGAAGCATAGGAAAGTAAAGAAAGCAACTTCACTGCTTTGGGCAAAGGCTTCTATTGTCTGATGGTATATCTCATAACTCCATCCTAGAAAAAGAGTGTATATAACCATTTATTGGTTAAATTGCCATTGGTTATACTTTTATTTATTTTAACATGGTTAAAATAAATAAACACATGGACACACATTTTACATCTCCTAGGCTTTTATGTTCAAGTACTTGCAGCCATGAGAGGTGAAAAGGGTAAAATAATGAACTAGTATTGATGTGAGCAGAAGTGATAACAGTAGGTGACCTTTATGTTGAATATAGCAATGCTTCTGAAACTCGCTCCCACCATACTCTCGCATCCAAAGATATTGCAGTCTACATGGATATGGAATTCAGTGAGTTAAAAACAGTTTGGGTGACCAGGCCTGTAGGTGGGTGGGTAACGGTTTGTACTCTACTTCAGCCCTACTTCAAATGTAGTATTTTGGGGATCTGTCTGAAGCGTACCCTATCCTACACCCTCATCAATGTTCTGAAGGTAGTGAGAGTGCACACTTGTCAAGTTTGCAGGTGGCACAAAATAGGGCACCTGCCTGAGGGCAGCACTGCCACTCAGAAACAGGTTGGAGGGATGGGCTGACAGAGGATTTAATAAATATCAGCAAGAGCAAATGCAAATTATTTTGCTTAGGAAGACAGGCTGGGAGCTGACCAATGGGAGAAGATATGGAAGATTCCTTGTGCGTTGCTTTGGCCTGGGGTAGGTTTAATTTTCTTCATTGTGGCTGTTGTGGGGTTGTGTTTTGAATTTGTGCTGAACACAGAGTTGGTAATACAGAGATGATTTTGTTATCGCTGGGCAGGGCTGGCACAGAGCCAAGGCCTTTCCTGCTTTTGGTACTGCCACACTGGGGAGGGGACTGGGGGTGCTTGGCAGGTTGGGAGGAGATGCAGCCAGGACAGTGTCCCAAACTGACCAGAGGGATATTCCAGACCTGTGGCACCAAGCTCGGTGTATAAAGTGGGGGAAAGAAGCAGGAAAGGAGGAGACATTTGTGGTGATGTCATTTGTCTTCCCAAGTAAGCATTTTGCATGATGGGGCCCTGCTCTCCTGGAGATGGCTGAACACCTGCCAGTGCATGGGAAACACTGCATAAACTCCTTGGCTTGTGTGCACAGCCTTTGCTTTCCCTATTAAACTGTCTTTTTCTTAGCCCATGAGTTGTCCAGCTTTCACTGTTCTGATTCTCTTCCTGATCTCTGTGTTGGGGGAGTGAGTGAGCAGCTGTGTGGGGCTTGGCTGCTGCCTGGAGTTAAACCCCTGGAAGTCTTGGAATGCAGCAAGGTGAATGTGAGCCAGAAGTGTGCCCTAGCAAGGAATGCCAATGGTATCCTGGTCTGTGTTCACAGGAGCACAGCTCATAAATCAAGGGAAGGGATTATGCCTCTTCTTGGCCCTTACTAAACTACATCAGACTACTACATCTAGTTTGAGCACTCCCTAAAAGAACATCACTAAACTGACTGAGTTCATCATGAAGACACCAAGATAGCTAGAGGGTTTTATACAGACCATCTCTTTCTGTACACAAAATGCTATCCAGGCAGGTTTTGACATTTCCTTGCTGAGTGCTATTGCCCTTTCTGGCACCTTTTGACTCTCAGTTGTATGCTTTGCACTTTTCTTTTCTTTTCTTTTCTTTTCTTTCCTTTTCTTTCCTTTTCTTTCCTTTTCTTTCCTTTTCTTTCCTTTTCTTTCCTTTTCTTTCCTTTTCTTTTGTTATTCTTGCTGTTGCCGTTATCCTTGTGCCTCTCTTCAGTTCCTACATGTGTTTGTGCTTCCTGGGCTGAGGGCTCGACAGCTGGTTGCAGTAGGGGTCACACTAGCGCAGAGTAGTTGGGAAGAATCACATCCTTCGATCTGCTGCTTTTTATGCAGCCTGGGAAACAATTGGTTTTCTGGGCTGTGAATGCATGTTGCTGGGTCATGTCCAGCATTTCACTGTCACCAGTGGTGTCCCCCAAGGTTCAATACTGGGCCTGAGGTTGTTTAACTTATTCAGTCATTACTGGAATCAAGGAACAGAGGCCTCCTGAGCAAGTTTGCTGACAACAGAAAGCTGGGAGGAGTGGCTGATACCCCAGAGTGCTGTGCAGAGTATCTAAAGGCAGGCTGTCATGAGGATGGAGCCAGGCTCTTCCTACTGGTGCCAAGCAACAGGATAAGAGGCAATTGGCGGAAATTGATGCACAGGAAGCTCAATTTAAATATGGGGAAGAACTTCTTTCTGTGTGGGTGACCATGCATTTAAAACAGGTGAAGTGAGAAAATCTTCAAAATTGGTGAGGAAACATGACAACCGTGGTTTTATCTTGAATCTTTGTAGGGTATTGGGTTCACTCAGAGTCTTCTAAATCACCCCAGAATTTCTAACCTCAGAACTTTGGAAGTTCATACCTAAAACATCCAGAAATCAGAGGCTTCATTAAGCTAATACTTTAATTCTTACAATAACAATGTTTCACAAGGGTTTTAGTCGTAACAATGAAGTTCATCATTTTAAAACACTTCACCATCTTTATTGTCACTACTCAAAGAAAATGTCCAAATATTCCTTTTCTTACTTCTTCTTATAGATTTCTTGTCACCCATATGTTTGTATACTGTTGCAATTATGATATCTAATACATGCAGCATTACCTTGTATCTCAGACTTCAGCCAACTACAGCAAAGTAATTCAGTGTGGTGCACAGCCTGACGTGTGTCATCCACCAGCTACCAATTCTTTTGTGTCTCACAGCATTTCAGCATTTAAGCACCCCACATATGTTAAGGTATCTATCCACTGCAGGAATATAGAGAAATATAATCATGTGCAGTGCTGTAATGCATGACATGCAGAAGTCTGTGACAGTTGCAGTCTGATGAGAATTGGATGAGAAGGTCAAAAGGAGATCATCTTCTTAGTTACCTATTGTATGCAGAGCTGAAGATCTATAAAACTTGAAGAACTAGGAAGAAAGTCATCAGATGTAAGAGCATATCCTTCCATTTCAGGAAGAGAGATGCAATGTTCAGCAACATCAGAGGAATCATTCAAACATTTTCCTTGTTTAGTTTGTATCATGGATGCATTCTGACTGTATGAAGCACAGGTATGAATTTTCCTGAGACTTGCTGGAGTTAAAATCAGGTATTTATATAACACTTGAGGCATCTAATCTTGCAATATAGTCTTGGACTGACCTGTAGGAGCAAGTACAAGTGAAATAATGGTCAGAAATAAACACAGGAATTAATATTATAGTCATTAGAAGGATGTAGGAGGATATTATTTATATACAAAGACCCACTAAATCAGTAAAATTGCCTCTAAACCTTATCTTAGTTACATTTTTTTGGAATGTTATTCACTTCTTGATAAAGGTTTAAGCTAAATGTCTCTCATATTGACTTTATTTTGAAATGGAGTAGTTAAAATATTAATATTAACTAATTGAAGTTAAATGATTCAATACTCCTCAAAATATTTGAATACATATTAATGAACAACAATACCTTTTTGAGCTGAATGAGCCCATACTTTGAGTGGGTATATGCTGTTCTTCATCAGTTAGATTCAATATGACCTGCACTTGGGCAATATGAATGTGAGAACTACAGAAAAGTTACTGGAAATTGATGCTGGGAGTGATGCTGCAGTGTGCCAGCTGCAGTGTGACAAATGTGTTTGTGCTTAGCTGTGTTCTGAAGTAAATGGCAGGGGCTTATCTCTCAATGTCCATGACTGTCTGAAAAGTCTTTCTGCTAAAGGCAAGTTAATACAAATCACTTGCAAGATATTTTTTGCTTAAAACATGACTGAAAAAAAAAAAAAGAGTGTGTGAAATAATGGAATGTACAAATGGAGACACTTTCAAGTTGCCTAGTCAAAATGAGCTAAGCAGCAAAAACTTAAGAATATTTAGTCATTTGTGCTACTTTGTCTTTTCACATTTTAAGTTTTCATTGTAATTTTACCCCTCAACATTTACCTTGTTTATATCATGTTGTGTCAAAAGCAATGTGACAACAACTAGAATTTGAGAAGGAGTACATAAATGGAAACTGTTTCATGGATCTGCAAAAGAATTTTACCAGACAGCAATTGCTGTGAAACAGCTTATTTCTAAAACACTGTTTCCTACTAGATTCTCAGGCTCTTCTACATAAGTCTTCCCTAAGAGCCAAATGCTTGCTTCAGTGACAGCTGTTATATACTTTAAATCTGTCATGTGCAAACACTGCAGTAACAGCCTATTTTAACAACTAGAGGTGTATATCTGCAGAACAAAAAATGATAAGGATGGGTTTCCCTGGGAATTTTGCCAGCAACAGCGGAAACAACAGAAACTAATCAAATACATAATTCCTGTGAGCACTCTGTAAGGCTTCTGCGTTTATTGCAAATCCCTCCTAAAATATATAACCACAATAACATTTGATCATGGTCAAGAATTGGTAATCTCATTTAAATAAGTGATGGAGAGAAATCTAGGTTGGGAGGGACCTCAGGAATGTAATGTGTTGCTCAAAGCAGAGCTAACTTCAAAGTTAGATCAGGTTGCTTAGGGCTTTGAAATAATTCCAAAGGTAGATATTACACAACCTTTCTTAGTGAAACCTCTTCCAGGGTTGAACTACTCCCCCAGTGAATAATATTTTCCAAATGTCTTTATGCTAAGAGGATTTGTTAATTTACTAATACAAAATTATGGTTTTATGGTAAAACTGCTTTCCACTGGCATATAAAAATAACTTACCCAGATGTCTTATTGACTTCTCTTATTTAAATGTTATTGTTTGATATACAATAAACTATCCAATCAAGTATGGGTGATTACACCAAGAGAGTAAAGATAGAGTCATAGAATGGTTTGGGCTGAATCAGATCTTAAAATGTTCTCTGTTCCAGCCCTCATGTACTGAGGAGGGACATCTTCAACTAGATAGGGCTGCTCAGAGGTGTCAAACAGGGCATCAAACCCAACCTTGAATGTTTCCAGGGAAGGTGCATTCACCACATCTCTGGGCAATCTGTCCCTGTGTTTCACCACCACCAGTGAGCAATAATCTTCCTTATATCTAGTCTGAATCTATCTTCTTTTGGTTTAAAATCACCACCCTTTGTACTGTCACAACAGGCCCAGCTAAAATATCTGTTTCTGTCTTGCTTATAGACTTATATTGGAAGGCTGCTACAAGGTCTGCCTGAAGCCTTGTCTTCTCCAGGTTGAACATCCCCAACTCTCTCAGCCTGTCCTCACAGGGGAGTTACTTCAGCCCTTCCATTATCTTTGTGCCACTCTTCTGTTCCTACATGTGTTTGTGCTTCCTGGGCTGAGGGCTCGACAGCTGGTTGCAGTAGGGGTCACACTAGCGCAGAGTAGTTGGGAAGAATCACATCCTTCGATCTGCTGCTTTTTATGCAGCCTGGGAAACAATTGGTTTTCTGGGCTGTGAATGCATGTTGCTGGGTCATGTCCAGCATTTCACTGTCACCAGTGGTGTCCCCCAAGGTTCAATACTGGGCCTGAGGTTGTTTAACTTATTCAGTCATTACTGGAATCAAGGAACAGAGGCCTCCTGAGCAAGTTTGCTGACAACAGAAAGCTGGGAGGAGTGGCTGATACCCCAGAGTGCTGTGCAGAGTATCTAAAGGCAGGCTGTCATGAGGATGGAGCCAGGCTCTTCCTACTGGTGCCAAGCAACAGGATAAGAGGCAATTGGCGGAAATTGATGCACAGGAAGCTCAATTTAAATATGGGGAAGAACTTCTTTCTGTGTGGGTGACCATGCATTTAAAACAGGTGAAGTGAGAAAATCTTCAAAATTGGTGAGGAAACATGACAACCGTGGTTTTATCTTGAATCTTTGTAGGGTATTGGGTTCACTCAGAGTCTTCTAAATCACCCCAGAATTTCTAACCTCAGAACTTTGGAAGTTCATACCTAAAACATCCAGAAATCAGAGGCTTCATTAAGCTAATACTTTAATTCTTACAATAACAATGTTTCACAAGGGTTTTAGTCGTAACAATGAAGTTCATCATTTTAAAACACTTCACCATCTTTATTGTCACTACTCAAAGAAAATGTCCAAATATTTCTTTTCTCACTTCTTCTTATAGATTTCTTGTCACTCATATGTTTGTATACTGTGCCAATTGTAACATGACTTTTTATATAATCTGTACATACAAGAGACTTTTATCTCTACATATGTTTTTCTTGAGGAACGATGTTAAATTCATAGTATTTCTCTATCTAAAAAATACTTAAGTACCTGATCTTGGCTTAAGATTCACTTAAGATTTTAAAAAGATGCTGCAGTGTAGATGAAATCTATAAATCAAAGGACTGAAAATGTAGAATGTTATTACATGGATTTCTCTGAGGTACTGTGCCAGAGATAGGCAAAAGGATGGAAGTGTGAAACTAAAGAAAAAGCAGACACTGCAATATAGAAATTGCCTAAGCCTATGAAAAGATTCCTTTCACTGAGAACTTTTTGCTCTGCTTTTGAAGTAGCACATTAGTAATGTATTGCAGAGTGATCTAAATAAGTTAATTAAACTGAAATATGGCGATCCACAGGAAAGATCAGAAGTCCATCTGCGAAAGAGATCACCCACATTCAGGAAGATGCTTGGAGCATAAGGAGTCTTAATATCCTAAACCACTAAACTTTTATGGATAATTTTGAGGAAGGTGCTGTCTCTCTCTTGCCTAACTATTGAGATTGAAACAGTGATGATGTTCTTTCCCACCAAAATAAATAGCTCTATCAAATTCAGACAAACAACACTGATAAATTCAGAAGAAACCTGACTTAGTTAATTACTGGCCACTGACAAATCCTCCTTTTTCCAAGCAAACTTATGGGAAGGATTCTGAGAGTCTAAGTACAGGAGATATCCTAGACTTGGCAAAGTCTGGATTTAGATTAAACTTTTAGGGCAACCTTCTTTCACTGTTGGATGTTCTCCTGCCATTGATAAAGAGTACACAAACCTTTCTGAATCAGTCACTCCTGAACTAGTAATAATTTGTCTGAGAGAGATGGAGAAATTCACAGTGTTATTTGCAGAGAAGAGATTTATTAGTCATTCTGACCTTACCTCTGAAGCTTCATAAAGGGAGGTACCTCCCTTACTAGAGCTAGAAGCTTCATAAAGGGAGGTACCTCCCTTACCTCTAGAGCTTCATAAAGATTATCTTTCTGTATGACCCTTTTAAACAATCATAAACACAGAATGTGCTGATTTGGCAGTGAATAGAGTGTGAATTTGCATGCTTCTTTCTGTCTTCTATAACATAGAATAATTCCAGAACACCGCCAATATAGCCCAATGCTTTGCCAAGAAATATTGGAGAAAGCAGATCAGCTGGGTACAACAGAAGCTACAAAAGACCAACTATGCTAATTGTCAGAAGGAAGATCTCAGAGTTTGTTTTGGTCACAATGTTTTCCCTTTTGAGGGACGAAACTTAATTTTAACCCCTTGGTTTCTTGCTTACTAGTAGATATTCTTCTGTTGAAGAATGCATGCATCTTGTAGCAGAACCTGTCAGTGGTGGACAGACTGGGTCCTGTCTTGAAAAACAATGACTGTTCTTCAATGGTACATTGAAGTTTGCTGTTTCCCAGTTAAATTTTAGAAATACAGTGTGAAGCTATCAGAATACATCACTCACAGGGCAATGTTTCCTTTTGGCAACTACAGCACATCATGCCCGACCTATGTTCTCCGTGCTGGTTCTCCTCAACCTAGTGAGAAATCACTTGAATGTTAAGTGAAACCTTATCCTTAAACCACTCTTTTATCTATCCTTTTGTGATACCCAGATTACTGGGGATGCGAAGTGACAGAAATAGTTCTCCTTAGAAATAATGTAATGGGCATTAGCAGAGATAATGTCCCTGCATGCAGAATTTGGAATTTCCTCAGTGAGAGTGCAAGAATGACCACAAAGTTTTGCTGGCTCTCCCTCAGAGTATATGCTGTTATGAAACTGTGGGACAGCTGGGAGAAACTGTGAGTGTTTAGCGTCAGAAAATTTCCTATGCCTCTGAAGTTTACCTGACCTTTGTGATACATCAGGACAACAACCAAAGAATTCTTGTCTAAACCATAAAGTAGCAACTACTTTGAAGTTTACCAGGCAGTGGAAATTTAAAAATCTTCCAGATATTGGCTCCAAATGGATAATATTGAAATGTTATATGAATAATATGTTGTTCTTTGCACCCTAAAGCAGTATTAGAGAAATGTTACTTGTTTATTGGGATGTACGCAGGTGAAGTGCAGTAAACACCACTTTAAAAGACCTAGACCCTTTAAAAAACAAGCTAGTTTTTACAGAGTTTTTTAGTGTTCCTTTCCTTCTCAGGGGAAGGAATTCTATGGGGCCTGATTTCTGTGGTACCCACAGATAGCTGAAATTGTCATAGTGTCTGGACAATTTTAATTTGTGTTATCTGAGAAAGGTGTAGGATAATGACAGAATGTGTTGAAGGAAATTTGAAAGCAAGGTACAGATCTCTGATAAGCAATAGCTGTTCAGTGACAAACACAGCAATTTTAATGCCTGACGTCTATTTCTTTCATGGTGTTTATGAAACTATGCCAATAATTTCTGCTTTCGTATTTTCAGACCAAGGTCAGGCATTATAAAGGTGGCTTTTCATAAACAAACATAAAAAGCACAAAACCAACATAACAGTGGAAAAGAAGAAGGAAAAGTCTTCACAAATTGTTTCTTCACTTGACTGTTGATTTTGCTAAGTACATACATGCATTTAGATATACATGAGCTCCATGAAATTTGAGTTAGTCCATTGGGAAAAAGCAAATAACACAGGCACAGACCACCTCCTCATGTTTCATTGGGCTAACTTATTAAATTTTCAGAGGTTTACTAAATTTAATGTCAAACTTGTAATCACAATAGGGATAAAATTAAGTTTCTGAAGTGGTGCACTTCACATTTCATTTAAGATTTGCTGTAGTCACTTATTTCTCAACATGTTGCTGATTACAGTCCTCTAATTCTGAGAGGGCTTTTGGTCTTGGATGGCCTATGAACTCTGTTTCCACAGGGATTTGCTACAGAAAAAGCCAAAAATACCCCTATCAAAATGGTGATAAACAGGATGATTTTTGAAGTTATTAGTTTTTTTCTAGTCTCCAATATATGGAAAGAATGAGGATTTTTTTTAGATTTGAATGTTTATTATATGCATACATGACTAAGGTAGTTATACTAAACCAAATCCACGCAAAATCTAAGTTTTCTGCATGTGGTTAATAGAGAGTTGTGAGAGGGTTAATGTTTATATATAGCAGGTATTTCCAATTTCAAAAGGTAAAGAGAATTAAAAATTTGATATTTTACATCTATAAATTTGTTCTCTTAAAAAATAATAAATTTTTCATGATTACTGTGATGTTAGAGGGAAAAAAACCCTTTTATTTCAAGGAATTATTGAACTATTCTCATTATTCATAGTTAGACACGGGGATTATGCAGCATATACCATAAACTGTTGGTAGGAAGGGAATTTGGAAGTAATACCTTTTAGATTTTCACAGCACTTGAATAGCTTGTGAAATAGTTTTGAGAAGATTAAATGTTTTTTACAAACTTTATCTATTTACCCATATAATAACTTTTTTAATATCCAAACATCTGTACAAAGAGCAACCTGGAAAGGACATATTTGAGTTAATTTCAGCTTTGCTTTTTGCATGGCTTTTCAGAAAAACACACTGAAAAAAAAAAATTCAAAAATTTCATTACATTTTCCTCAAAATTCAGGAGTATGAGAAGTCTTAAAGAAGATAAGAATATTATGTTCCACTGAAGACAGCATCTGAGTGTCTCCTCACAGACAGCTTTTGAGTTCCTCACAGAATGGAAACTCCACAACCTCTCTGAGCACTCTGTGCCAGTGCTCGGCTACTCTCACAATTTATACTTTAAAAGAATTAAATTTCAAAAAGCCTTTTAAAATCCTAAGCATCCACTTCTGAGCACTGCCCAAACTGGTGGGCTGGAAGAACCTTTGATCTAACACTTATATAATATGATTTCTTATGGTTTACTGCAGAGGCTTCCTATGCAGCATAAAGAGAAGGCAAGTTGTTCAGCAAGACAAGGATCTCCCCTACAGAGTCTTCGATTAAAACACTCCAGAACAGTAGAATTCATCTGGCATTTCTCATCCATCAAGCTGTCCCCTAACCTTGAATGCCTCTGTGATTTACAGTGTTAGTCTTCTCTCTCTTGCATCTGATTTGCAGACCAAATGCTTTTCTGTTTATCTTGAGCTTTTGTTCTTTTCAGGCTATAAGCTTATCAGGAATAATTTTTTAGAGCAGCTTTTTGGAACAATACCATGCAGTGTTTGAGACTGCAATACCAAGATACTAGGGAAACCAAACTCTCCAGATTAATAAACTGCAACTTCCATGCATAAATTTTACATACAGATATATACATGTATACATATATATATATATATATATATATATATATATATATATATATATATGTATATATATATATATATATATATATATATGGAATATTGGTATATGAGATAAGTATGAAGTACAATTTCAGCAGTCAACACTAATAAAAGTGACTAAAATTTTTTAGTCTTCTAGAATATTTTTTTTCACTGACTGTTGTGCCGCAACAAAACTCTCAGTTGCAGGAATATAACTTTAGTATAATTCTTTAGGAAACTGGAGTCCTGTCATGGTTTGACCCGGAAGTAAGTCCTAACCACACAAATGATAGTTTTATTCTATTTATCTAACAAAAATGGCAGGTCTCTTGAGTGACCTACATTTTAGTGTTCAGTAACCAACTTTTTGTCCTCAGATGATCGGCACCAAGCCTCCACCTTATGACAGTAAAAGACTGTCAGAGATCAACAACATTTCAGCCTTTGTCTCTGTAAAAAACCACCAAAATTCTGTTTGCCATTACCCTAATTACTCCTTAAGGTTTTATGGTAACCAGATGCAGCATTCTGTGGTGGATAGCAGCCCCTTTTAAGCAGTGCTCTTGTAGTACATTGGGTTAATGTACTGTGATTTGACGGCGCCTAACACTTGGAAACACGAAACCCAATTGAAGAGCAACTATTCTGAGTTGGTAGCTTCTTAACTCATTTAATCTGCTTCTTCTGCATATTCCAGGTAACAACTTAGGGCTTTATATGATAGGGTGTGGTGATTTTTTATTTTTGTTCTTTTGGGGTTTTTTTACTCACTGAAAATAATAGTAATTGGATTATGTATAGGCTTAGTTTTATCCAGATTGTGAATGAAGGGCAAAAGAAGAGAAGTTGTATGATATTGCTTTGAATACTTCTGCAGATGATAGTGCTGGTAGGAAGACTACAATATCTTTCAGACTTTCAATTTATCTATGGTTGGCTTTACTTACGTATTACCATAGGTCTTGCTTGATTTAAAGACTCTTTCCTAAAGAGTTACTAGAGAGGCACAAGAATGATCCATTTAATTCTTGAATTTTGCACTATATTTGAAGGTCTGGCATATTTTGAGTAGACTAGGATATTATTGCTGTTTAAACATAGGCGCCATCAATGTTGTTTGTATTCTAATTAGAAGTCCCATGTAAATACCGTCTTGTGACTTTGAAATGTTTCACAGCACATCACTTCATTATGTGGAAGTTTAAAAAAATCAGACAAATGTTTCTAAATGCTATTTCATTGGCATAATAATCATGCAGGTGCTTATATATTGCAATACATGATTTTTATTTTACTTTAGAATTAGTTGTTCTTTCAGTATTTGAAGTCTAATATGATGTTAGAGGTAAGTAAATGTTGAAAATTTCGTCAAATATTTTTGAAGTGGAATTAAGTGCTACTAAGTTTAAACTCTTTCTGTATTTGCTTCTGCAAGTGTTAAAGCACGTAAACTTGCTGACTGAAATGTTAATGAAAGCAGCAAATATTAAGTAAATATTAGAGACTACTGGCAAGAAGTAAATCCTGATTGCAAAACTCAAATAACTTTCACAGAAACATGACCCTCGGAGCCTCCTGTCAAAGGAAATGGAAAGTGTTTGTGATGGTTCCTCCATGCTCTTTGACTTGCATTTTAAATATCATCCATAGGAAAATATTTGTAAAAATCTCAAACAATGGAAGGCACACACAACATCAACAAATTGTAAATAAATAAGCCAGCATTGTCATTGTTATGTTAAAAGATGCAATTGTGTACCTCTTGCCTTGTTCATTCTCAGTCTTCCTTTAAATTATATTTGCCTTATGTTCTCTTTTTTCCTTTGTGGCATAATTTGTGGTTTAGTTGCACAATAGTGAAGTTCTCCAGGAACTCATGTGGAGGACATGGAGTCTTGCGCATTGTTGGTGTTGGATTCATCTGCATATTTCTCTAATGAAATAGATCTCCCTGATCTTGCCCATGGAATTCTCATGAGGTTTAACAAGCCCATTGTGCAAGGTGCTGCACCTGGGTCAGAGCAGCCCTGGCACCAGCACAGGCTGGGGATGGACAGATCACAGCAGCCCTGTCCAGAAGGACTTGGGGGTGCTGGTGGCTGAGAGGCTGGACATGACCCAGCCAGGGGCACTGCCAGCCCAGAGAGCCACATGTGTCCTGGGCTGCATCCAGAGCAGTGTGGGCAGCAGGGCCAGGGAGGGGATTCTGCCCCTCTGCTCTGCTCTGCTGAGACCCCACCTGCAGGGCTGCAGCAGCTCTGGGGCCCAGCACAGGAAGGACATGGACTTGCTGGAGGGAGTCCAGAGGAGGCCACCAAGATGCTTAGAGGGATTAGAGCCTTTCCTATAAGGAAAGACTGAGACAATTGTGTTTGTTCAGCCTGGAGAAGAGAAAGCTTTGGTGGGACCTAATTGCAGCCCTTCAGCACCTGAAGTGAGCCCACAAGAAAGCGGGTAAGGAATTTTTTACAAGCATATGTAGTGACAGCACAAGGGAGGATGGTTTCCAACTGAGCGAAGTTTTAGACTAGATACTGTTAAAAAAATTCCTTGCTGTGAGAGTGGCAAGGCACTAGTTAGACAGAAAAGCTGCTGATGCCCCACTCCTGCAGTGTGTAAGGCCAGGCTGGGTGGGACTCTGAGCAACCTGGTCTGGCAAGGAGTGTCCCTGCCCATGGTAGGGGGGGTGGAATTGATAATCTTTAATGTGCCTCCAACCCAAACCATCCTATGATTCTGTGATCCTGCACCATGGTAGGTAAGATCAGATATCATCTTGAGGTTGCTTCCAGACCAGTTTTTCTGGGATGAGAAACTACTTCTCCAGTACACAGCTCATCTTTGAGTAAGATCTTAATTTGCATATAGTAATTTACTTATTCATTCAACAAATAAATAAAATTCATAAGTTGCAAATATTAGAGCTTTTAGTTGCAGAAGATCTGATTTATTTCAGAAAAGCAGTAGATTTTTGTTATGAGTTCATCACGAACTGCTTTGACTTTTGTCTTCTGCAGGACAGTATCCAATTTGTATCACTTTTATTAAGAAGCAAATTATGTGAGATGAAAATTTATCCTTGTAGTGTTTTTTGGTGTACCACAACTGTATCAGAGAAAGTACCAGCAACTCTGGGATGGGAAAGAACAAGATGTTTACTTCATTGTCAGCCTGCTCTAGCAGCTCTAGCTATTAACCAAATGAAAAAACTGTGACCTTGCTTGCCTCTGTATTTAAGCTCTGAAAATACTTTCCATGATGCTTCCCATTGTGAAATTAAAAAAAAGGTCATGTTTTATTTTTTTGTTCATATTAAGAAGTAATGTTCTTATGAAGTTGGTGTCTTTCCACTGTTCAGCTCTTGCCTGGATAGTAATGACCATACTTAACAAAATTAATATTAAAGCTAGTTCTGTTTCTAAGCATGTAAGTCAAGGTCTTTGAAATGTTTAATGGTTTGGTATTGTCAATATTTTAACATTCAGCATTTTCTGAATACTGGTCCTCTTTGTGATGTTACATAATTTATATTCAAAACACAGTGATTTCTTTGAATACTGTTGTGATTGATAAAGATTTTATGACTGGACAAAAAGCCTGTCATTATATATAGTCATATCAACAAAAGCAGGTTACATTTAGTAAGAACTGAAGAAACACACACATCATATTACGGTCATAGCTTTCAAAGTCTGCTTGTCATGAGCTGAGGAGGAATACATTGATGAACTGGGAAAGCCGAGACAGAAATATGCCAGTGTGCTGCTAAGCCAGTTTGCAAATATGGTCCATACTTCTAATTTTCAGAGTAGTATTATTAGCCAGTCTCCTGATTATCTACTGACACTATTTTAATGTGTATTATGCTGTTTATAAATTCATGTTAATCAAAACTCTTTAGAAGAATCTTGAGTTGAGCAAGTGTAGTAAAGTAATTTCTGATTTTCAAGAGTATAAAATCTCACTGCTTATTCTACAGACATCCTTTGGATGACATCTGGCAGATCACAGTGCTACACCTAAGTCTAGACTTTTTTTCCAAAAGGATGAATGCTTTTTGTACTTTGGAGCCCGAATTTTTCACAACAAAAGAGCACATTAAACTAGCAGAGTTTAGAAGATATAAGAAGTGTAAAAGTGTCTTGATATGAAACATACTATGCAAAAGGTAGGTATTGGTCATGAAAAGGTCATAATGTCAAAACTGAGTGTATTAATATGTATTCATTTTTTTCTCAATGTCATCTCAAATATCTGGCAGTTGCTTTTACTGACCTGTCTAATAAGTTGTTCATCTCTTTCACAAAAAAGTTCAAACCTTTATCATAAGTTTAATAAAGTATAAACAGCTATAATGCTTGTAATTAGAGTCTTGTTACCCAAGACCTGACTGTCTGCTAATGAACACAGCTGTTTTGTCCTAATTAGTTGTTGGCACAATAACATTTTGAGTACAGTTAGAAAGAGAAAATACACCATATACCTTGAGTACCAATGATGTCTAGGCTGTGTGGGTAATCCTGTGCAGGTAATATCACAACAGATATTTTAATATAGCTTATGCCTGGTTATAGATAAACTTAATGGTTTATGGTCGAATTAGATTTAGATATTATCCTGGTTATTTTTAGTAGAATAACAAGTAGTCTCATATGCAGACTTCAATACATTTAACTTAACAGTATTTTCTATTTTTATCTGTTTTTATCTATTTTAATCTGCCTGCTTATTCTTCCTTAGACCACTTGTTCCACATCCATAAACTGCAGCTTTGCTGTAAGGAATTTACTAAATTATTTTTATTTCAATAGATTTTTTCTTTAACTGTGCAAACAACATTGTAATCCCATTCAGCAATTAATCTTGTGGTGTGGCATTAATTTTTGTTTAAAAAGTACCTATGAAAGATATGCTGTATATATTAAAACTGAATAGAATTAGAAAAAAGTATGTTCATTATGCCAGCAGAAGTTTAAACTGGGAACTGGGATGGGAAGTGTACATGATCTTAAAAATAGAGGAAAAAATACGAAAGTGCCATGATCTACATTCAGCTCTAATTTTTTCCCAAAGTTTTTTGATCCTCTTTGCTAATTTTGCCTTTTTGCAAGGCAGAGCAGTCTTCAAAATTCCATAACAAGAAATATCAAATCTGCCAGTATTAAAAAGGGTAAGACTGAAATCTCAGTGGATATGTGTATAGTGTGACATCTCTAAATGTCCTGAAGTGAGAACAGAGCCCTTTCATAACCCATCACAATGCTGTAGCATTGGTCATCTCTGATGCAGTAGTTACATCCAAGGCCAGTGGAGCTTTTAGGGTGCTGCAAAACAACCAGAATTAAATCTTCTCTCTTATAAAGACCACACATTGTGGTATCTGGATGTATCAGTCATTATGGTGTCCCCACTTACCTTAACCCACTCAAGTGGGAGAGTGCTATTGTCTCCATTTTGGGAATACAAAACAGACAAAGCTGACTGCTTGTCCGGCGTCACAGAGAAACTTGTGGACAGGGTAAACTGTATCACACTTCTGCAACTGGATGACAACCTCCAATTCTGTTTTCAAGTCTCTTGCAGCCTACCCACCCAACACCAGCTGCCCTTTCTCCTTGTGCAGAAATACTGCTCAAAGCAATGTCACAGCACTCTTGGTGTTTCAGATTCTCAGTGCCCAGAGAGTACCCTACTCACTAACCTGCAAAGGTCAGTTTAAGGACTGCAACATTACAATCTGGGAGAGAACATTACAATCTAGGGGAGAGAAATGTTCCTTGGATATCATAAATATGGTCATTTGGCAAGCGATAAGCAGCAGAGAGACAGCTGCCATTGAGGCTGGGGGAACACGGTATCAAAAGGCATCTAGAAACATCAGAGCTTAGTACAGTTTGCACACAGGAGACCTCAGTGACAGCTCTTTATGAAACAGGATGTGTTAGAAGCCCAGTTGTGGCTTTTTTCTAAATTTTTTTCAAGATACAATTGTCAAAAATATTGTAGTCCATAAAACATGCTTGAGGCTTTTTCTTATGAAAAAAATATTTCATGGCTGTTTCCAAGTCTTACCCGTTGGCTCTTTTTCTTTGAATTTAACTTTACTCTGCAGCGTGCAGAAAAGTTGGAGCAGAAATTAGATTTTTAATAGGAGAAACTATTTTAAATATGCTTATTCATTTTAATTACATGTGTTTCTGTCTGTTAAGCTTTTGAATTCTGTAGCACTTTGAAAGCCATTAGTGATCATTTTTTCTGGCTTTGTTTCTCCTCTCCAGTTTCTAAATAGGGTATGTTTAGGGGGAAAAGAGATCACTTTCACAAAACAAACAGTCGGGTTATTTTCATCATTATTGAGCTAACATTGTACTTGCAATTGTATCATTTCCACTACTTTACAATGCCCTACTAATTACTCTTAACATACAGCTTTTATCTTTTGTGTTGATATATTATTTTTTCACAACTCTGTAGTTTTCTGCCAGTATTGCCAGCTGCTCCTTTAAACTTTTACCATGCAAGGATCTCATATTTTCTGTGAAATGTCAAGAAATGCAATTAACCTTGTTTTGACCTTTTCTCTGCTTTAAGTATACTGCTTTGAATTCTGTGTACAAAGAAAGGTTGTCTTCCACATTGTACACACAAATTGAAATACTGAGAATAAACCTTAACGCAAATTGGCAGTATGTCAGGTTAAGCATTAATGTAGGTATGTGTGTGTGTGTACAATAAGCAACATAGATAAATATGTATATGTATGTATTTCTATGCATGTGTATTTAATATAATGAATGTAAGTCTTATGTATCTCAAATACTGAAAACCTGCAAATATATTAATAATGTGTGTTGCTAGAGGTAAGCACGCTTTGGAAATTTCTCCAGAAGTGCCCTGCGTCTATTACAGTGCCTTTTTTCCTCAAACACATGTCCTAAATGCAAAAAGTAGATCATAAGTAAGAGTTACAAAAGATAAGGGTATTCACAGAGTACAGCAGGTCAGCTGGAACTCTCTTTCCTGGCAGGGGTGGAAATTCGGCAGCAGGGACCTGAATGTATTCTCCATTCTGTTATGACTCAGGGCCAGCCTTTGCAGTGCAGCTGCCCATCCTTGCACGAGAGAAACTGCTGTGTGAGACAATGCTGAGAGAAGTGACAGCCTGTCCCCTTTGCTTGGGAAGTCTTTTGAAGCTCCGGCCCTCGCCTTCAGTCTCCACTGTGTCTTCACTGCCCATGTCTGGCCACATGCCCCTGTGACTCCAGCCCTGACCTGCCAATCTGCCTTCATCCCAGGCTTGTCTAATCTCTGTGCACTTGTCTGTCACTGGTCTGTGTCTGATCTTGTTTACTGTCTTCAGATCTGATCCTGTCACTCACTTGCTGACTCAACTTTCTGTCTTGACCTTGGACCTACCTCATAGCTCTGAACTTGTCTGAGGATTGGGATTCTTAGCTGAACCTTGTTACTGTCACTGGACCTGTCCTGCTCACCTTGTTGGGGTGCTGTGAGCCTTTGCTCCTTGTCTCTGCTCTTGTCTGCCTTACTGTCATGTTTAACTCCCTGTTCCCCTTGCTGAGCAGCCTGCTTCTGCTACTCCCTGACATTAGTCATAATAACCAGACCTAATCACAGACATAATTTACCTTAATTTGAATTTGTGGGTGCTCAGCTTGATCAGATTCATAGAAGCACTTCAGTTTGAGCATCCAAACACAGGTAATCATGTTTAGGCTAAGTTCTATCCCTTATTATATCTGAAGGACTTAAAAGAGTATTGTCATGGATTGACTCCGGCACAGTGCCAGTGCCCCCATGAGAGGTATATTCCCCAAAATGGTTACTGTGAGAATTAAGTAAGTTTTCAGACAATATTGATTTGAGAGAAAGTGTTGACTCCCTTGAAGGCAGAGAGGCGCTGCAGAAACATCAAAACATATTAGATGGACGATCACCAACCATATAAAGTTTAACAAGGGCAAGTAAGAGATTCTGCCCTGGGATGGGGCAAGCCTGGATGTACAGACAGACTGGGGAATGAGAGGCTGGAGAGCAGCACTGTGGAAAGAGAGCTGGGGGTCCTGGCTGATGGCAAGTTGAACATGGTCAGCAGTGCCCTGGCAGCCAGGAGGGTCAGACGTGTCCTGTGGGGCATCAGGGACAGCATCAACAGCCAGGCAAGGGAGGGGATTGTCCTGCTCTGCTCTGCACTGGGGCAGCCTCACCTCGAGTGCTGGGGGCAGCTCTGGGCGCCACAGTGTAAGAGAGAATGAAGCTATTGGAGAGTGTCCAAAGGAGGTCAACAAAGGTGGTGCAGGGTCTGGAAGGGAAACCTTAGGAGGAGCAGCTGAGGTCACTTGTTCTGTTCAGCCTGGAGAAGAGGAGATTGAGGAGAGACCTCATTGCAGTCCTTGTGAAAGAAAGGGAAAGGGCAGGCACTGATCTTTTTACTCTCAAGACCAGTGACTGGACTTGAGGTAGCACCACAAAGCCGAGTTAGAAGGTTTAGGCTGGATATCAGAAAAACGTGTTTCACCCAGAGAGTGGTTTGTCATTGGAACAGGTTCCCCAGAGAAGTTGCCACAGCACCAACCCTTTTTGAATTCAAGAAGTACTTGAACAATGCTCTTGAGTACCTTGTGTTATTTTTGGGGGTCTCCTCTGCAATGCCAGGAGCTGGACTCAATGATCCCAATATGTTCCTTCCAACAAAGAATATTTTTTGACTCTATGTACATGAACTTTTGTAGTAAATTCATGGCAGAGCATAAATCAGGTAATTAGAGGAAGAAATTATTAGATTTATACTGATATTTCAAGTACAAAGGATGGAGGTGAACATAATTTTACCTATCAGCGACTTCATCCCCCGAATTCTCCAGTTTCAGTGATCTGAATTTTCTTAGAGTGGTTGACTCCACTGGTTCAGGTTATGAGCTCTTGAATGCGTATTCATTCAGCATGTCTGCCAACATACTCAATTCCAGTCAGAAGCTCCTCCATTTTAGAGCCAGAAAATTTCAAATAGAAGCATAGAGGTGCTATTTTCAGTGTCCTGGGGAAAAAAAAGAAAAAGAATTTTTAACTGTGTTATTTTCTGCTTGCTTCTCCTCTGACATCATCCTATTTCCGGATGTGTTACTGGAACAAAACAACCATTTGGATGATTGTCTCTGTGGGCTTTCTGGAAGAAATGTTTGACTTGGAAGGTTATGAAAAAGAAATTAGTAGTGAGTACATTACATGTAGAGAATACATGTGATGATAAGTAGACAGAGCTGTAATAACTAAGGCAGCTGGGAAAATACTTTGTATGGTGTTGCTCCTAGCAACAAAATTCATAATTTGAATGTGTGTTTTCAGAAAAATATCATTAGATGAAGAAAGCTGAATTTTCTCTTCCTGTCATCTCCTTTATGTACTACTATACGTTATGTATGTGATCTCAGCCAAAAATGAAATTAACTTAATAATTTGTAAGTTGATAAGTAGGAGATATGATCAACAGCAGCTGCACATCTCTGCAAAAACAGTGATTAATCTAAATAGAATCTTTGACTTGTTTATGAAACAACACCACAAGTCGGAAATATTTCAGGAGAATATTTTCTATTTGGTGCTTTTGGTCCAAATATTTATTATTTTACATTACCATTTTGACGTTCTTTTTAAAAGTAGAGAGCTATGTAAAATTGAAATGTTTCATTATAAGTTCATCTGTTTTGGTTATAAAAGCTATGACACCCTAGATGTAAAATAAATTTAATTTCAGATGAGCTTTTATACAAATTTTACCACCTTGATATCAAAAATAGTATCAGAGAATGAAAACCTGTAAAACACAGTTAGAAAAATTGTTCAAGGCAAATGTTGAATAAATTATATTGACCAGAAATAGAATAATCATAATACACATACTGTGAACGTTATGATAAAATTAATTATCTAATATTGGAAAAGACTTACTGAGCATTTTTAGATTTATTCTGCAAACTATTTCACCAGGCATGATTTTATAATATAGATATTACAAAACATCATAGAGAGAGGAAGACTGAAAAATAAACGTCCTTCACAAATCCATTGTGAAAAACCCAGTCAAGCTGGTGAGCTGTTACTTGTCTGAACATTTACTTAGACATCCCCCACCCTCGCCTTATATGAAAAACTGGTCGCTGGGAGAAACAAGAAGTTTCAAATCTATCTTTCAGAGATGACACAATAACTGTAGGCTTGTGAATGTGGGAGTGGTGCCATGACCATTTCCCTGGGGAAAGGGATATATACAAAATATAAAAATATAAAAAATATTTATAAATATTTTATAAAAATAAATATAAAAATATATAAAAATAAAAATAAATATATTTTTATAAAAAATAAAAATATAAAAAATGCATGCATGTGTGTATGTGTGTGTGTATACGTACATATATGCACACATATATAACATATAACTCTAGGATGCAGCAGAAAATAGTCAGATTTCAGGTTTACTTCCCAAGCTGTGGCAGCAACCAGAGGATTCAAAAATGTTTTGGATTTGTGTTGGTGATTCAGATAGAATTTTAGACAAAAATTTATAAGTCTCCTTATTTTTTGAATCAGAAGTAGCTTTATGGGTGGACTCTACAAACATTCCTAACTTCATTCTATTTTTGAAATGTTTTATAGAATTTTATTTGAAATGAGACAGTCTCTTGGAACACATTATTTGCACACAACTACAAGTACTCCTAAGCAGATTTGCAGCTCAGCTATACTCCTGTCAAAATGCAAAATCTCTGCTAGTTTAAAACACATAAAAATTTGACTCCTAAAGCATAAAACAGCTCAAAGGTTGCTGTCCATTACACCACTCATAGTCTGCTATTGAGACCCATCCCAGAAGGGCAAGAGTGACCCAGGTTCTTGTTAGTAGACTCCTTGGGATATGTTGGAGTCAAATGACACTGAATGGAGAGGAGAGGAGAGGAGAGGAGAGGAGAGGAGAGGAGAGGAGAGGAGAGGAGAGGAGATTTAGTCCTCTAAAGGACTAAATAATCATCAAATAATTTGCCTTTAGGTACAGATTGTTCTTCCTAAACGAAAATACTTCCTGAAATGTGGTCCACAAAAGTGCCTGTTATATATAGATATTTTAAGTGTTAAAATTCTGTCAAGAGAGCCCTAAAGATGTAACAGAATAGAATCTGGTACAGGTTTTGAAGTGCTTCATACTCAGAGTGCTAAACAATTAAGGAGACCCCTGGAGTTCCTGAGCTGATTAACAGTTCCAGGAAAATCAGATTCTTTTCATTAACTTAATCCAGAATGAGCAATGCCTGTGCAAAGCACACTTGATGTGTTTAATTGTGTTTATTTTCTTCCACTTCTTACAAAAAACTCTGTTGTAGTCTACAGTGAATCATCCATTTGCACTGCTGTGCATTTTATATAGATCTATTTCGTAACTTCTGTTATTGTTTTGTCTTCAGAAGTGAAGTTTCCTATGGCTTCATTCTGGTCTCTCATTTGATTATACATACCTTCAAAGAATGGAGCAATATACGTAACGGGAAAAAAACCCAAGCCCCCAAATCTTCTGTGGAATTTCTGTTAATTACAGGATTATTTTTTTCTCTTAGAAATTCATTAGGACAAGTACACTTGTTGCACTTCTTAATTTGAAAAAAAAAAATCATAAAGGAGACGATGAATACACAATGCTGTTCAAATATAGGCCATTAAACTTGTTACATATCTACATTCTATCTGAAACTAACATTTACTAATGTTTCCGCTGTGTGATATGTTCCAGCTTCATACTACAAACAAGGATTCCAAGTCTCTTCAGATGCTCATAGATGCCACAGGGAAGTTTAAGTCATGATGTGATTTACATAGCTTTTTATTACACATATGCAAGAATCAACACTCTGAGGCACCATATGCATCATTGAGATAACTGCAGGAAAAATGTCCATTTATGATTGAACCATCAGATTATATACATTATTTGTTTACAGATTTTAAATTATAATATATGTTTTTCGGTATATTTTTAATTGAAAAGGCAGTCCTGGCATAATTTCATTGTAACTTCATGCCATTTATCTAGTCTCAGAGAATATACCTCAGAGGATGCAGGTGCAAATACCTAGCTAAGAAAATATGAGGTCATTGCAGGGTCTCTGGTACTTCAGAACTTCTGGTACTCAGCCACTCCTAAGTTCTGTCAGGGAAACCAAGGAGGTCCCCTCTGAACCCCACCACCCAACAGGAGGGTCTCTGTTACCCTCTTGCATCCTTACCCTTTTCCATTTCTAGACTCTGTGTAAGTTATTCTAAATTGATTCTAACCCACTTTTCCTTTGCATGCTCCCTCCATGTAGTGAGAGTGAACCTTACCGTCAAGCTTTGTTATGCTTTCTCAAATTCGTAATAACTCTGCTTCTGTAATAGCTTTGATGGTGATCCTTTAAGTGACCTAAACTACTCAGTCATGACAGCAGTGAGATTGTATTATTCTTTATGTGTAAAGACAAAAAATCTTGAATAAAAAAGACACCAAAGAACAAGAAAGGAAACACAGGCTCAAGAAAATTTTCTGTTCAAGGACAGTGCAGCAGATCAGCAGAAGACCCTAAAAGAGGGTTTAGGAGACACATATTTAATATTCCTTGTCTAGAAAGTCACTCATTCCTGCAAATCAGATTTTGAAATTTAGACAGCAAACAGACAGATTTAGACAAAACAAAACAAATGCTATTTGAAAAAGGACCAAAAGGAATCAGATATTGATAGTCTTCTTGTTGGCAGAGTACTTAGCTGATCAGGTTGCTCCTGCTTCCATCATGTGAGGATTTATTTAGAGATTCTTCACCTTTAATTTTAGAAGAGGTAGAGGATCTTTTGATCAGTGGTAGGTAGGCTTAACCTGTCATGGTTTTTTGTTTATTTTATGAAGACACAAGAAAATGCAGTCTGATGGCTGCTTATTGCAGGTATGAATTGCTACCATATAGACTATTTAAAAAGTGATTTCATTTGACAAAGAAGTATCAGATTTTTCCCTTTCATTGCAGTCCCCTTTATATTTGTGTAATATTTTCAATTGGCTATGGCTAAACAAAATTATGCACAATCTTTAGGTTCAAATTCAGACAATATCTCATGCATAACTAAAGAAAATGGAATTTTTTTTTTTCTTTGAGAAAAGCTGTAGACATTTTTTCTATCTCTGTCACCTGAAGTCATAATGAATTTGTGCAGTATGTTTAGGTGGCATTTTTCTGCTGTTAGTTATTTGGAAGAAAGGGTTGTACAAATGCTTCTCTCAGGTCACTGTGCATGGATGTAGTCTGAAAGGTTTATACACTGCATAGAATATTGAAGTGCAATAGAATATTGAAGTGCTTTCGTGGCTGAGGTAAGCTGTTTACCATGGCAGCTCAGAGGACTCCTGTGGATCCCTGACCCCTTGCTGAAGACTAACCCCAAATGTTTCCAAGTGCTTTACATCTATATTCTATTCATTTCCCATTGCCCCATTTTAAGTAAAGGAAATTACTTGTAGGATTGAAACAGTGATAAAGGTGGAACTTGTACAAAAGAAACATGCAGTTGGGTGTAGGATCTGGTTCTGAGAGGAATTTAACTTTAGTTTCAAGGGAAATGCTATCACTCTTTTCTGGTTGCTATTTTAAGATGGTTCTATACACAAATGTTACTGTATTTATTTCCTTGAAAGGAAATAATGGAGAAACAAAGCTAATATGACACAGACAAATATTTAAGGGTCAGGTTAAAATAAATAAAAAAAATAATTGTGGCAAACTATCTACAGTATTTTAACACAGACATTTATTTGACATATATTTTTAAAACCAGTATGGGATAAATAATGTTTCAGAATCACAAGTTCTGAATTTTTCAATTGCTTTACAAAGTAATGCTACTTAGGTTTTGTTGTTCATCAAACAGCTAGAAAGATCATCTTTGGTTTTGTCCTTTTGGAGAATTAATGCAATGTGTTTGTGTTCATATTCTAGGGTCATCCACTAGCAATAAAAGAAGTGTATTTTAACAAATTTATTGTGTAAATGTGACAGCTGTAAATGAAAAAGTCTAGATGTGTCATAGACTCTATAGAAAACTGATAGAGCAGCAGATATCATAAGTTTAAATGAATGCATACAAAGATAAAATGTTATGTTTTATATGAATGAGTACCCTTGAGAGCAAATTTCAGAAAGGTGTAAGCCATCAGATCCAGGAAGAGGAAAAATGGGAGTAGTCTGTATAGAAATCTCAGACTTGAGAGGTATTTTTTTCATCTAAATTGCCAGTATGCAAGCAATCAGCCTCAGGATGTCTGTCTTGGTGGCAGGAATAAGACCTGCTTCCTGCCAACCTGCAGTGGGGAGGTTTTAGGGGAAGAAATTTCTGCTTTCATAAAGATACTCCTCATGTATAGAAAACAGATCAAGGAGACATTATGCAGTTTTACTTCAGTGATGCTTCATGGTCCCACAATAAACTATCTGAGCTGGCACAATCAGTCCTACATATGAGCTGAAGGTTCAGCATCGTCACAACTCAGCCTGAGACAAATGAGTCAGTCACTGGTCTAGGTGAAAACCCACCACTCTTTGACATACTTTCCTTTGGTTTCTAGAGTTACTCTGAAGGCAGATCCACTCACCAGCCCATTTAACCCTGAACCACACAAGGGATAAAGCTGATGCTAAGAAAGTGATAGGATGGAGAGCAAATGGAAGAACCAATGTGTCTAGCAGAAGCACAGTGCTACATCAGTTTAACCTGGCTATGGAACTGCACACATTTTACTCCTGTGGATCAAATGTTTTTTTTAATCTTTTAATCTATCTTCCTTATTGCTACAAAATGCCTACAAACCTATCTCACAAATGTCACTCTCTCTAATGCAGTGGATGAGGAGGAAGGTCCCTGCTGTAGTGATTGTTTCTCAGTGGAATCTTAAGGTCAGGTTAAGAAAAAATGTTGAGTTTGTCCATTATGCTTTTATCACAGTGGGTTTGTTTTTTTTCCTTAGCATTTATTCTTATATGTTCAAAACCTAAATGTGGTGGTGTTTCTTTCTTTCATAGTTGTTATATGTGCTCAATAACTCACAGGGAGCAGGTTTTTATCCTAATCTGTTTATTTCAGTAAAAGACAGTAGCACTGGCTTAAGATGCATTTTATATACAGAAGTCTTCCTATTAAATAGTCAACAGTAAATGGATGGAAATGACATTTTGTCACCATTCTTATTTGTATAGCACAAATAACCTTTTCTTTTGTTGCCATATGAAAATTTTGGAATTTTTTTTTCTTTCTGTATGTTGTGTGTGACAAGTTTAGTATTTTTAGTTAAGCGCTATTTTGTAACACCAGGTGCAATTTTCTAATGCTAGGATTACTGAAAGGGACAGAAAAGTAATAGGCGTTTCTTTTCTGTTTCTCTACTTGTGTTTCACACTTGACAGCACTCCATGCATAGTTCATTCAGATTTTCCCCTGGGTAGCAAATCAATAAGCCACTTTCCTTTGCTGTTTGAGTCTTTTGCTCAACAACAGAGGAAAAGAAAAATATTTCAAAGCATATAATCTCAAAAATATTGACAGGAAGACCCAAAGGCAGATGGACTATCAAAAATTACAATGCTGTAGTGGGCACACACTGGGCATGTGCAGAGTATGGGGCAGGGACAATGATGGTACCTGCCCATTACCCTACCTTCCTCCTATAGGCGTATTTTGTGGATTAGTATTTTTTTGGAAAGATGAATCCAAATCTCGTATTTGTTAATAAACCTGGCTGAATATTTATTGTTTTTTAATATGGAGTCCTACCTGTTCAGTTTCTCTAACACCTTCATTTTGGCAATACCACTGTGTTTGTCACAATACAGACTTTGCCAATGCAATTGCAAGTAAACGTATACAATCATAAAGGAGGAACTACCTTCATGTTCTTTATTCTACAGTGGCTATAACATCTAGTGTGACAAAGTTATCATGTAGTTTTCAGTATTTGATGACACTACTTTAAATATAAGTTGATTAGAGTAATAAACATAATAACTTCCTACTGTTCGAAAAAAAAGGCTTCACAACTAATCTATTTTACCTGTTCATCTTAAAGCAATCAATAAACATGTTTTTCTCATGTTTTCTTAAAAGCCATGTGGGATGTGGGTCCACTATCACTTCAGGCAATCTGTTCTAATGCTTCACTCTTCTTGCAGTCAGGAATTTTTCCATTCAGGAAAATGAATATTGCTTGTGGCTGTTCCTGCAGCAGCACTGATCTTCACTCTCAGTCTTTGTGTGTGGAGCACAGGCAGTTTCGCACTGTTGCTGCAAAGTGTTCACTGCTCGCACTCTGGGAAGAGAGTAAAGAGGAGGGATGCAGTGATCTCTGGATGATCATCAGGCCTGTTGCAACCTGTATTGAAACAAGCAATTTCATACGCTCTCCCCTGTCCTCACCTCTCATAAAACACCGTCTTCTGCAATAAAGTGAATGCGCGGGCGTCACTATTTTAATTTTTCTCTTCTAGCAGGAAAAAGGGCCGTTTCCACGGAGGCTCCCCAGCCGTGTTGGCGACGGGGGCGGGGGGGCGTTTCTGTGCCTCCCCTCCGGCGGCGCCGGCCGCTGCCTGCGGCGGGGATGGCCCGGCCCGCCCCGCACGCCTCCGGTTATTGATGGTGGCGGCCGCCGCCCGCCCCGCGCCTCCCGCCGCTCCCGCCCGCTCCCCCTCTCTCCCCGGCACTGCCGCAGAGGCTCCACCGCAACGCGAAGCCCACACAGCCGCTCCGGTCCGCCCCTCCTCTGGTCTGTCACGCTCGGCGGCTCCTCCGAGAGGCTCCTCGCCCCTTCTCGCAGCTTCACGCCGCGAGCAGGAGGCAGCGGCAGCGGCAGCGGAGGGAGCTGCCCCGGCTCTCCGCCGTCTGCCCCCCGGTAAGTGATGCTCCGGGCACTCGGGCTGCCACGACTGCGCGACTGCTCGAGAGCAACTTTTCTTTTTCTTTTTCTTTTTCTTTTTCTTTTTCTTTTTCTTTTTCTTTTTCTTTTTCTTTTTCTTTTTCTTTTTCTTTTTCTTTTTTCTTTCTTTTTTCTTTTTCTTTTTCTTTTTCTTTTTCTTTTTCTTTTTCTTTTTCTTTTTCTTTTTCTTTTTCTTTTTCTTTTTCTTTTTCTTTTTCTTTTTCTTTTTCTTTTTCTTTTTCTTTTTCTTTTTCTTTTTCTTTTTCTTTTTCTTTTTCTTTTTCTTTTTCTTTTTCTTTTTCTTTTTCTTTTTCTTTTTCTTTTTCTTTTTCTTTTTCTTTTTCTTTTTCTTTTTCTTTTTCTTTTTCTTTTTCTTTTTCTTTTTCTTTTTCTTTTTCTTTTTCTTTTTCTTTTTCTTTTTCTTTTTCTTTTTCTTTTTCTTTTTCTTTTTCTTTTTCTTTTTCTTTTTCTTTTTCTTTTTCTTTTTCTTTTTCTTTTTCTTTTTCTTTTTCTTTTTCTTTTTCTTTTTCTTTTTCTTTTTCTTTTTCTTTTTCTTTTTCTTTTTCTTTTTCTTTTTCTTTTTCTTTTTCTTTTTCTTTTTCTTTTTCTTTTTCTTTTTCTTTTTCTTTTTCTTTTTCTTTTTCTTTTTCTTTTTCTTTTTCTTTTTCTTTTTCTTTTTCTTTTTCTTTTTCTTTTTCTTTTTCTTTTTCTTTTTCTTTTTCTTTTTCTTTTTCTTTTTCTTTTTCTTTTTCTTTTTCTTTTTCTTTTTCTTTTTCTTTTTCTTTTTCTTTTTCTTTTTCTTTTTCTTTTTCTTTTTCTTTTTCTTTTTCTTTTTCTTTTTCTTTTTCTTTTTCTTTTTCTTTTTCTTTTTCTTTTTCTTTTTCTTTTTCTTTTTCTTTTTCTTTTTCTTTTTCTTTTTCTTTTTCTTTTTCTTTTTCTTTTTCTTTTTCTTTTTCTTTTTCTTTTTCTTTTTCTTTTTCTTTTTCTTTTTCTTTTTCTTTTTCTTTTTCTTTTTCTTTTTCTTTTTCTTTTTCTTTTTCTTTTTCTTTTTCTTTTTCTTTTTCTTTTTCTTTTTCTTTTTCTTTTTCTTTTTCTTTTTCTTTTTCTTTTTCTTTTTCTTTTTCTTTTTCTTTTTCTTTTTCTTTTTCTTTTTCTTTTTCTTTTTCTTTTTCTTTTTCTTTTTCTTTTTCTTTTTCTTTTTCTTTTTCTTTTTCTTTTTCTTTTTCTTTTTCTTTTTCTTTTTCTTTTTCTTTTTCTTTTTCTTTTTCTTTTTCTTTTTCTTTTTCTTTTTCTTTTTCTTTTTCTTTTTCTTTTTCTTTTTCTTTTTCTTTTTCTTTTTCTTTTTCTTTTTCTTTTTCTTTTTCTTTTTCTTTTTCTTTTTCTTTTTCTTTTTCTTTTTCTTTTTCTGGATTTTTGTTTGTTTTTGTTTGTTTGTTTGTTTGTTTGTTTAGTTGGTTGGTTGGTTGGTTTTTTTGCATGCTTGACTTCAATTTCTTCACGGGACTTACAGGGGTCTTGCTGGCCGGGGACGGGGTAGAGCTCTCCTCGGGGCAGGTCGGGCGCTAGACGGCAGCGCGGGGATCCCTCTCATCTCCGCGGTGAGCGTGAGCAGCCTGCGCTCGCCGGCTGCTCACTCCAGCCCTATCCAGATACCGGTCTTTGCACAAAGAGAGCAGGTTACAGAGATCCGAGGAGGTATGAGCGTCTGATCTTCGCTTTAGAATCTGCTTTATTAAAGCTGAAACTTTTGCACGCCAGGAGAGCAAAAATCCGACGTGTCGAGGTTCGCAGACTCCAGGTATTTGAGGAATACAAGTTTGCAGATGTCGTAGCAGTAAGGATGGCGAGGAAAACTGAAGGTGCAGAAAGGTTGTCAATTCCAGTTCTTCAGAGGACCGACACTTTCTAAGATCTATTAAGGAGGTAACAATCAGCATTTCAGACCTTGCAACAGAAAAGGAACGTTGGGGGGGG
>NW_024529266.1:886220-921649 GCF_017590135.1 Pyrgilauda ruficollis | reverse complement strand
GGGCAGGATAAAACAAAGAGAATAACCAATTTAAATGGTTTTGAAAACACTGTTGCTTTTGTCACTACAGATTTCCTTCAAGAATTTTCACTCGCATTGACTGTGTTGAGAAAATAGTTTGGTATTCGAAATCCGTAAGGTGCAGGGAGGGATTTCCTTCTCTGCAGCTTCAGGAAAGGAGTTCTCCAAAACATACTAAGTCCTGTTTTGCAAGGGGCTCTGGGAATTTAGGTCCGAGATGATTCTCACATATGTGGGGAGGAGAGAACAGAGAAGTCACAGTGATGAAAAGTATAGTCCAAGTCCTAGGGTTAGGAAGAGCTATGGGATGGTGAGACTTTTTGAGGCAACACACATCTAATTTAAAAAGGATTGCAGGATAGAAGAGCCTGAGGAATTAAAGAGGCATAGGTCTGGTGGTCCTGAGTGGAGGCAGGACACCCCAGAGGCTGGAGAGCTGAGTGATGTGGATAATTGAATGTGTAGGTCACTGATTAGGCTTAGGGCCCTAATCCTGCAAATCTCTGTGGGTGCAGTGTGAGTAGGGGACGAGGGTGGGAGCTGAGTCATCCTGGCTGGGGTGGGCACACACATCTGTACAGAAGGGAGGGGGCTGAAGAGAGAAAAGAAAGATGAGGAAGAAGCACATAAAGATAGGTGGGGAGGAGGGGGCTGTCTCATCGAAAGATGCTGAGATCACCCAGGCTTCTCTGTGATTGATAGTATCCTGCTCTCCTTTCCGTAAAGGGTTAGGACGCTGCTGAGTGTATCGCTGATGGAGAGGGGGATGGATTGCAGAGGTTAGTACAACACAAGGGAAACCTACTCAGACAAACACACTTGGTACTGCTGGTACTTGGGCTGCATTGCACTGCAGTGCAGGGAGCTAACAGGAACTTCTGCCTTAGGAGAGAGAGGGAGCTGCTGAATTCATCTGTAAAGGTGGCACAAACTATGCCAAAAATTACTGCTTCTCAAGGGAATTGCAGATAGAGTTGGAAGTAGAGCTGTAAGGAGATACTGAAAGGATTTTCCTCATGAATTCACCATATGCCACAAAGGGTTTCAGGAAAAAACCTCCCAACACACAAGCCAAATGAAGGTCTCTGATTGGATTAATTGTAAATAGTGTATTTCTATTGGAACTTTTCCTCCAAGTTCTCTAAGTGAAAGGGTCGTCCTGTTTTAACTGTGTCGCATATCCTCCCAAATAGAACTTTTACAAATTTTTATTTTCATGGGTTGAGTTCCTCATGGGAATGAAAACAACAATTTCACCATCTTGTAAAATGTTTGGTTTTCCCTGTAACTGTTCATTTATTCAGTATTTTCCTGAATACTGAAAGCAGCATGGTAAGCAAAACCCCATTCCTTCCCTCTCACCTAGGCATTTTCTACAATTTCCCTGAATGATAACATACTATTTTAGTGTTTTGTTGGGTTTTTTTTTTTGTTTGGTTGGTTTTTGTTTGTTGTTGTTGTTGTTTTGTTTTGTTTTGTTTTGTTTTTTAGATTAGTTTCCTTAATGTGGGAGCAAGAAGTATCACTTTTCTGTATTCCAAAGAAATGAAGAATTTGATAAAATAGTTACAATAAGTTCCAAGTGGACTTTTATTTGGAGGAAAGCTTTGCATAGGACAAATACAGAGAAAAAGACAGTCAATTAAAATTATTGATTCATGTCGAGGCCCCAAGCATATTGAATTGATACTTGAGGAAAAAGAAAAAACAATCATTTGTTTAATGTCTGTATTTCTAAAGCTGTATTCCTGTGGCGTTTCAATAAAAACGACCCTGAATATCAGTAGCACTGACTAGATAGAGAGTTTCTCTGTTGGCAATTTGATGTTAAATTATGCGTCATTTCTTTTGGGAGAAATGGATTTAAATTTGACCAAATGAAATCAAACCAAATGTTTTCTCATTATATATTTGAGAAATCTAATTTCTTTTCAAAAATAATAAAGCAAAGTTGTTTGTTTTTTCTCAGTTCTGAGCAATATGTAAGAAAGATACTTGCAAAAAAGGAAAACAATACCAAAAAATGTTGTGTTTACAAAACATGGTGTTATCTGAGGTGACAATGTGAAATCTGTAATTGAATGTATATATACCTGGGAATGTAAACTTGTGTAAGTTACTAGCACTAGTGGCAGATTTCAAATTGGCTTTTTGAAATGTGTGGTTCAAAGTGCAACTGACAAAAGTTTATCCACAGCGGTCCTGATTATTCTGTTAAATCTGTGTGAATTGAATTGTAGGTTTCGGTGTGAAATAGAATGGATCCAGCTATATAATTATCTAGGGTTTTCGTTAGTTGTGTTTTCTCTCTTTTTTTTTCTTTGTTGTTTGTTTGTTTGTTTGTTTGTCATTATTTTTCTTTCATGACAGTAGTATTAATAAAAAATATTTCATATTCTCAATATTATAAAATTTGTTTCAGCATCACAGGCAGATCACTTGGGCTGTATATTGCTGTGAACCTTTGCAACCCGTACGCACCACAGGATGCATATCAATGCATGTTTAAACAAAAGCTCATCAATTAGATTAAATGTGTTTGCAAACCTGTGATAGGGAACTCACAGCTGCTGCCACTGTTTTCATATGATGTAGTGCATAACATTTTCCTATTAAAATGGAACGGAGTCCTTTGTAAAATGACTCAGAAGACTAGATTTACAGCTTTTCTTCTTCTAAGGGTTTGTAGGCAATATAAAGGAAAAAAATATTGAAAGTGTGCTCAAAGTATTGACATTCCAAAGAAAAAGGTAGTTAAATTTTCCTTTTAGCAAACTTCTTCAGTTTTTAGATTAAATGTTATGTATTCTCTAGTATCTTTGCTGCAAAACACAGTGAGCCTCTTTTTCCGTAAAGCAGTGGTTGATAACCTAGTGCTTTTAATTCATCTTTGATTTTCTATATTGCTACACAGTTCGTCTACAGATATTCTAAACATACAGAGTACATATTCTTGTGTAAAAACATACGTCACATGTCAGTGATATGTTAGTCAGATTTGTTTTCAAATTATCATTTTAATGTCTGCAAGAGATAAATAAGGGTGCATGAAATATAATCAAATGTAAATTTCTTTAGCGTGATTATTATTGAGGCGTTTGTCCTCTTGTAAAAAAAAAAACCAAACAAATGGAGGAAAGCAACATCGAGCTCAATCCTTCCTTCTTTGTGGTTCCAACTCTCAGTCATTTTCTCACCCAGAGAGGCTAATAAAACTTTAAATGTTGCATACACAACAAACAAAATTGCTTAAAGGTGTAATGCAGTGTAATTCACTGTAATAATACTAAGATATCGTTGACATCCTTTCATTTTTGAGACTGAATTCTTACCTCTGTTTGTCTGTATTTCTGCTGACTGACTGCTAACAGTAAAGACTTGCTATGCATTAACAAAACATCAGAGACTTTCACGATTAGGTGGAGATTCTATCCAAATAATTCTAATTGAAGTAAAGATGCACCATATTAAAAAGACAAATGACAACTACCACATAATTTATCTGCTTCAGCACACAAGGCATATAGCTTTATATTGATCTGGGACTCATAAAAAACATGGTGCTGCTGCAGCTTAATGTTTCCTTGCCAGCCGCAAGATTTTTTTTTTTTAAGATAAAGCAGCATCCCTGTAGCGGGCTCTCTCTTTCACTGACGGTTATTTCTGTGGTCGTGGCTGCATGGGCCTACTTATGTGCTTTGTTCTAGAGTGGAAGTCTGAGTCTCACAAGCACGTCTTGATTTTTGACGGAAAGTCAATGTTACAATGCATACTGTTCATAGCAGCATTAAAGCATCCTGCAGGGTTTTTCCTCTTTAATGATCACATGAGGGTTTGTGTTGGAAAAAGCTTCATGAGATGCATTATGTAAAATAATTATTTAGTCACTATTTTACCATTTAACCATGGTAACTCTGGAATGGAGAGATTACTTTATTAACAGCACCTCACAGGGCCTCCGTACCTTTAGCTGACACCATTTTCATTCTGTATGGAGCTGGCGGATAAAATTCGCTGCCTGTAAGCATAGCAGTGGTTATCCCAAGATGTCTTTGCAAAATGTATTCTACCATCCCCACCTCCCTTAACCATAGAGGGTTTTGCTTTTATCTGGCAGTTGCAGCTGTTGCTGCAGCCTTACAAATAGTGGTTCCCTGTACTGTTCCTAAGGCTCAGAAATTAATGACTTCTTGGACCAGAACTGTCCATGAGCCAGCAGCGTGTTCTGGTGGCTGAGAAGGCCCATGGTATCCTGCTGGGCATTAGGAAGAGCACTGCCAGCAAGTCATGGAAGGTGATCCTGCACCTCTACTCAGCCCTAGCAAGATCTCCCCAGGAGCACTGTGTCCAGTTCTGGACTCTTCAGGACAAGAGAGGCATGGAGCTCCTAGGGTGACTTCAGTGGAGGGTGACAAAATTGATGAGGGGACTGTAGCACCTCTTTTATAGAAGAAAGGCTGAGCAAGTTAGGCCTGTCCAGTCTTGAGAAGAGACAAGTGAGAGGGAACTCATTGATGTATACAAGTATTTGAAGAGAGGGTACCAAGAGGATGGACTAGGCTATTCCTAGTGGTGCCAAGCAATAGAGGAAGAGGCAATGGGAAGACACTGATGCCTAGGAAGTTCCACCTGAACTTGAAGAATAACTTTATTGTGTGGGTGACCTTGCACTAGAACAGATTGCTCAGACAGAGTGTGGAGCCTCCCTCACTGGAGATAATCCAGAACTATCTGGATGCAATCCTGTGCCATGAATTCTGGGATGGCCTAGCTTATGCGGGGAGGTTAGACAAGGTGACCCACTGTGGTCCCTCCCAGTCTGACCCATTCCTGTGATTCTGTGATTCCATTCTATGTAAGCATATGTATGCCTAATGTATTAACTACATATATATATTAATGGAGTTAAACATAGCTTTACCTGTATAATTTTTTTTTTTTTTAAGCTAGACTGATTGGTGTGTTTCCACTCAGGCTCATTTGATTTTAATATTCACCTGGAATACAGTAGGTTGAGGTACCAAAGTTTACCATTTGATGTTTTGTTCTCCTATTTTTCATATCAGCATATTGTTGCACAGCTGCTGTTGGCATTTTCTTTTGGGCAAAATTCTTGGTGTCTAGATACTGCTTCTTGTGAGCAGAACTCGCAGATTCTTTTCATGACTAGCTGGTGGATGGTTTGCCACTGACGCTGCATTCACTTATCCTTTTAACTCTTTCTCAGCCTACGAGCAGTGCCATATTTTCAAACAACTAAACCATTACTTCTTTCATTAAGTAAATCAAATTTTGGAAACAGAGGGAATATCAGACAAAAATGTCCTTAGTGATGTAAGACTTACAACTAACAAATTTCTTACTGTGCCTGGAAATTTTTTAGGGGTGATCTGTTAGGCAGGGAAAAAAAGGAGTACTAAGGCTTGTGGGAGTCTCTGCTGTGCAGATGTAATCTGCTCTTTCCCTTGGTATGCCATGTCGTCACTGGCTGCAGTATACTGCAGACATAATGAAGATGTTTAAAATAGCTAGTTTCTGTGGCAGTTTAGTACACCAATACAATGCTCTGAATGAACTACAGGCATACTTGAGATTATCCTACAGTGCGGATCATAATGCGGATAGATTGTCCAAAGGCAATTAATTTAAAACTTACAGGAAGGTTTCTGCACAGCACTACTGCAGTGCAAAAGCATCATTGGATAATGTACATTTGAAGGTACTCCTAGAAATTATTTAATGCAGTCTGCTTCTAAAGGCAGGGACAATTCTATAGTTAGATTGGGTTGCTCAGGGCCTTTCACAACCAAAGTTTAAATATCTCCAGGGATGGGGATCTCAAAGCTTCTCTGTGTAACCATTCCCATTCTTCACTGGCTCATTAGGAGGACTTTCTTCCTTATAACAATGTATTGGTAAGAGGGGCAAAATTTGACATACTAATCTAACCACATCTTGACAAAGAGAGGGGAATGTTGCATTACATTCTGTAATTACAAATAAATACATCATTACATCATACATACATATGCACACATACAAGGTAAAACTCTTGTTAATGTGTTCCAGAATGGGGCTGTCCTTCATTTGCAGAAGGTAGATGGTGCTGTAGAGCAATGTAAGTCAAAATGGAGTCTCTTTGCCCAAAAACTAATGTTAGTACAGACGACCTGATTTTTCTTGGAGAAAACATTTCTCGTTCTCTCTTAGAAAGATGTTACTGTGTGTGATTTTTCTAGTGTGGAATTCCATGAAAAATATTTGGAGACACGGCTGCCTACAAACATCATGGAGATAAATGTCCCATTGAGGTATCAAGTATTATATAATGACTCAAGTGTCAGTTGACAAAGATATTCTACACAGGTGGCTTCTCCTCAGCTGTGAGAGCAGGGGCACCTATTGCATATTCACGTGTAAGGACTAGTTTAGATCCCAGTAAATCTTACTGTAATTCAAATGTGGTTAAAGCAATTGCATTCAATGGGAATTTGGCTTAGAATCTGTCAATATAGAGGTCTGTTAGAGAGAAAGGGCTAAAAAGTAATTGATCTTTTTTCTCTCTGATTATTTCCCTCTGATTTTAAACAGTCCTAGCTATATTGATCAATAAATAAGCACTTAGCTAGACAATTTGCAACCTTCTAAGATTCCAAGTATTCAGTGGTATCTAAAACTTGTATTTAGATAGAACTTATGGACAGCCTTGGCAGATATTGCCATGTTTATTAGCACAGAATATTTTGTGTAGGTGTGTTTGTCAGTACCATAAACAAAAGAAATCACATCCATTTTGTGGGTGTATAACTACCTTATAGAACCTTATAAAGGTTATAAAGGCATAACATCACCTTTAAACAGAAAAAAAAAATGTATTTTCTGTCTGTGTATTTTAATTCTTTTGTAGACACTACATTTGCCTGCTGAGGATATGATCCTTATGGGCAACAGCAAGTACACACTTACAACTTCATTCTTTGCTGCTCTAAATTAACAAATGAATTCTTAAGTTTAATATATTTCATAGGGCTTCCCAAGTTGGGTAGGCCAAGACTATTGCAGCAAAAATTCAGCTCACTTGTTGAGAAAACTGAAAAGCTTTTTATGTTAGTTTTTGATAATTTCTTTGGTCCATTCAGCTGGAATACTAATTCCTTTCCAATGCTTTCCTTGCCTTCAAATGAACTGAAAAGGAAAACAAACAAACAAGCAACACATGGGGACATGGAGAAGTGAGTCTGCTTTTCCTAAAAAACATATAAAGGTGGTATAAGTGTTAGACCCTAATGGAAACAGCTAGCAGTGGCCTGCTTAAATGCACTAAAATTTATTCAACTTCTGTTTCTTCAAATTTAATTCCATATTCACTTTACATCTGAACTTGAGAGAATCTAAGTCTCTATTAATTGTAAAGGTCTTAAAAATTTTACTTACTACATGATCTTGAGGATATGAGCCATCTTCTGTTCCATAAATGCACTCCTTAAACTCTGAATATCTCAACAGATATATTTAGGCCCATATTTACAAAAATTCTTACTAGAAGACATATTCCCATTGAATTCAATAGATACTTGTATTAAAAATAATTAAGGAATCAGTCCTTGTACACTTGAACAACCAATCACAAATTCCTAAAAGTTAAAAGATAATACAGTCAGTTTGGTTCTGTATCTTTGGTCAGAAAACAAGAAGGCAGGGAAGGTAAAAAATCCTCTAGCCAATTAGCCAAACACGTTTTAAGAACCGGATGTTTAGAAAATAGGTTATTTAGATGAAAGTAGCTTTTCTCAAAGACCATTATTTATTAGATCCTATAATGAACAGAGCAAAGCTTGCTCCTTAAGCATTTTAGCAGCTAAAATCCAAATTAATAAAATGCAAATATCCCATAAAGTATTTGCTGGAGCTGTTCTGGAAGCAACCATACGGCTTTAGTCCTGGACACCTTATCTCCTCAAGGCAGTTTTGTGTGCAGTGCTGTTTGTTTTGAACTAACTTCCTTTGTAGAAACAAGAAGACTCCTGGAAATTGTCTTTAAGTTCACATTTGTTAAATGGTCAAAAAAAAAAAGCTTTTTTCTGTTGTAAAATAACATTACAGTGTTGATTATGAATCTGGAACAACTGACTATAAGCACTGAAAAAAAACCACTGAGTATTGCTCTGACACATCTTTTGACTGAAGTGACTAAGGGACAATTCAAGAGTAACACATTAGGGCGATTTTCTCTACTACCTATAAGTTATTGCTTGGCCTATCAGTTCCTTTAGAAGGTACCAGTGGACTTCAATTTTTGAAAATTAAGAAAATATCTTTCTGATCCCCTGCTGGGATTGAAATTCATTACCTGTGAGTAAGAGTTATTTCTCATACCCAGCTCACCCTTTTGCTTAGGAAGATGACTGAATTGCCTCCTGTATGTTGTTTTTCCTCCACATAGCATGAAAAACTTTAAATGTTACTTACAATTTTCCTCCTCATTTTTAAATGTTTCAGTTCAATTTCAGCTATAGTTTCATGGCAGAAAACTACCAGAACTCACAAAGTTGATTTAAGTTCTTTTGTTTTACATCTTTAACAAATATTTATCATTCATATGGTCATGTGAAACAGTATAGAAGATTCCTTGCTGTAACCAGTTGTACAAAATGATTAAGTAGAATGTCACACTGCTACCATTCTACTTCATCTTAGCAGATGGGGAAACTGTTTCTTTGTAGGAAATAAGTAATTTTTCTCAGAAGAACAAATTTTCACTGGAGAAATTACCTGCTAATTTCTGTATTCTAGTAACAAATGAGCATGATGACTGTCAGCTCTGTACCCAAAGGAAGAAAATACATTTTCCAGTATTTGGGAAACTATTGCAAACCAACTTCTTTAAATATATTGACTGCTCTCTAAAGTAGTTTTTACTCATAGAAATCACCAAAGAGTCATTTTATTGTGTATGCTTGCTGAAATATTAGGAACTCAAGGGTATTACCAGAAGTGTGTAACATACCACTTTGGTGTTTTATGGGATGTTGTGGTAAAGATAGGAATAAAATTTTTCCTAAATCTTCTAGGCTTCGCATATGCTTGCTTCAGGTACTGTGTTTCAGAATAGAATCACTATAGATATCATCAAATGAATAAACATACAAAATCCAGATAACAACCATAATAAAAAAATGTGTTTAGCTGAAAAATTATGTTGTTTAGTCTTCTTCTGCAGTTCTTCTAAATTGTAGAACTGCAGAATCATTTCTCTGTTTATTTATGGAGATGTTGTAGCACTTAGTGTCAGTTCATAGCTGGCCATTATTTAGCTTTTTGGCTATTTTTTTCTTCCTAGGGAACTGTACTTAGGAGTACACAGAAAGAATTTGAGTAAAAGTTACTGGACTACATAGTAAAAAATGTGTAATTCTAAGGTGGAAATATTATGTTGAATAAATCTAACATGGCTCAGAAAACATGAATACTGTCGTGTTTTAGGGATTTTTACCAGTCAAAGTTACTTTGGGCTAGTGGTGAGACAGAAAGTTTACCTTCATTATCCAAGTTCACACGTGACAGCCATAGCTAATTCTTTCCTTCTCTTAGAAATACATGAGGATTTTTGCATCCTCTGCTGAAAGGTTTTTTCTGATTGTAGAGGCATAAGAATTTAGACATATTTTCTTCAATATTTTTTCATATGATTAACCTTAAAAATAATGCAGTCAGATGCAATATTTAATAAAAAAAATCCTAGCTCTGTGGCCAATGTTGTACAGAAGCAAATTGTGGGAATTAAAAACACAGAAACCTAATTTCTAAAAAATATCCAGTGAAAGTTTTTCCCCATATATGTACAAATGTCTATATGCACATAGATATGTAATGTATCTATAATTTTATTTTTTGCTAGGGGGTGGTTCATATAAATGATTTCCTCAAGGGAAGAGGTTCTTGCAGAATAAGACCATCTGGCTGATAAAGTGGAAACCTTGTGGCAAATAAGTGTTAACAGAGTAAGTGTCTGCTAGGACATGTGTAGGAAATGGAGCTGAATTATCAATTAAATTTTTTTCTGTCAGATATTAATGATTCTTTATGAAGTATACTTTAGGTGTATTTTATTTGTGGTTATGGGGTAAAAATATATTTTTTTGTGGTTATGAAAAATAATTTTATATTGTCCCTTTTACACATGAAAAAAAGGGAAGCTTTTTTGTATATCTGTATTTCAATATCTAGGAATAGGAGCAAGCTACAGGTTCCAATATGCTGCCTTCCTCCACTCCTGTGACTGGGAAAATGAACTACTGTGAGCTTAAGTATCCTTTTGTTGGCTGATCTTTATGCTAGCATTTTCTTTAAAGGATTGCTTTTGTTAAAATATTAAAATCAATTTTATTTAATATTTTAAAACAATGGAAGCAATAATTTGGTTGTGTTTTGTGTTTCTGATATTTTAGTAATGCGGATTTTCAATTAGTAAGCTATTTTTAATCAATAAAATGTCCTAAGAAAATGTATAGCATAAATGGAATAGATTTGATTCAAAAACAACAGTTACTCTACTTCCTAAGGGCTCTGCAAACATGTAGAGGTTTTTTTTAAAAATCCGAGTAAGAGTTTAAAATATCATTAAGAAAACCTGTTACCTGCTGGTCTAAGAGTGCTACAACAACAGAGAATGCAAGGCTTTTGTGTTGCTCTGGGTGTGAACCACTGAAAGATGTAGAGAGGCCAGGAAAGCACATGCAGTGGACAGAGAAGATGCACTGATACAAATTCCTGTGAAATTTTGGGTTAAATTAAGAACTTCCTTAAAGGGGAAGTCCCTTGCTCTGGGGGTACAAACACTGAATGTTGTGTCAACTATACAACTTACAAAACTGTTTTCAGTGAAAGTTGATACACACATAGTCAAGGAAAATAAGCACTTAATATGACCTATATCCTGAGGTCACTACAATATACTTTTTAAAAGCAGATTATAAACTATAATCAATAACTAATTGGCTGATAAAGTAAAAATTTCTCTTCTAAAATTGTTTTTCTAATTAAATGTAAAAATTTATGACATCCAGGTTATCGTGGCAGGGCATCACCCAGCTGGGGAAAAAGCTTAGACTCCATGATTGCAGAAGGCTGAACAACTACTTTATTAAGCTATACTGTATTATATTATATTACATACTACACTAATACTATAGTACACCAATACTGAACTAAACCCCTGTGACCCTTTCAGTCAGTCACAACACAGCTTTGACCTAATTGGTCAATCAATCCAAACAACCGTCACCAGAGTCCAGTTAAGAAATCCCTCTTTGGTAGACAATCTCCATAACACATTCCACATGTGCCAAACAACAGGAGCAGTAAATAGAGACAAGAATTGGTTTTGCTTCTTTCTCTAAGCTTTCTCACAGCCTTCCCCAGGATTTTCCTGGGAAAGTTGTGCCTGCTGCTCTCTGTGAAGAGAGCTGCGGCCGCACCAAGTATTTTCCTAATTTTCTCTAGAAAAAGAAAATTATTTTTAGACCATAGCTGCTATGGTATACTGGGTCTTAATTTGGACTTAATGTGCTGTTCATTTTGCCTGTTTTCGACATATACCTCTGCAGATGCAAGTGTGTTGTTTCCTCTTATGCTCTCTTCAGATTCCCTGGCCCCAGAGTATGCAAGAGACCTTCTTCGAGTGTAACACCAATTGCTTTCATTAGTCAGCTGGCACTGGTGGCATGCAGATAATTTTCTGCCTTTGAGCCAAAAATATGATCTGATTTGAGTCATCCAGGGCCCCCACCGTGGGTGCATAAGGAGGGTCTTTCTGTTTCTTTTGGATTAAATAAAAGTGATAATTATAGGCCAAGTCAGAAGAGGAGAAAAATCGAAATGCTTCTAAATGCCTATTAGTAATGTAGAACATTTAAATGATGTGTGCCCAAGCATGAGGGCGGATTACAATCACTGGAGAGTGCAAATAGTGTCCTTTAACATGCTCTCTGAGTGTATTTGAAGTGCTGATAATGGTATGATCCCGTTGTCAAGGGATGTTATTGATGTGGCAATGCTTCTCTGTGTGACTGATAGTAGCAATATCTTCAGTTAAAGAAAAAAGCACTTTTGAACATGGTACCACTATGCAGGCTTCTGTTCTTGATTATCTGCTGAAGGGTCATGACTGGTTCTGTTTGAGGGCAATATCAGTAAAGAGCCAGAGTGGAAAATAAGGATAATGATTAATCAGATGGAAGACATAAATTCAAGGGAAATTGCTTTAGAACACAGACAGGTCAGGAAAGTACCTTCTTGACCTTTGCAGCATCAGAGACCACTGTCTAATGAAAGATAAAACTAAGCTGTTAAACGTTAAGTAATTCTTACTTCTTTGGGAGTGTAAGGATCCTTTGGCTTTTAAGGATTGAACCAGTGAGGGTAGGCTCCACCTTTTAAAACATGGAAATGACATGAAAAATTAAATGAGGCTGCTGAACTCTTTCCTAATGGTTTGATTTATCATATTATACTGAACCTTGGGGTTTAGAAGAAAACAGAGTAAAAAATATGAGTGTGCCTAGTTTACATTGTTGTAAAAAACAACTACTCCTTTTAGCAGGAACATATACAATAAAGTGAAGGTATTTTTTCATTATTAAGAAACAATTACTGATTTTGACTTCCCCCCCCCATGTTTTTATTCCAGCTCCTTTTAATGAAAACCTTTTTAATGTGCATCAAGAAATTAATACATTGGATCTCAGCAGCTGGCAGATACAGTATGTTATGTTATGCCCCTTCAGAACTGTGTGGTTAATAGTTTTTCTTGGTGTGCTCCATGCCAAGGACAAAACAGATTTAAGGCTTTTGACATCACCTGCTCCAGAAAATGTCTAATGACTCCCAGTCCCCTCTTTATGTTTGACAGAAGAAAATACTTTGATAATATATCTAAAATGCTGCTTGAATGGCAGCACAGGAAATCAAGCCCATGGCTCCTGAGTGCTGGAGTGCTGCAGAGATTCTGTTGCTTCAGCCTTTGTCCTTTCAAGGGCTTCAAGGGCTTCTTTCAATGACATTTTTCTTCCTGAATTTTTAGTCATAATATAGAAATGCTGAAGTGCTATAAATTCATAAGCCCGGTCAATGTTAAAAGTTGTACAGAATTTTGAATTGTCTCGCTTGTGTTTTCAGCACACACTCCTAGCAAACTACTGAAGATAATTGTTCTATAAAAGGTGACACCTGTTCATTGCCAATCACCCTGCCTTCAGTGTGAGTGTGTTAATTTATTCCAATCCAGTCTAAAACATTCATCCTTAATGTTCCTTGCAAACACCCTTTTCAGACTTGAAGGGTGTGCTGCTGCTTGATGTGGCAGAACAGAAATATGAGATCACAGATAGGTAAGAGGGTCTTGATGCTAAAAAGTGCAGTTCAGTGTATGAAGTGCAGTGTGTTCCCCTTGTCTTGCCAGAAAGGAGAACTGAGAATGTCTGTTTGTGGACTGCACAGAGGTTTCTAACTAGCCATTCCATTAACAGCTGTGGTCAGAGATTGCTAATGAAAAGTACTGCCATGTTGGGTTTTTTGCTATAGACTATAGTTTTGGCCACAAGAGGCTTTATAATTTTGGGTATACCATTCTCTATGGGTAAAGCTGCCTTCAAACTTTGGGTGTCTAGAGTCTAGAGATGCCTTCAGAATTTTCAGTAGAGAGATGGACCTGTGTATAGAGAATTTTAGCCTGCTGTCAGTAGCTTCACTGTCCACTTTTAGTGAAGTTTCATGGTCCTAAGGGTAGTCTGCAAATCAGGAATATGACCTTGTTGATTGTGAGGATGCTGATTGTCCCAGCAGACCTGGTTTGCCCTGCAAGTCTCACTGGGACCTGTCTCACAAGCACCTTCTTCCTGCAGGCTCAGGACCTTTAGCTGAGAGCAGGCTTTGGCCCTCATGAGAGTTGCCAGGGAGTAGCAGCCATGAGACTGCTCCAGGAGAGAAGACAGGACAGGAGATGAGGGGGACCAGAGCATGGCAGTGCTGTCACTGATGCAACATTATCCTGATGCAGAGCATGGTGGGAGCAACAGTTTTCATCAGTTGCCTGGTGCTCATCAGACAAAGTAGGGCAGTGTTATGTCCATGATCTGTCAGGGAAGTCCAGTCTGAGGTTCAGGAACAGCAGGGGATAGGAGACAGATGAAGCTATATAGTGCAGATATAGTGAAGCTCAGGCAGACTTGGAGTGGCCAAGTCTGAGCTTAATAGGGAACTTGAGCCCATGGCAGATCATCTGGTGTGTTGGAAGGGGCACTGGGTGAGGCAGGGCTGGATCTAGTCTTAATGAGGGACAGGAGCCCTGACAGCCAATTAAAACTCTACAAGAGAAGAAGCACAATCAGTTTCAAAGCAGGGAACTTCAGGAATATGTAAACTTCACTGCTGGATGTCAAACATTTTAAGAACCAGACTAAGAATTAGGCTAAGAATAAGGTGAAATACTGAGGATCTCAGTGAATCAGAGAATTGTTCATGCCTATAAAGCACAAAGATTACCAGGTGCTATTCTGCTTTAAAATATAGCAGAGATGGTTTCTACGGCAGAATTTATTTCTGAGATGTTTCAGCTCACCACACCTTTTTGCTGTGCAAATTCAAACATAGGGAACAGAACATTTTTTTTTTCAAATTGTCAAGTAGGTTGTTTTCAAAATAAGCTGCAGAAAGCTTACTGAAAATGAAAAATAAAATTTACCAGCTCTTCTATCTTCATTTTGCTGCCTTTATCTTGTGCTTTTAATGGCAGAGCACTGTGTTTATTCAGTCGTGCCATCCATCTCTACATATTCTACCCAAGGGAAAAAAGCCACACTGAGGCTGTGCTCAGATTGTGTAATGTACTCTGAGATTCAGATAAATCCCATTTTGTTAGAAGTCTAAGTTCCTGAATCTGAAAAGCTTGGGTCTGCTGCATTTTCAGTACAGACTTTTCATCTGTCCATTATATTGGTCTCTTTTCATGGTTCCTTCTCACCTATGCTATCAAGTCCACAAAATAAAGGCTTATGGAGTTCAGAGAACCAAGTAGTGGTGTAAAATATAAGCTGCTAAAGCATTATAGTTGTGATTTAATGGGACCCATACACTTGCAGGCACTTTGATTCATTTACTTGAAGTTTTCTTACACGTGCTGAAATACTGCATGTTCTAAGGAACATATGCACTGTGCAACTGGCAATAATAGTGTGATTCAGGATAAAAAACTGAAGATGTGTAGTCAGCACACAATGCAGTTTGAATCTCGCTTAAATATGAGTTTATGCTAAACATTGCAAAATCTGTTTTTCCTAGTGTGGCATAAAATGAGGTAAACAGTTTGCAAAATTGTAAGTCAGTGCAGCCTTAAGTAAAATGCAGTTGGGCTTTTAGCAGCCCCATTTGTGTTTAGGGAGCATTGAGAAGTCATGATTTCCTTTCTTACCAAGTAAAGACCTGGTAGAAAATGAGTCAGCCTTCATTGTGAAAAAGTAATTTCCACCTCAAAACTGTTGCAGTTCCCCACCGGGAAAGGTAAGATTTTATGAGTGTGCAAAATCACTTTTTTTAGTGCAGCAGAACTAGCACTTTATTTGAGTACCAGGTTCCATAATCTTTAATAGTTTGGGTATATCTGAAGATGAGCAATACATTACTGTGATCACAACCCTCCAGTTAAAATGCTGCATGAGGCATGGTGCAGAAAAGAGTACTAGGAAAACTCTAAAGAAACAGGATGAATTAGAAAAGACTGGTGTACATGATCAGGAGTATATACAGTACAGTTTTTTCAGCCAAAAAATTTAGAATGTATCCTGTTCTTTAAGAATAACAGAGAAAATGTAAGGTGAATGTTAAACCAAACCACTTTGCTAAAAGAAGTCTAGGAGTCTTGGTTGTTCTTGTACAAAAATCAAAACAATGTAAGATTGCAGGCTACTTTCAAAAGTGCAATATTCTGTTCCTTAACCTCCGTCTTTTATGTGAGATGCCATGATGTTTGAAGAGAGATAATAAACTTTTAATTATTTCAGAAGGAAAAATAATATGTAAAGTTTTAAATTCACTTTCTCCTTAAACTTATAGGAATTTTTTGCTATTTTTATATCTTATAAATATTTAGACATATTTTGATAACACTGAAAATACCTTTTGCCTAGGTACCTCTTGTCTGCATATTATCAGGCTGCTTTTCTTACAGCCTTCTATGGGTGTATTTTTCTGTCATTCTTGTTTATAGCTGAGTTCCCCTGTTGATGAATATCCATGACAGAATGTGGAAGTCATTGTTATGTCTTATGTGCAAGTATATTCCTTATCAACTTTTGTTATGGCCTTATTATGTGTAATGATCTGTTCCTGACACATACAGCTTTTACTTCTGTAGTTATTCAGCTTTCTGTTTTGTGTCTGTATTTTTCTAAGCTGTTTTCTCTCAGAAGTAGTAAATTTATGGAAAAACACCGTTGAAAGAGCAATGTGCTGAAATCACCAAATACAAATTTAAAATCATATTTTTATACCTGCCCATGTCAAGTTTGGCAAGTGGTCTAATTTTTCTGTGTTTAAATTGCCACTATTTCAAAGTAGGAAAGAGAAAATTATTAAATATTCTGTGTAGTTTATGTAAGGAGCTCATCTTAAAAGAAATTCTTGCATTTTTGAACATTAATAATCTATAGCATTTGTTACATATTTTCTACATATCCTAATTAATTTGCATCAAGAAACATAAATGCTATCCATGGTCTAATTTTACTTTTCAAAACAGAGAAAAAATAGCAGGAACAGTGGCATTCTTTTTGCATTTCAAAATTACTAGAGATCAAGCATTTTGAACTAGAGCAAAATCATGAAAGTCAAAAAATATTGGGATTTTTGTAGCATGTGACAGGGATGTGGCAAAAATCTGATATACAATTTGAATTTGTTCAACTCTCTCATCTTTGCCCAGTGCTTCTCCAAAATGAAATTTGTATGAAAACACAAGACTATTTTCTTTTCTCATATGGGCAGTGGTTGCTGCCCATATGAAATTAACCAAAATAACCAATTTTAGCTGTTTAGGGACCTAAATGGTCACCCATCTTCTAAACTCTGCTGAGGTGTCCTTTTGTCTCTCTCTAGTTTACCAGACTGAATTCTAAACCTTTTTTGTTATTCTGTGAAAGATATATTTGTATACTGACATATTCAGCGCTTGATGCTTGATTTTAATTTATAAAAATAGAGCTCTTCATTTAATGTGAGAAAATCAAGTGGTTTTGTTATTTTTTTGTTTTTTTTTTTTTGGTTTTTTTTTTTTTTTTTGATGTGTCAGAATGATAGAGTAATTTGGGTGAAGATGTAATTTGGAGGATATCTAGTCTCAGATCTGGATTTAAATAGTTCAGTCTTGTTCAGTTAAGTTTTGAATACCTCTAGTGCTGGGAAAGCCAGTGCTCCTCTGTGTAGCCATGTGAGTGGCTGGAGACCTAACATGAAGAATTTCTTCCTCAGAACTGTCTGGAATTTCTCTTGCTACAACTTGAAGCTGTTTCCTCTTTTCTTTTTGTTTTTGCCTCTGAAAAGAGCCCATCCTTGTTGTATTTTAATCCCTCATTAGATGATGGGGGATGGTGAATGGATTTCTCTTTAAGAATTCTCCTCTGAAGACTGGGCAAAAAAAGACTCACTCTCCTTGTGCATCATGCATCCCAGACCTCTAACCACTCCAGCCATCCTCACCAGACTGTGGTGATGGTGAAGTGCATGAAACTGGATGTGGTAGTCAGTGTGGCCGCGCAGTGGGGGAAATATTCCCTTCAATCAGTGGAGAGCATTCCTCCTAAAGTGTCCTAGCTGTCATAGTGGAATGTGTTCTGCCTGTTATTCACCAGAATCCATAGGGCTATGTATGCAAATTTAAGGGAGTTATTTAGATTTAAACAATGTAAATACTAATTTAATTCAAATAATATATTCCTCATCTTAAATTTACATTTTGGCATAGCCAGATTCATGAGCTATGGCAGTAATATACCTGTTACAAATAACAAAAAGTAACAAATGTTAAAGATAAAGCAAAAATAATATATGCTTTGAGTGAATAGCAAAGTGACTGAAAGGGAGTGTGGATGAGAAACCAGGATTTCAAGTACCTTTTAACATTATGCTGAGAAACCACTACTCTCTTACCAGGGTTTATTGAGAACAGCAGCTGATTCCCCATGCAGAGGCCAACACAGACCAGCATCAGATAAAGACAGAATTGGCGGAACTGAGAAGAATCTTTAGACTCTCATTCTGCAGGCACAGGAATTATGTGCCCCAGCAGAAATTCAGCAGAATGAAAAGCTACATGTTTTCAGAAAGTTTTTCCCATGAGATCTCAGAGTGTGACCCTGTATCTACTCCTAAAAAATAAAGAATTCTTACCTCTTTTATTTCAGGAAGAAAGGAAAGACACGTAATTCTAGCTTGTAGTACTGCATCCCCTACAAGATGCCCTTCAACCTTCCCAAGTTTTCCCCAAGTTTCAGTGCTATTCTGTGGCATCTGTCAGTCTAGTATTTGTACAGTTGCTGTTTCACAGTACCTGCACATCACAGCTTTGTACAAAGCAATTTCAGAAATGGCTGCTTCAGTGGTTGAGGCTTATCCTGTTGCATTTACAGATTTTAGTCCCTGGAGAATTTTCACATGCATTATTTTCTTATTTTACTTCCAGGATAGGACTCCTTGGCTATTATTCTTAGAACTTCAGTCTTCGTGGTTTTAAAATACATTTTTTTAAATATATATCTATCCCCAGGTTTCCCTCATCTTCCTTGTGGGTGGAATTTTTTCTGCTTTCTTTTGATCTCAAATGATTCATGACTGCTGGTGGGCCTTTACTTCAGGGAAGACTTGTCTGCTTTCTGTACAGCAGCAAACATGACAATGGCAGATACAAGACAGAAATTGCTAGCTGGTGTGCTTTTGGTAGAGGATTGTGGGGTTTTTTTATTGCTAGCATTGAGCAATGAAAACTTGCTTGTCCAACTGCTTTCTGCTGTTCCTTCATTATTTAAATGCAGGATGATGCTTTCCACTGTGATTCTGACAACTGAAAAGTACAAAACATATTGGAGGCACTGATGATGAAAGTGAATTTTCAGGAGAAGTAGGTATGAGAAGGGAGATAGCCCTTGGCTTCAGAGGAAACCATTTTCTTTTGCAATTTTTTTATACTTTTAAGGCAGCCTTAAAAGTGCAGAGATATGTTTGGTTAAAAAATAGTTTTTACCAATAATGAAATTTCAACTTTCCTAAGATTTGGGTAGTCATTCAGGTAATGTGGGTAGAGTATGAAATCTCATTAACTTTTACTGATGAAATTTAGCTTATGTCATTCAGTCTGGATGATTGATTCTTGTCAATTCTTGTTGAACAAAATGATGCGTTCAGCTCATGTTAACCACCACCCAACACAGATCCTGGAAATAATATGTGCTTTGAGTGAATAGCAAAGGGCCTGGAAGGGAGCACTCCTTCACTTAAGAAGTCCACAGGAAGCATAGTATTCAAAAAACAAATTAAAACCACAGTGTTGGAAAACCACAATGATGTCGCTTTGTCTTTAGTGAGAATGAAATTTTTTTCAGTGTTTGCCAGGTAAAAGCATGCAGAAGCTTGAAGCAGTCAAATAGTGATCAGATTGACTGCAAAACTGACAAAAGCAATCAAAACTGTAGTGTTTAGGTACAGTAAGGCAAAACAACTAGGAAGCATTAGATTTAAAAAAAAAACCCAAAACCAAAAAAACCCTTAAAAATGATAGACTAACAAAATTTTCTTTGTATATGCTAATCTCTGTTAACATTTTACTGTGGGAAAGGCAACAAGACATCTCAAAACATGTCCTGTGCTTTGTTCGGTCACCTTTTCCTAGGAAAGCAAGCTCTTGATTAGATAAAAAATTAAGGAAAGGTTCAGTCCACTGTAGGGTCTTAACAGTTTTGTTGCTATAATTTAATTAGTTGATATGGCTATTTAAGTTTTGGAACTCAATCTGGCCTGTTAGGGGTGCATTGAACTGAGTCTAGTTCTAAGGAATTAGATGTTGTTGTTACAACCAGAGAGTAGGCAATATCTATTTTATCTTCAATAATTCTCTTGCTGTCAGTATTGAACCTTTTTTGTAGGTCAAAAGAAAGAATGAAAAGTGCTTAATAAGAGAGGGTGGAGCACAGATGTGCTTTTCACTCCAGACTGTGACCTTAGGTGGAACTGTGGATCAAAGGGGTTTAGAACACTGATAAGAGTGAGCTGAATTAGACATGACTGTGTCAGCGTCAGGATGGTTGTGCTTATAAAACTTACAAGCATTGTATCACCCTTCTTCAGGATGTTCTTTGAAAGTTATTTAGAGCATAGAAGTAAAGCATGGAAGACTAATATAGTGGAAGTATAAAGTGAAGAATGTCCCATCTCCTAACTTTGTACCTATAATTTTCCACTCTGCCCTTCTTGGAAAATTTGTTTTTACAATATTATTGAATTTTTATCAGAGATTATTCAGTTAAGATTTCCCAATTTTCGCTGGACCGAGTTTATAGCGTTTGTATTAGGTTTATGATTTCATTGTCTTACGTGGTCTGATTTCATCATACTGTTAGATTTCTGGTTTGCACTGCTTAAAGGAGAGCTTTTGCAGATCATGGTTTCATTGCTTGTATATCCAGAAGTAATTGGGGAAGAATTAGGCCTGTGATCAAAAGCACTATAAGGAAAGAATTATTAGAGTCATTTGGTTTTGGTGATACGTTAAGGCTCTAAGGGGCGGTTAAAGGTAATATTTTCTGTTAAAGGCAGATGTCCTCATACATTTTGCTTTCAGGCAAATGTGGCCTTTTTTCTGAAAAAGGTTATGAAATTTCAAGTAAAAACAAGCTAAAAGCAATTCCACTTGTTTTGTTCCAATTAGTTAAATAGTTTAATAGTTTTGTTCTAATTAGTTAGATAGTTTAAGAGGAGCTGGGCAGGTAGAGCATATAGTGTGGAAACAGTTATCTCTGCTGGTTTAATGAGGAAGGAAACTAATAAAATGGGAAAAAAGAAATTGCAATGTACCATGAAGACCCTGTTTCTGCTGAGCTCAGCATCACTGATGGCTACTAGATAAATGAATTCCTATGCTCATCTTGCATATGTGTGTTGTGTCTGCAGAGAGTGACAAGTGCTGGTACAGGACCAGTGGTGAAAATACCATCCCAGCAGGGAGAGTGCTGGGGACAGACAGTGGTGATGGCACTGCAGCCTTGCAGTATTACACACGGTTCTGTCTACTGCAGCTTGAGCTAGAAGAGTGCAGCCTGGGGATGTGACTCTCAACATGAGAGAAAGAAAATTTGCTTAAAATACAGAAACTTAGTTTTTAATCTGCTAGCATTATCCAAAACGAATCTGCTTCACACCAGCTTTGATGCCAGCTCTTATTTATTTTAAATAACTTAATACCTCTATAAATAAATACCCTTTATTGAGAAATCTGTTATTTATTAGGTCATACTGAAGTAAATACTACCCTGGAAAAGTAAACAGAAGGCTTTGCACGTGAAGAGATGAGGAGGAATTTTGCAGATATCCTGGTGAATTCAAGCGTGGGTTGTTATATTTTTTTAATTACTGAGAACACTTGCAAGAAAATATCATCTTCTGTTTGTGAATTAACATAGTTCAGGTGCCTTTATTTAACCTGGGATATAAAATAATTTGACAAGGTAGTAAAATTGGAGGTAGTTATGATCTATAAGATGCATATTTGAGTGTGACTTCCAGATCTGTTCTGAAGACTTTATTATCTTATATACATATAGTTAATACCACTTTTTGGAGTACCCAGCGAGTCTTCTCACAGCTTATGTTAATCAAAAATCTAAGTCTTTGTGGGAGAGAGTTTTCTGACTTGTCATAGATTTATAACTTTATGGGATCTCACTGATTTAGTTTGTAATGTTCAATCTTTATTTCAGATGTAGCACAATATATACACAATGCTAAATATACTGAAATCTGTGAATGTAACATGGTGGAAAAGAATAAATATTAGAGCAAAAGAATACTTTGATTTTGATTTTGTGTATGCATCTTTGAGTGTTTTTACAAAATGTTTTTTTGTAGATGTTTCCTGAAGGAGTATTTCTGCTTCTGGTGGAAACACAAGTTTCCTGGGAATTTTTTTCTTTTTTTATTTTTTTTTCTTTAGTGAAAGCGAACATATTGGTTGGTACAAAGAAGAGTGTACAGCTAGACTATCATCTCTGCTTTTGCTGCTTTATGCTACTCAGGTAGTCATTAATCCTTACTCTTTCAGACTTTCCAGTTACTTACTTGTAGTAATCAGTCCAACATAATTGAAAGGGTGGGAAGCTATCATGCATGGGCTGTAAATTATGCTTCTTTGTACTTATCACCTTAAGGCACAGATTTCAATTCATTGAGAAAGTCAAGCTGTTTTAAAAAACAGTGTTCAGATTTTCCAAGCAAAATTCAAGATTTTGCTTGGAAACTTCAGCAAAATAGGGAGACATTTCTGATTTCTGCCCAGACAGAAATCTTGCTCTGTCTGTCTGCATGTTTTTGATGACAGGGTTATGCTTTTAGTGAGTATGAGAGGTAAAATTCCTTGTTGATGTTCCTGGTTTATCACAAACTGCAGCATAAGTTCAGTTACTTTGCAATTTTACTTTTTTGAGTCTGTTGAACTAATGGGATAGGTGTACTACAGAAGAGTAAAGCATGGTTTTACCAGTGTTGCTTCTTAGACTCTTTGTTCATTTGGTATTCCTAAAGTCTTGCTTTCTTTAAGATACATACACATATATATATATATATATATATATATACATACACACACATATGCGCCCTGTAGTAATAGGGAATTTGACAACTGAAAACCCTTACTGGACAAACAAAAAGAAACAAATATCATTCTAAGAATTAGAGGAAGTCAGAGTTTAGGTTAAATGGTTTTTTGTGGACACTGTAAAATAATCTGAAATCTAGGAACACACTGTATTCATTAACACTCAGAAAAGTACCTGTTAGGATTTCATGGAGCTCTTGAAAGTATTTGTAGAAGGCTTCAGCAGATCCAGTGAATGTTTTGATGCATTCCATGTGCACTAACAGCTAGTAGATACTCCTAGCTAGAAAGATAACTTCTACTGAGCACCTTGAAAACTGAAAAGCTGTAATTAGAGAAACTGCCTTGGCATATAAGATTCACCAGGATGACCTACTTAAAAGGATCATCATGTATCTAAAGTCAGGCTACAGTTTGCAGACATAAATATTACATCAGGGCTTTTTTAAGGCTGCATTTCTCTTCCAGTAAATGCTTCAGTTCCCATTAATAGTTGAATAGTGCCATCACATCTGATTTCTTTCAGAAACAGTCAAAGTGTATGAAATTAATCCAGAGGAAGGTACTAAAAATAAAGATTTTTTTTTTACTACAGGTGAATTTCTATTATTAAAAAACTAGGGAAATATCTTTTAGCTTCTAAAGTCATGTCTATGTGATTGTAGGCTTTGTTTTCTTGTATCAGAAGTACATCACATCCTTAATTTATCTAATGCAGTCTGTAGTTTTTTTCTATCCCTCAAAACACTATCAGTCCTAAAACTCATGTCTGGAGTATACTTCCGCAGACAGTATATGCAATAGAATAAATAAAGGACAACTTCTGAAAGCCATTCCTTTGTCTTCTCCCATAAGGCTCTGAGGGCAGTTCACACTGCTTTAGAAAGGGTAATAAGATTAGCTTCAGAAATTTCCATCTATTTTTACTCCTACATCATATCTCACTGCCTCCTTAGTTGCATTACTGCAGTTTTTCTGAGGTAATGCTGGAAAACAGATCATTAAAATGATCATGGTTAAAAATAACCTTTTCCCCAAGCTGGAAGCAGGCAGTGTTTTCTTAGAAGCACTGCTAAAAAACTGTAGCCTGCTCTCTCCCAGAGGGGAGACTTTTACAATCTGTTGCAGTGTCCACACACACACACACACACACTCCCTTAACTTTTGACACATGAGTAATGGTGCAATTTTGTAATTGATTTTAGCTGTTTTAACTACAGACTGTTGCCAAAAAATGCTGTTGCCAAAATACGATCCTGCGTTTCTTCCTTCTGTATGCTTGCATGCTGCTGTCATTTCTTTCTCCTGCCCCTAGAGATAGTGCAGATGTGTGGTCAGCAAATTGTCTTGTAGATATGCTTGAAAACTGCATGGAGAAGAAGGGAATGGTTAGTCTTCCGTCTAATAAGCAAACTGCTCTTGACTTGTTGTGTCTGCATTTGCGGCTGCACAAGATGGAAAGATAGAGCAGGGGAGCAGGGAGGAGAACTGGGGCAAAATGTCTTGGTGCTTTCATGCAGCTTGGTTAGTGGGAACTCATGCTGGACTAACACACTGGGAGATGCATTAGCTCATAATACACAGTTACTTCACTCTGCCCCTACTGTGAGTATAGCTAGTGAAGAAAGGAATGTGTCTGTCCATGACTTAGGTATTGGGAATCTCCACAGTGTGAAAGTGCCATCACTTATGCCCACACAACTCCCCACACTGTATTTTTTAGGATGGGATTTCATATTGCTAAGACTCGGTGTGATTGCCCTGTGAATGCACTGGCCAAATTCAGTCAGCTTTGAGACACTGGTACAGATTGGAGGAATACTAACTTTCTACAGGATTTGTGTTAAATAGAAGGCTAGAGAGATATTTCATGGTAACTCACTGAGAGAAAGGTTAGTGTTTGTAGCCCTTTCCTATAAAACAGGGAGTTCAAATGGGAAAGGATATTGCAGACTGAGTCAATATGATGTATGATGCATGGAATTTCTTGGTTTCTTTCAGAATAAAACCTGACATCTCTGACTAGAGAGTAAAAATTGAATTCTGAAGATTCTCTGATAGATACATTAAATTTATCTTTAGTATAATTTTTTTGTAACCTGTGGTATTTGTATCTCTGAAGAAAATGCAGGTTTTTATATTTGAAGCCCTGTATTCTGATGTCCAGTGCTTAAATAAAGATTGGGATGATCAGTGTGAAGAGGCGTCTAAAAATAGTGAAGTATGAGCTTTTTTTCTCTTGTACTTTGCAGGTTGAATATTACAGCTTCACTCATACCTGGGCTTTTTCCACTGATGTCCAACACGCAATAGACACTCCAAGCAATATTTGGGAGGTGCCTTTGCAGCCTAACAGCAGTCCTTCTTTGATACAGGATGGAGGACACCTACAAAGACAGGACTTCATTAGTGAAAGGGGCCAAAGATATTGCTAAAGAGGTGAAGAGGCAAGCAGTGAAAAAAGTGAATAAAGCAGTTGACAAAGCCCAAGATGGCTACACACAGAGATCCTACAGTCGATTCCAGGATGAGGAAGATGATGATGATTACTATGGCCAAGGAGGAAATTATGGTGTGGAAGCTAATGATGATGAAGGATCGAGTGAAGCAACTGAAGGACATGATGAAGATGATGAAATTTATGAAGGGGAGTATCAGGGAATCCCCAACATGGGGCAGGGTAAGGATGACATGGTGGCCTTAGGTCAGTCTATGCGTGATGAATACAAGGATCGTCATGAACTGGAAACAGAGAGGAAAGCTGATGAAGAAGAGTTGGCACAGCAATATGAATTGATAATACAAGAATGTGGCCATGGTCGTTTCCAGTGGGCCCTCTTCTTTGTGCTGGGAATGGCCCTAATGGCTGATGGGGTTGAAGTGTTTGTGGTTGGATTTGTGTTGCCCAGTGCTGAAACAGATATGTGTATACCCAATTCTGGATCAGGATGGCTTGGTAAGTAAAGTGTTTATTCTATCTTTTTTGCTACTAAAAGATTTGCTTACAGTAAGACTAAATATGTATTTGTCAACAGAGAAGCTTTTATAAAAAGAAGTTTGTCTTGAATATAAATGCAATTATTTAAATTAAAATTAATTGTATTTATTCAGAATTTAACTAATATTGTAGCTTTATTTTTAGATTATTGTTTTCTTAGTTCGTAAATAAATCACTAAAGAGAAAGACTGCATTGTAAAACTTAATAAGGAGAGGGGCAGATTTTGTTCTCATATACCAGTGTAGATGTCCAAATGAACTAATCTAAAAAAAAGCAAAACCACAAAACCAGCCCACAGATGGAGAATTGGAGTCCTGTTGAAATTATATAGGTATAATAAAGAGCAGATGATACAACTGTACGGCAACATTTTCACATACGAACATTTGAAATGGTGAGGTGAATTAAATCTAGAAAATTTTTTAAAATCCAGTGAAAAGGCTATCTATTACAGCCTTTCACTCTTTTTATTTTCAGTCCTTTTATGCCAATGACTGTTCTCTAGCCATTCAAAGAGAATACTCTTTACTTAGGATCAGGGTAAACCTAAGATGAAGGATGAACAAGAACTTGAGGTGTGCTTTTTGTGTCCATTCTGCTGATGGGGATAGGCTGTGTCTCATTCCCATGCCTGCTCCCTCCTGTGGTGTGGAAAACAGGCAGTCTGAGCCAGCTTTGTGTGGCTTGGTGAGAGCAGCAGCGCTGCAATCAGGTCCATGCTGTCTTCCCCAGACATACCTGGGCACAGAACGTAAAACAAGACTCTCATGGGACAGGGCTGTGGAGAAAAGTTGTAGAAATGGTTCCCCAAGGAAGAGGGGAGGTAGGAGCCTGGGCAATTGGGACAGAGCAGGAAATGAAATGTATATGTGTAGATAAGTGACTTGGGCCTGAAGACTGGAGAAAAGGCGGACTTACAAGGCATTTAAAAGCCTTTGTTTTCTACAAAAAGGTGTTTTCTACAAGCAGAAGTTCTGCTTGTACCCTCCATCTTTGCAGCACGTGTTTATGTTGCAACAGATCTCATTTTAGCTTTGCTCAGTTTCCTGACATATTGATAGCAGCAGTTTGGCTCTGTGAGTTTCAATACTGTGCACTGCAGTCTCCCACATCTACACCTTTAAACATCCCTCCAGGTGGCAGGAGCAAAAGTGGAAACAGGTGAGGAGTTCTCAGATGACTGTGTCCTTTGCATTATTCTTTACTATTTGATCATTTGTTATTAGAACAACTTTGCCTATAGTGCAGTGATTAAACTTAAAATGGAGGGAAATAAATTATTACAATTTTAATGGTTAAAGAGGCCGAATGCATATAATCTGTTTTGTTTTGCTTGTTTACACTAAATGCCAACATTGTATGTGTCATGCTTGGACCTGTGAGCTTACGAGTCTACTTCTTGAAGAAGGATTAGAAACAAAAACAATGCAAACCTGTACTACTAGATAAATGTCAATGAGTCAGTGCAGATAATAAATATGCAATGCATCTTAGAAAAGTAGTGAATGCCCAATTTGCTTTTTTAACATGATTTTTTCATCTAGTCCTTGGCAGATAACAATATCTTTAGAATCTACACCTCAAATTTTATAATTTTTGTAATTTTTATATTTTTTATATTGCTAGAAAAAAAATTTTTCTCACCCCCATTTTTTAATTACTGATAAACCTGCTTGTTTTACCACATACACCCTGCTCAACAAATGAAAGAGTCAAAGTTGTCTTTGTTATCCAGGTCAATAAAATATCAGGTTAACCCCCAAATCTCCAATTAATTCAAAATGCATTGTATTTTCTACAAATAGTATTATTTCTAAACAACTGCATTAAATATTATGGAGGTGTTTGGAATTGGGAGTGAGGAATATTGTCCCCACAGTAGTAGAGGCCATGAGTATTCACATCCACCTGTTGGGGTCTGACCGATGTCAAGAAGGTTGAGGATTTCCCTGTAACTAGAGTTCTTACGATGCTGTCTTGAGAGGTACTGGAATAAGTCTGTAAATGTTTAACTAAATTCAGTACAGAAGCTGTTAAATACATCATAGTTACAAGTATGTGTGTGTGTGTGTGTGTGTGTATGTGTTTGTGTGTATAAATGATGCTTGTTGACAAAATTAAGGTAACAGCTCTGGAAAACTCAGCTGTGCAAGTAATATATTTTCATGCCTAAAATATAGAAATCATAATATATCTTCCTATTGCAATAATATAAAACTAGCCTCTCTGTTGTGGTATTAACAAACAAATAATTGTGTACTAAAAGATTAACATACAAAAGCAGGAAAGAACAGAGATAAGCAATTTCTTTCCAGTGTGTATTGAGGGCATTGCAACACGTGACTGCTTTAGCAATAATTTCACCAAAAATATATTTCTTTCCCATTGTTACTAAAAGTATATCATAAGCTGCAATTCATCAGTAAACTAATGTACATATGGCTTATAAACAGTAGATATACTGCTTGCAGACAGCATAACATTAATTCCACTGATACAAAATATTCATTGTACCAGTGAATGCTTAATGAAAGATTTTTTATGTTGTCATAACTGAGCTCTCACAACCATGCATTTCAATTACTTTGCACTTGTGATTTCACCTTATAATTATATCCTAACTAGGGTCTTCCAGACAGGCATAATTCTTTTTTCTCATGATTAGAATTCTGTAGTCCAGAGGATTCTGATATTGTTAGAGTATTAAAGTCACAGGACTAGTGCTAAGAATTATAAGGTAAAATCAGTACACATATACAGTATTTATTTTTTAGGCAATTTTCTATACTGTCAAGAGACACACTAAGAGCATCTTAATTTGTCTTTGAAAAAGCATTCATTGATTTAGTTGTAAAAAGTAATTTCTCATATATCATGCCATGAGAGTCTACTAGGGAACTTGAGCTAATTAAAAACATGTGGTGACATTTATTGACCCTCCCTGTTGCATCTTTTATTTTTTAAAAATTCACTTTCACGAGGGCAATTTCCCAAAATTCTTCCATATTGACCCTTGCATGGGCTTGAGATCACTGTTTGTTGATCACCAGCTATGTCTCAGAGCCTATAAAGTCACGTAATGGGTGTACTGGTGCCACGAACTAGCTTCAAGTTGTCTTTTGAATTCAATAATAAAGCAATACTTTTTTCATCTCAAGTAAGTGGTTTTCTTAAGAAAAGGGCAGTTGACTAGCTTAAATTATCCAAGTTTATAGTGACATGTCACTAAGCATCAGAGAAAGGTGTCCCTGGTGTATATATAACTTCATGTATACATACTTGTCCCTTGGGGTATATATAACTCCTGCATTTAAGTGGATTCACACTGGCCTCTTGGGTTCTGGCATCAATGGGGCAAGACTGTAGCTTCGTGAGACAGGTTGTAGGCTCAGGCCTAAAGATGTTATTTTAACACTTTTCCTGCTTGCATCTTATCTCTTTGGTTTTATCAGTCAGAAACAGATCTTAGATTAATTCTCTGGGCCCTGATTTGGGTATACTTTTCCTCCCAGTTTTTCTCTGTCTTTGCATTTAGATTGGTCTTTGCCTTCAGATTGTTCTTAAGTTTTATTGTGGGTTTTTTTTTTTTTGTATGGGACTTGGTGTTTTGGTGGTTTGTTTTTTGGTGTTTTGGTTTTTTTTTTTTTTTGGTTTTTTTTTTTTTTTTTTTTTTTTTTTTTTTTTTTTTTTTTTTCCGTTGTTGTTTTGGGGTTTTTTGGGTTGTTGCTGGTTTTGCTTTTTTTTAATGTTAAATTTTTATTGCGGCCTTTCCTTTCCTCAGCATCTCTGTATCTGAAATACTGAAACATTGTTTTTCCTAAGCTAGGCCAAGCTAGTCTTTCCCAGCTATATCCGTTCAGGCTGCCATGCTCCTTCTGGTCATCCTGCCACTGGTTCTCCCATGGCACCTGTAAGTGCTCACCCTTGTGTGTAGGACCCTTGACAGCTGCACTGCTGTCACCATTGTTGGCAGACATGCGGGCTTACTCCCACTCAGCTGGTCATGAGGCCACTTCTCACTGCATCAGTTGGCACCTTTTTCAGACAGACCCCTCCGGTCTTCTTTTGTACTTGTCATGGAATCGTAGAATAGATTGCGTTGGAAGGGACCTATAAAATGTCACGCAATCCAAACCCCCTGCAACATGCCGGGACAGATTTAACTCACTTGGGTTGCTCAGGGCCTGTCCACCTCAATAATCGAAAAAAATCTCAACATATCAGGATTTAGTGATTCTTTTTAAATATTTTATTTTTATTTTTTGAGTGCGTACCATTAGGCACTCTTATTCACTGATATATTTTAAAGAGGCCAATTGCTTCTCAGTGATTTCTAATAATCTCTCTGGTCTATTTTGAATTCCTGTATGATCCTCTGTATGAAATTTAGACTGAATGACCTCTGGAGGGTGGATAGTCTTCAACTCTGTTCCATCTTACCATTGTGTTAACGTATGTGTTAGTCAAGACTTTGATACAGATTCATAGACAGTTCAGTACCAAACATAGAAATAATTTTTATTTGTAAAAGACATTCTTAGCTGATGAATCAGCCTGCAGACATTTTCTTCCTTCTAAAAAACACAAGTATTATGGTAAATCACTGGACTGATAATGCAGGTACTGTGAATATGAACAGCAACAAACAGCTTACCTTGGATAAAATTATTTTCTGAAACCTTCATTTAGTGTCACATAATACCTTGATCTAAGGGTTTTTTCTGTTATTTTCTGAATTTATTAATCAAATTTTGTGTAGTATTTGTAGAAAGAAGACTATAATTGAAATAACTAGGTCTTTTGGGCAAAAGTAGTTCTAAGTCTGGGACAACAGCCTACCTATTCTGCTTTGATTACTAACTTGCATATTAGCTGCTTTAGTAACAGTGCTTCCCATGTCTACTCTGTCTTAAAATCTACCAAACATAACCAGCATAATTTTAATCCACATAGTTCTTTCTCTTTACATGAGAAGTGCTCTCCAGAGGTTTGGTAGCTAATGTAATGTGCTTATAGGCTCTGCTAAGAACACCAAATAATCTCTGAATTTTTCCACTTCTTAGTTTAAAGAAGTACTGGCTTGCCAGGTCTTTGTTATTTAATTTGATTCTGGCTTTGCAATGATAATTTTCAACAACTTTATATTCAACAAATACCTGTCTTCAAACTTACCTATGATGAACACAAGTCCTTCCATTGGGACAGAATAACTCAAGTCACTGGTAGAAGGTAGTCACTAAAATGCTGGGTAGAAAACAGTTCTGCAGAAGATCCTGTGGTTTTTAGTAGGAAGCAAGTTGACATAGGACAGCACTGCCTTGCAGCTGCATTGGCAAAAGTGACCAGTAAGCAGAGGGGAGTGATTATTTTTTGTTCTCAACACAGTAAGCCCACATGTTGGATTCTCTGTCCTGTTCTGGAGCCACTTGAAAAGAAGAAATTAACAAAAGCAGGCAAATTTAGTAGAGGATCAGTAATGTGACAAAGGAAGTAGAATACACAGCATACAAGAAGCAAAAGGATCTGGTGTTTTTTTAGTATGGAGGAAAGAGGTGTGAGCTGAATCTGTCTGTACTGTTTGGCAACAAAATTGAGAGAAATTACTGTGAAGGTGGATTTAAATTTTTCTCAGAGGAGCACAAAGATCAGAAGTTATAATTGGAGATCATCTGGTACAATGAAGAAAGTTCAGAGTGAGGTGGTCAACCACTGCGAATGTTGCATAGAGAAGCTGTGGGATGTTTGGGAGATTTTCAAAAGTTGACTGAAGGCTTGAAGCAAAGTTATCTTGCTCTGAAGGCAACTGCGCTTTTAGCAGAAATCAGAGTAAAGCCCTTCAAAAGTCCCTCCCAACCAAAATTTTTCTGATTAATTATCTGCAAATGTGTGATACTTTCACCTACCTATGACTAAAACACAGGGTGCAGCTGTTGCACTTCAACAAGCTTTTAAAGGAAAGGAGGGTTAGAACTCATAGGCATACTGTTTCAAACACACACTAGGGTCTAAATTAATTTAGGCGAAATCATATAGCTTGAGTTACTTGTTCTTCTCCTGAGATCTGCAGAAACCTGGAAGCATGTGACCAAATGATGGTGAATAAAGGGCTGCACAACCTGAGTTTGATGGGAATATTTTTAAAATATTCATGTATCTACATGCCTAGTGGGATTATTGGCTGGTTAAGAGGTTTGAATTTTAATAGATTGTCACAAAACTGCCTTTACACCACAGTGAGTAAAGAGCCTACTGCTGAGTTAAATAGTAGCTGTGTATAACATTATTGTCTTGTTTTGTTGAATATTAATATAGGTCATTAGAGATGGATGAGATCTCTTCCATGCTACTGCATAAAATGCAGTGGGGGAAGAGGAGTGTCCTCTGGTTATATTCCAGTTATTAGTATGATACTCCATTTGGTATGACACAATAGACCACAAGTTACATAAAATAAAGGAAACCTTGTTTCTCTATTGTTTACTATGTTATGCTCATGATGTACTATTATTATTATATAAATTTGAAATTTATATAAATTTCGAAGTATGAATTTTTTTCAAGAGAGCACAGATATCAAAAAAGTTACATCCTTATATATATCTGGTATATATACACAATAAAAACATCTAGATAAAGACTATTTACTGGAGCCATACCAGATGTTTGCTTGTGAGGAATCTCATTGAAATAAAAGTGAGAATCTGTTGTGCTTACAGTTAATAGTAGTAATAAATCTTTAGCAGCAATAGAAATATTAAGAAATAGAGCTGCAATCATTGAAATGCATTCTAAATATTCCAGAACAAGGTGAAAATTGGTTTGTAGGATTAATGTCTTACTCCTTCAGAAGGAGATGCCAGAAATTCAAACGCCCTCATGCATGCTGTTCACCTTTGGTACAGTTCAGCTGCCTTGCAAATGACATTATTAAAGTCCTCCTACTACAGTGCTTTTTTCTCTTCCCTTACAAGCACAGTTTTTTGAGGGAGAAAAATTAAGAGACAGATCCTTACAATTTCTAAGCTGTTAAATATATGGACAAGTGAAAATGGTCATTATGTCTGGTTTTGTTTTCTGAGGGGAAAAAGGTGACAGTGGAGGGAATACGCAGAGTGATTTTGTTTGTTATGACCTGGACTAAACCTGTATCACATGGAACATCCTGGACTGTCACGAGAAGGAACTGGGAGCACAGATTTTAAGCATTAAGGAAACAAGGTGTACTCAGTCCTGTGTGCTAGTGCAGGTTCCCACTGTAAGCAACTATCTAAGGTGGGTCATAGCTGCCCTCTTTTTCTGAGTATGATGTTCCCCAACCATTTTGTTGAAGCCAGTATTAAGAGGGTGAACAGACCAATTTCAAATGTTTTTTCTCTTTCAGGTTGTTTCTACATGCAGCTTTACTGCAAGGACCCGTAAGGATCATTGACCCCAACCCATCATCCTGCTCAGGACAGTCCCAAAAATCACACCTGAGAGCCTAGAGCATTGTCTAAAAGCCTTTTAAACTCTCTGTCAGGCTGGTGCTGTGACCACTATTCTGGGAAGCTTTTTCCAGTGTCCAATCACTCTTTGGGGGATAAACATTATCTTGGTCCTACCTAAACCTCCCCTGGCACAGCTTATTGCCACCTCCTCAGGTCATGTCACTTGTCACCACAGAGATCAGTGCCTGCTCCTCTGCTTTCCCTCATGAGGAAGACGTAGACTGCAATGAGGTTTCCCCTCAGACTCCTTCAGACTGACCTCAGCCACTTCTCATAAGGTTTCCCCTCAAGGCCCTTTATCATCTCTATTGCCCTGCTTTGGAAACTTTCTAGTAGTTTAATGTCTTATTTTGATACTGTGGCACCCAGAACTGCCCCCAGCACTCGAGGTGAGGCTGTCCCAGTGCAGAACAGAGCAGGACAATCCCCTCCCTTGCCCGGCTGGCCATGCTGTGCCTGATGCCCCCCAGGACACAGCTGGCCCTCCTGGCTGCCAGGGCACTGCTGACCGTGTTCCACTTCCATATCCCTTTCCAAACCATTACTCTCCAGTTTTTAGTATAATTTATTAGCATAGAAAATTGAAGTTAAATAATTATTGCTTGTAGTGTTCTTCAAATCTGTCTCAGAGATTGAGTTTGTCTAAAATAATCTAAAGTCTCTGGGCTGCTTTTTTGCTCTTGACAGGTTATTTTCTGGCTCTGCCTATCCCATCACAGATCAGTAATTTTACCATTTATGTCACACAAATTTATAGTCCTGCAAAAGTGGACAAATAAGGAAATGCTTCCCAAAGGAAAAGCCTGAGGGCAATGTTGATTTCACACATTTAATTTGGCTGTCGCCTTCACTTTTTCCTCCCTCTTTCAACTACCATGGGATCCATGGCTGACAATACATCACTTCTTAAATCAATGTGTCAAATAGAGTTTTTTAGACAATCTGAACATTTAAAAGATGATGGTGCACTCTCTTCCAAGTCTCAGTTTGGTTAATTCTGCAGAAGAGTTTAATATAATCTGCAAGTTTTCAGATTTTTTTTGTGTAGCTTTGAATTTTACATCTTGCATCAAATGCTGAGCTATGAAATGAAACAGGCAATGTATGAGTTCCTTGTCAAGACGAAGAAATATTTTTACAGAGAAAGAGATAATTAACTTCCTCAAGACATGGACCAAACATTATTTAATGGCTTGATCGTCACAGCTGAGTAAAAAACTTCCTATGCATTTAATTATTGAATTTAATCAATCAAGGATTTTTGAGCTTGTCAAGGTTTGACTTGTCTTTTATTTTGCACTATCAGTATGTTGAAGAATTGAAAGAAAATTGTGTGTTATTATAGCAACCATTTGAAATAGCTTCTTATTCCAGACCTTTGGCTTGTTTAAGGGAGTGTCAGTGGTGAAAAACATGGACAAAAGGATTTTAATCTGGTCTGGCTTCATTTTAGTGCAGATGCAATTCTTTCCTAGTGATGGGTGCATCAATGCTCACTGTACACACTTGTTTCACTTGTTTGAACTATCAGTTTACAATTGTTCAAATGTATGGAATATCACTACTTTCATAGCTGATGCAGAATCAAAGTGGTGGTTATACAATATTATATTACAAAATATATTTATACAAATATATATTACAAAAAATACTTATACAAAGGAATACATGAATATGACATATTTTTTTAAATCTTCCCTTCTTGCAAATATTTTTCCAGCAACAGCTATAATTGTAGTTAAAAGTCTGTCCAGGATACTGTGATTTACTGACATTTATAATAAAGTCTCGTTTGCATTTAGTCTTATTCATTTTTCAGTGCTTTGTCAGCCCTATAGAGAATGAGAAGTATTGATACAAGGGAACAATATAAATGTGAGATTTTGTAGTTTCACTTGCTACTAACAGGCCACTGGAGCCTGGGAGGAGTTACTCGCAGATTTATTATGTGGGCAGAACTATGGGTAACTTAGGGAAGTTCTGCTCATAATATTTTTTTTTTTTTTTTTTTTT
>NW_024529266.1:798612-886215 GCF_017590135.1 Pyrgilauda ruficollis | reverse complement strand
TAAAAATTTTGTTTGTTTTTTTTTTTTTTTTGGGTTTTTTTTTTTTTTTTTTTTTTTTTTTTTTTTTTTTTTTTTTTTTTTTTTTTTTTTTTTACTAGGGAATCTCATATTTTACACTCACTTTACTTAACTTTACTTACTACTCACACTGCCAGATGGGCACTTCCATACTGCTAACCAGAAAATGTTGTTTCCTGGCTCTATGAAACCTATGACACATTTACACAGCATCTACCAACCTGCTGCAGCTGGAGGAAAGAAAACCCAAGAGGTTTTGATGACAGATTACATATGTTGAGTTATTCTTGCTTAACAAGTGAACTTTACCCAGGATAAATGTGTAATGGACAAAGTGTTTTCAAAGACTCACAGAAACCTGTTTAATAGGCTGAAAGGTGTTTTTATATAGTTTTTTAAGGGGATTACAGAAAGCTGGGAGAGAACTATAAAGTAGAAAAATTTAAAAAATGGTGTAAAGTGAAACTGGCTTTACATCCATCATGTTAAAGAAGATGTGTATTTTCAGTGAGAGGCAAAAGTGGCTATTTGCAAATTTCTTCATGTCAGTCTGTCTGGACTGAAATAATTTGCTTTATACTGGCAAGAAGTGGAGCATCTTATATCAATTTGAAGGAGCATGGATGAATATAACCCATGTGATATGTGACTCTATTGCACTGCATTTTGCTTTTGTCTGGTGATCATCAGACCTGCTCATCACAGAGAACAAGTATTTTCTTAATACATCAGAATTCAGGGTAATTTTCAAGGTTGGTTCTGAAGTTGCCACTAGCAGCTGGATATTATAAAGCACTAGCAACTGGATATTATAAACTGGATATTATAGCAAATGGGTATTATACACCAATAGATGCAGTAATCTAAAAAAAAATTCCATTTAGACCTTATAACAGTGCCTCCTGGTACTATGGCAAATACATAATTAAAAAGCCTGTTTAGCTTCACCAGCACCTGCAGGTGTATTGGCAGCATACAAGAGATTATTCTGATTCATTATTTCTAATTCTGACATTGGATTATTTAATCTGTTTCATTAACTCTAAATTGGAAAGCAGAAAGAAGTCATGGGATAGACGGTTTTTTTTCAGTCTCATGCAGCTCTGTGCTAGGTGAAGTGGACCAGGCATCTTCTCAGACAGTTTCAAATGTGTGTATTTCAGACCCTCATTAATTTTGGTAACCTGTTTCTGAACACGTTCAGACTAATTCAATGTCTGTTTCTGAAAGCAAAAGGTTTGGCTAGAGTTTAGGTTTTTTTCTTTATTTTTCTTTGGGTTTTTTTTGGTTTTTTTTCTGCTTTGTTTTTTTTAGTGTAATTTTTCTTCCCCCACCCTTCCAGTTCATTGGAATAATGACGGCAACAGCCACTGTATGGATGGGACAAAATAAAAAGAAAGTATTCTCTCTCATTTATGAGGAAAGAAGTTTACTTCTGCTCTGGGATATACTTACAGAAAATAGACTTAATGGCTGATTGAACATAGGAGAGATAACCAATGGTTAGCTTAAATATTGAACATAAACAACTGAAGTTGTAGTTTTGTTAATCAGCTCTTAGTATCACATATTTTGATTTACTGCTTTGGATGAATCTGATATTAATATAGGTTTTTATGGTTTGGATTTTTTGTTTTAATTCAACACTAATTAAAAGTTAGTGATATTCATAGGATGTGCTCTGTTTAGAGTCAGAAGCAGGACTAGTTGAATTAGAAATTAATATTCAAGCAATAAAACATGTCGCCAAAATGGACAGTTTTGATATGAAATGAGATTATTAATGTAGATGACTGCATGGGCAATTTAAATCTTTAGTGAAATATATCTTTTGGCTTTGAAATTTAATTAATCCTAGCTCATTGCACAGTGCTATGCACTGTTCAAGCATACACAGCATTTACAATCATTCTGATTCTCAGGATTGCCATGGAAGTGCATTTCAAATTGCAAAGTTACAGCTATTTCTTCCATGACAGGGTCAATCCAGAGGTGGACAAAGAGTGCAATGAATTTAGCATCTAAATCTGAGAGCAGAAAAATCCAGAGGAACCTACACAGCTGCTGTGGGATAAAACATGAATTAGGGGGGCTAGGACAGCTTAACTAGGTGTGTTTTATCCAAAGCTTGTCTGTTAGGATTTTCTTGCTAGTGCCAGAGGGAATTGTTGGATCAAAGGAAAAGATAATGTGAAAATAGTATGTTCAATGATAGCACCTACGGAATCTGTCAACAGCTTCATGTCATCACCTGGCATTACCTGAGCTTATGTTAATGTCTGTGCTCTATATATTGCATATTGGTAGCTACCATCTTGTGAAATATTGTTTATATGGGAAGAAAAATACCATGTATTGGCTGCTTTTTGCAGTTCCACATTGTTTAATTTGAATGCTCATTGACTATTTGTGTTGGAAGGAGCAAGGAAATAGTGCTTTAATCTTTTTTTTTTTTTTTGTATAATGCACTGTTGATTTATCTATCCAAGTAATAGCTGTATGAAATAGCAGTGTGCTGATGTTGGCTGAAATAGTGACTATGGGTACCCAGTTTATAAATTATTCCAATGAAGAAATGGAATAACTCTGATCAAATATTTATTCTGATATATCTCTTATGGAATAAATAAAAATTGTGCTAGCATCTGGTAGGCGATAATACTTTTTTTAAAGACTTAAGTTCTTGGCATGATAGCATTTTAAAAGTAGAAGTGATGATGACAATGTACTGCTGCCTTATCAGAAAATGCAGCTGTGCAGAATATGCTTCAGCCTAGCAAGTAATCTATTACCTGTCACAGTCTCTGCAGCTACTGATCTTCTTCTATTAATTTATTAATTTATCTAATTTGGATATGAGGATAAGCAGAAACACTTATTCCTTTTGTCATTACAATGTTTCAATTAAAATAATATCTGACACAAGAATGTGTGTTACTAATGAAATAATAATCCAAAACTGAGTATTATTTCATTATTAAAAAAAAAAAATATCAGCACACCTACTGGTATAAATTTTAAATATATTATAAGGAGAATGTGACTATAAGAAAAGTGATTAGCATGCAGAAACATAGAGCAAGGAAGTATGGTTTTTTTTTTCAAAATGAACTGATAGTTTAAAGGTCTAGAACTATATCACCTTGGTCTGCACTAAATATTTAAAATAAAACTAGTTTCATTAGCCCAAGGAGGGGAAATATGGAAGCAAAATGCTTCATAATGGAATTTAATTGAGCCTTATGCCACAAGCATTGTAGGTTGTAGATCTCACAACTGAGGTACAGGAAACTAATCAAAATTAAGCATATTAGGCATATAAATATAATATGAGGATGCCAGAGGGAAAAAAATCCACCCCTATTAATAACTGAATGAAATTTGTGTGAATGATTGTTGTGGTTTCATTCATTTTCAATGGACAGTATTTCTTTTATAAGACTAGATGAGTTTTGATCAAATTTTTCCAGCAATCAGTTTTCATCTTTGTGATTTCCCTCAGGACAGATCTAGTGGAGTAGATTCCTGAGACATGCAAGCTGTGTTCCTGGGGAAAAGAAAAAATGGTTTTGTTTTGGTTTCGTTTTTCTGGGGCTTGTTGTTGTAATTTTTTTATTTTTTCTTTTTTTTTTTTTTTTTTTTTTTTTTTGGAACAGTTTTTACTTTTCCTTTCCATCCAAAAAAAAAAAAAAAAAAAAAAAAAAAAAAAAAAAAAAAAAAAAAAAAAAAAAAAAAATTCTTGGCTCATCTTTGACCTTTTGAATTTGGAAGAGCAAGCTGATCTGTTTGAGTAGCCATGCCACCAGGTGATTTTTACTTAAGTCTCATGTTAAACCAAGAAAAATAAATGGTAGGTATTTGTCAGTCTAAAGTTTTGGTGACATAAAATTATGTATAGTCAAATTTTGTCTTGCATTGCATTCTTTCTGCTTTCTAAATATGTCAGAAGTCCTATCCACTTAGTTTCAGTTGTTTTTCAGCTACATTGGAGGCTTCATATTGGCTTCTACATTTTTTTCCCTTTTTGGGTTAAGTTGTCTGGAAAATTTGGACTTCGTTCTTTTGAAAAGGAAAAAAATATGCAAGAAACCACCACTTTTTTGTTCTTTTTAATTTCTGTGTAATGTTTTGTACTTTTTTAGGCTGTATATTTTGCTTTGTATTTGTGAAACTTCTCTTTAGAATTATAATCTAGGCTACCTCCCAACAATTTTTCTTTTACTAAATCATTCACAAATTATTATAGTCTGTCATAATATTACAAACCTGTATTTTTTAATTTTTTGTGCTATCGATAATGTTTTTTCTCATCTTTAAGATCATAAACAGGTTTGCATGAAGAACTGTTGAGTTACTTGCTCTTTTCCTGTCTTTGCTGGTCAGCTGAGTATGATATTACTTTTCCTTGTTTTTACTTTAAGTTCCATTTTCTTGATTTTTCATTGCAGCTGTATTGCAGCTCATCAGTATTGTTTGAGAACAGGATCATTTTGTGTGAATACTGGATAAAATTAATTTGATTTTTGTTTATATGGAATTTCTGGGTTGGTATTTGACTGTCATCAGATGTTTGTAGGCATATTTGAAAGTGGTGCTTGGGTTTGGTGGGTTGTTAATTTTTTAGGTTTTTTTCTTTGTTAGTTTGGGATTTTTTTTCCTACTAATGGAGCAGACAGACTATTTCTTGTACAGTTTAAATTGATTGCAGTGAGCTATCAATTGTATGAGATGTATTTTTTGTATCTTGTACATCAGAGGATTTCCCTGAGTTGTTTTCTTATGTAAATACTAAGGAAACATAATTCTAAATCAAAAAAAAAAGAAAAAGTTTTGGGTTTAAACAATATTTTTTTGTTTTTTTGCCTTGATGAAAACACTAATGTTTCTGTATTGCTCAATGAGCTTAAGAAGAGATGAGGCTGTATTTTCTTTTTCCAGTAGTCTCACTGGAATTTAGTCTTTTCCTTTTTCTTGAATTTATACCTTTCTTTAGTTATTATGGAGATAAAATTGTCCTTTTTTACTGACAATGAAGCATATCCAGAATGTTTTGTGAACTAAGCAGCTAGAAAATATGCAAAAGCAAAATGGTCTATCATGCAAAGGTTTGTCACTTTGGAATTATTACTATTAGAGAACTAAGCACAGAGGTTACTCAGCTGCAAGTTCTCTTCTTGAAGGCCCAAGAATGACTGCAGTGTGATAGGTGCTGTAAAAACTTCTATATTCAGAATGGGGAGCTTCAATATTCATTTTAAAATAGCTTTATATCTTTCATGTATTTAAACAGATAAACCCTATTACCCTGGTTTCTAAAAATAATTCCAATAATACAAGTGAACCTTAACTGTTTGTAAATGTATTTCAAGCCAAAGAGCAAAGAGCTTCAAAAGAACTGTGTAATTAAGCATCTGTGCTAAAGCATGTGAAATTTCATACAAAGCCTGTCTGCAGTTGTCTTGACAGGGAAGTTGGGAGGAGTGGATTAGTCTGAAAAGTCATAATAGAAAAAGAGCCTGATATGATGTGGCATTTTGGGGATTTACATACATTGCATACCATTAGGTAAGAGAAGTAATTTAACATCTGAAATTAAGACACTAAATGTTTACTGTGAGAAACAGCTAGAGTTTAGATGGAGGAAATCCAAGGCCTGAGAAGTCTTGAACTTGCAAAGATTCACGCAAAAGTTGTTTTAGTTAATATTGTGCTATCTCACATGCTTACTGGAAAACAGTACCTATCAGCTTTTTCAGATGGCTGAACAATTTGTGGTTTACTTTAACCACTTAGATCCACACATTAAAATTTTACCATACTGTGTATGGAGAGCTTGGTGTTTCACCACTCCAAGAAACATTTAGAGAAGTGAAGAAATAGTTATTACAGAGAAATATTAGCTTGTGGCAGTTCTTTATGTAGGAATATTGCAGCCGTGGTACATCTGAGGGGATGCATGGCATAATATTAAAAATAAAAAATGAAGATTGAATATACTAAGTATAGGTTTTAGACATCCAAAGATAGGGGCTGTAAAAAATTTGAGTTCTTTTGTCAGTTCTGGAGTTATTACAGCTTTCTTATATGTTGTTTAATGGACAAGAATTTGCCTTAATTACCTCCCATTGCAAACACTTAATTAGAGGCTAAGTTTGATGGTTGCTGTATAGGTTGCTAAAATTTTCCAAGTCTTTTCCTATCAAGGAAACTATTAACAGATTACATAAATTAAATACAGCTTTGAAAGATTATAACTTTAAACTCCAAATATACTATATTATCAGGGTTAAAACAAATATAAATCTGGATATTCTTATTCTTATATTCATCGTGCTACTTATAGGCATTGCAGTACTTCACTATGAATTATTATATCCTAAAAAATAGCATATGGGAAGATCCTAGTACAAGTAAGTAAAACACTGATTACATTATAATTCTTACAAAAATTGTTTTGCTGCTTATGGAACTGCCTTAGTACCACATTTATAATTGCTCTTTCCAAAATATAAATGGTGTTTTAATTTTATTTTTAAAGTGTTTTTATAACATGTGTACTTTTTCTGGCTGTATGAAATGCATTCCTCATTCAGAAAAATTACCTAAACAACATAACACAAAACAAAAACTACATGCTAGTTTTATAACTGATTTATATTAGGTATGCTAATGCAAAAAGTTAATCAGGGAGTCTTATCATCTCTGAATCTCTCTGCTGCAACAAAGTCTGACTTTTCTTTCATTGCTGTATTTTTTTGCTGACTAAATACACTTACAAACTGATTTCTCAGAAGATTTTGTCTATCATTAGATACCAGGCTATGAATTACAACAGATATCAGCAAGTAATGAAGTTATGGCCGCACAAGGAGTAAAATACTGCTTAACTGAATTTAAGTGACTTGTTATGCATTTAGTGTTATGTCATTGTTTAAATTGTCCATAACTAGCATTTGGATACGAAGGGAGTCAGCTGTTTTGTAAGGCTAAACTCTTTCTAGCAGTCTGAAAGATGCTGGGTACACATCCCTTTAAAAATACCTAGCCATCTGGTAGCCAAAGTGTGTGTATAGTGTAAAGCAATTCCACACTAAGGTTCCCTTGTCTGAAGAGGTTGTGTGTATTATGTACATGTGTGAAGTGGGTAAAAATCATTGAAGTATGTAAGATTTCTGCTGTGGAAAGAAAATACAGGTTTGTTAAAACTTGTCAAAAGAACAATAAAAGAGATTATTTATTTTAGCATGTTTCTTTTCAGCTACCATCTGCCTCTTCTCAGTGCTTTTCCAAAAATTGACAGAATTTTAGATTACATGTTACATTCTGGAGAAAATCCAAGATATATGATACAGATATCACTCAAAGTCTTTATATTTTAAAATATTTTAAAATATGTTCTAAGATCAGACTGGATACCAAACCAGTGTGTTCCTTCCACTGTATTAGCTGATTTCTTCAGAGGCATGAGTGTGCACAAAGAAAGAGAAAAGCAGTCAGTCTTGTGGCCGGTAGTAACTGTTGAAAAAGGGAGTATCACCCCTCAGCATCATATGCTAGGTTGACATCTATATGCATATATAGATTGACCAACAACATGGTATTAATTTTTACATATATGAATTCATGTCATGTGTGAATTATGAAAGATGTGCAAAAAATGTAGTGTTATCCACAAGACATTTATGTTCTGACCAGTAGAGAGCTACAAAGGTTAGAAAGGAAATGCTCGTGATAATCTGATGACAATAAAATGATAAACTTATCTCATTGGCTACTTACATTTGTTGGGTGGTTGTTCAGCTATTTTACATGGTTAGATTTCTCCTTTGCCATTTGTCACTTTTGTGACTTATTGTGAATATTGCTGCATGGTAAAATGATCTTAAGAAAAAATTTGGAAGTTGAGAGAAAGGGCACTTCCTTTACATGATGCAGGAGAGGTTTAAACTAAAGTTTACTAAACTAAAGAAGGAAGGAGAACTTCAATCTACCCCAATCCTAGCATGTTGGTGCCAGTACCAACAAGAGACACCCAGAATTTGGAGAATGTTCAGAATCCAGCAGATTTAGATAAGGAAGAAGATCTTCACTATTCACCTACTGGGACAGCTTGTACAGAGAAGCTGAGAATGCACTGTCCCTGGAAGTTTGCAAGGCCAGGGTGAATGGAGGCCTGAGAAATCTGGTCTAGTGAGGAGAGTCCCTGCCCATGGCAGGGGGGTTGGAAATAGATGGGCTTTAAGACCCCTTATAACCCAAAACATTCTATGATTCTAGGAATCTCTTATAATATAGAGAGACAGAAAATACAGAATAGAAGTAAGACAGAAAATATACTGAAACATATATTGTTGGTAGCTGCAGTAGGTTCAGGATGGAAGGGTTATAGATCTTTGGTCAAGGAGAGGATTTGTGCAGAGACTACAAGGCAATTAGGGAAAAAAAATTGGAAGTTAATATAATGGGGAAGAAAAAGATAATGCTGCAGCTCAGAGAGCAGCTTATTTATAGCAGTTTATTGACAGGATGAGAATATTATTTTTAGCAGCATCTTTCAAATGTTCTTTAGGAGAATTACATCAGTATAAGAGACCAAAACACAGTACAATGACCAAAGGATTTTAAAGAAAGAAAGAAAAAAAAAAAGGTTATTTTTTTAGACTCAAGGCTTGGAAACATTTTTTTTTTCATTGTTCAAAGTGTTTTGATATATTTGTGCATCACAAGGAATGTAAATTGGTAAAATTAGGACTATTTGCATAGAAATATTTCAGTTATCTCTATAAAGAAATAAAAGGCTATTTAATTTGTCTTCTCTATTTCTTATATTAGAATGTTGATTGGGAAAACCCAATAATACTTATACAGAAAATAATTAATAAATTTCATTGTAAGAATAAAAATTAAATTTTCTCCTTTTTGAAATCTGTATGCTGGCAGTGTAGCTATTTGACTACCTTTGCTACATTCTTTCCACTCCTATTGACAAGCAATCAGCTGATCTGTTGGATGGAGTCTCCAAACTGCTTATGGGCAGAGATCCACCTGCAGCACCGTAAAATAACCTTGACCACAGGAGAGCTCTTAAAGCAGTTGAATGAATATGCTACATTACCCACCAATCTTTATCTCTTTAGGACCACAAAATACATTAGCCATGTGCATTTACAGGAAAATCTCAACTAGTGGAATAAAATTTCCGATCAGAATGAAAAAACTATCTAATAAATGTCTTCTCCTAAACACCTCTATACCAAAAAAGAATATTGTAATGTCTATGTCCTTCCTGAGCTAAAGGTAAAGAAAGATGTCTTAGCTGTTCTGCAAATTCTGGATTTACTTATAAGTATCATCAGTATTCTTTGATGAAAGTCTAAGAACCCAGAAATATCTAGAAAATACCAATTGACAAAAGTTGTTTTTAGAAGACACTCAACTGTTGTTCTGATCAAGTTTGTTGCTTTAGCAGTTCTCCTGTGATGAGCAGCATTGGATCTGTTGTCTTATCCTGAGATTAGATGCAGCACTGAGAAATCTGATTTAGTGGAAGATGACCCTACTCATAGCAGGGGATTGAAATTTTAGGTGGTCTTTAAAGTCCCTTCCAACCCAAACCACTTTATGATTCTGATTCTATAATCTTGTGAATATAAAATATAACACAATGTGTATCCTATTTTAAAAATATCCTACTTTAAATTATGTCTTATAAGGCAATAGCAGTGGAAAATACTTGCTCAGAATATGAGGGGGAACAGGGACAATTCAGGGTGTATAGGACCCTGCAGATGTCAGCACTTCATATGTTATCATCTGTAATTCCAAGAACAGAAATATTGATGAGTAAACTCTACACTGATATGTGTTTAACCAAGCCCAGGAATTTAAATAGGTTTTTTTCAGCTTGCTTTGCCATCCAACTACCTTCTGCAGGGCAAAGGTGATTCTTTTGGAGGCCAGAATTTCACAGCAATAAGAGTCCAGTAGAGATGCTGGAGAATTTGTCCATTCTTGAGACTAATCAAAATGAGACACATAATAAGGATTCCTAGTATTTTAATTACTTCTAGCACCTTTGTAAGTAATTTCTGTCCTCTAGAAGATGGTAGCAATATGCAGGATATATAAAACCTAACCTGGGAAGTTCAACAAGAAATTAGATGGAAAAAGAATTCCATGTACCAAACAAAATACAATATTAGTGATTCTGTCCAAAACTTGAGAATTGTTGTTTCCTTCTGACAGTCTGCTCAATATGTTGTACTTATTTGTCAAATGTTCCACAGGGTGTTTGGAAAGGAAATTATGTACAATGTGGTAAGATGTGAGCAATCAAAATGTTACATATTTCAACTTATCTTTTTGTGAGAAAGTACATGTGGAAACACAATTTATGTTAAAAAAATGTCATCCCAATATTATTTTTTGCTATGTCATTTTAATAAATTTAACTGTATCTTTTCAAAATTATTGGGAGGGGGGAACATGACAAAAAAACCCAAAACAACAAGTCAAGAACATTACAGTGATTTTGCTTTGAAAGGACATTGACTTTTAAAAGAAAGAAATACACTGATGCAGGAGGGAGAAAAAAATCAATCAAGATGGATGTCTTTGATTCTATAGATCTTAGGTGGAAAGTGTTTGGTTTGTAATCAACTTTTTTTAGCACATATTACTCCCATGATCCCAGTGTTTAATCTCCTGCAGGACTGCTCATACTCTAGAGATGTTCAGACAAACTGCATCTGTAAGGGAAGTAATAATTTTTGTGATATTTAACAGGAATTCATTTTAATTCTGAGGAAATAGTGACATTTTCTCCTACTCAGACTTATTTGCCTGCATGTTTATTGTTTTAGCTAGACACACCTTGTTTAATATTTATATTAAGTGTGTCTGGTAACAGATGAAAAAGACAGTAGGAAATTTGTTCTCTCTACATACATTTGCAAAACTGTGCATAAAATTTCTATTCAGTGAGAATTGATAAAATTATCTGTATACTAAAATTTTTGTAAATATAGAAGGTTAACTGATTTTGCTGTGGTCAATTATGTAGCTCATAAAATATCTCTTTTTGTATTTTTGTGTATTACAGGGAGTATCGTGTACCTTGGGATGATGGTGGGGGCGTTCTTCTGGGGAGGCTTGGCAGACAAGGTGGGAAGGAGACAATCACTCCTGATATGCATGTCTGTCAATGGATTCTTTGCCTTCCTTTCATCCTTTGTCCAGGGCTATGGCTTCTTCCTCTTCTGTCGCTTGTTTTCTGGATTTGGGTAAGCTCCTCTGGTTTTGCTAATTTTCACAAATCTGTGTGTTAATAAAAGTTTTCTGTTTGCATAAGCACATTATTTAGTGTAGAAATACAGTCTGTGTCTGTGGTGAGAGAATTAAGCAAGGTAGATACTACATTCCTAAATAGCGACCTGAAGGCGAAGAATAATTTTGGGGAAAAGACACAGACTGAAAGCTGTGAGATTGAGTTTGCTCTTATATTGCAAAGGATTTGTTTTGTGAATGTGATCAACTTGCTTAGCTCTTTTATGCCTCAACTTCTTTATGTACAGTATCTTGGTCAGTCAGCAAAATTACACTCTCCTCACAGGTGTACGCTAAGATTTTGATTATATTTGTAAAGTCTCTAATGTCTTTGTGTGCACAGTATTGTTTATAATACATGGTATCATGATAAATTTAAAGTGGAATCCTAAATTGTGTCAAATGTTCTTTCTGAAATATTGGAATTTATGGACCTGTGTTTTCTTTACTTTTCATTTAAATAACTTCTCAGTGATTAAATTTATAAATTTAAACTTTTATGAGCAGAGAAGGAGTTAGACAAGTAAACTGCTATGAGAAAACCTCTACCTTTACTGCACACTTGGATAAACAAGAGCTCTGTTCTGCAGACTGCTTGGTTTAGCACTTCTAGTCATTGCATGATTCAGATTAAGACTCCTAATTACAGTTCCAATTCAGACCACTATCAGTCTTTGGTATGCTGAACAGACAGGATTTGGTGAGAGTAAGGCAGTTGTGCTGCAAGGTCACACACATGAGCTCCATGTCTCTAATGGTTTGTTGCCCTCATGTTATGTAGCCATGGTTCAGCAATGCTGTTGTTTGATATTTGTGTTTTGAGAAATCCTTTGAACTGGTCTGAAGTAGGCTAGGGCTCAATACGAATACCAATAAGAAATTACCATAGCACTCAGTAGTCTTAAACTGATTTATGAAAAGGAATGGAAGGACAAGAGGAGAGAGAAAAATGTGAGGAGTCATCTAGTTAGAAGAACCTCTTAGTCTGTCACCAGATCTTCAGATATGACTTTATACGACAACAAGGAGAAATGGCAATATTCTACTTCCTGAAAACCCCAAAATCCCATAGAAAAACAAAATTTAAAAAATCCCTTCTCATAAATCACCATCAGTTCCAGGAGCTATGTTTTTTCACTCCATGCACAAACACTACAGATCATGTTGCATGACACTTTCACTCTTCTGTGATCCTGCAAAGTCAAGAAGCTTGCTGTATTACTGCTTATCCTGGCCAATTCCCTGGGACAGGTCTGGACCCTTATGCTATAAAGGTTTGGTTTTTTGCAGACCTAAAATGGCTTTAACTGAAATTGTCCCTTTTGGGATATACTGCAAAATATGTATTTATTGTGCCTCATGAGAAACTTGTCTGCACCATTTCCTCCACACCTGTCCAGGAGCTTTTGCAGTAAGAGTCAGTGCCTGCAGTTTCCTTGTGATTTATGTATGTCCTTGACTGGCAACCACATTCTCTCGTGTACCCATCTTATGATTAATGATCCTTGAAGGAGCAGGTGCTTCATATTTTTATCCTACACTTTCCCCACTCTGTTCAAAGTCCCCCTACCTCCTCTTTGAGAGCTATATGAACAGATCATAGATAATTTGTCACCATGTACTATATTTTAAATGGAGTCTCCAAAATAAATAAACCCCAAACCAATCAAAAAACAACAACAAAAAAGACAGCATGAGCTGCAGAGTTGCTCCTCATAGCAATTACTGAAGAGAGAGGTTCATGGCTGGCTCATATTTGCTGTTTTCTTCAAAGATTGGATTTTCCCCCTGAATATCTCTTTCAGATTATATCAGGGTAGCAGTGTGAAAGCCATGAGGTTTCAAAAACCTGTTTGTCAGACCCTCAAAATGAGGAAAATCCCGTTTTGACAGGGGAAACACCTAACTATTTCCAGTCAATGGGCACCTCACAAAATTGCCACAATTTCTCAGATATGGATGATAGTGGCTTAGAAACTTTGTCTTGCAATTCCATCAGAACCCACCAATGTATCTTATCAGGTCACATCAGCCTGTGCACCTTCAGGCTACTTAGATATTCTTGAGCCTGATCTCCTGCAGTGGAATTTTGTCATTCTTCCAGTTCCCCTACCTCGCCTCCTGCAGCTGATGTGAGTGGAGCTCTTTGTGATGAAGACTGAGGGGGCAAAAAAACTTGTTGACTGCCTCAGCCTTCTCCATATCCAGGTAACCAGGTCTCTGGTTTCCTTTCGGAAAAGGCACATGTTTTCCCTAGGCTTCTTGATGACATTCCACTGTGTCTGTTTTTGAGGGAGGATGCTTTGTTACAGTAATTTTGTGTGATCCAAATAGCCCAACTATGGAATTAGAATGATTTTAAGGAAAGAACTGAACTATATGTTTTAAAGGCAAAATAGTATTGTTACTCAGACTGGAGAGAAGTGGGAGTTTTCTGAAGGGGCAGAGAATTATCTGGATAATTTCTTTTAATTAAAGATCACTGAATTATTAAGTACTCAAATTATATAAAATCACTTAGGTATATAGAATTTAAACTGCTCTGTTATCTTGTAGATAAATTTAAAAAAAAAAACGGTTAAGAAGGATGAAAAATAAAATCAGGATCTGATAGAAGATTTCATTTATTTAAAAAATACTATAAAATATAGTCTTCCCATAATTGCTTGCAGTGAAAACGTGTTTATAAAAGTAAAATATTCAGGGGAAAAAAAATACCCCTTCAAATACTTTCCCCCTCATTTTTAACCTGAAAAAAACCTAAAATTAGTAAAACTTTTGTGGGTAAAAAAGATTTTAAATGCAAACCAGTATAAATAATATCAAGATACTGTTGCATAAAGAGTATTGAGACATACAAAATTCTGGAACATAAGCTTAGGCTAGACAAAAAAATGAAGAAATGTTGGAAAGGCTGCAAAATAATTTCCTTTTCTAGAAAATAATATCAGAACTGTAATTCTTCCATTGATCAATTGAAAATCAAAACTCAAACAGAAATTGAATCCAAAAGCCTGATAAAGGTCTAGGAGGGTTTAGACATGGTTTCCTACAAAGTGAAAGATCTAGAAAAGAAACTGTGAGCTGTATTCATCATTAGCCATTTGGGGAAGGTACAAATATTTATCATCAAAAAGCACCTTGTATCTGTCTGAAAATGTCAAAGGAAGGTTTCTCTGGTACAGAGCATGACTCACAACACAGCTGTTAACCTGAATGAAGCTGCAGCCTGTTGTCTGTTCAACACTACCATTGTGAAATATTATTCTCTGCTACATAGTTTTGTATAATTTTTATAAAATATTAATCTCAGCTATTAGTTTAATATTTTTGATACTTACAATTTTAGATGTAATTTTTTTAAAGTACAACAAAATTTATAATAAAATGATTAAAACCTCACTACACATTTGTCTTATCCCACTGAATTTCATTTTGTTGCTTCAAGATAAGCAAAGGTTATACAATTTGGGGGAAAAAAATCATGCTTATCCAGCCCAAATATTACTTCTGAAAGAAACCAAAGTTTTCATACAGTGAAAACTAGCTGAAAAAAATATCCTGAGGTGAACTACAATTTAGAAATTTTTCAGACAACTTGATATGCTTGCTTCTGGGGGAAAGTTATTCTTCCTTCTAAACAAAATAAAAAATGCTAAATAAACGTGTCCTACTTTAAAACCACACAGTATTTCCAGACTGCAAAGATTTCTTTCAATTTGCCAGAACTGCCAATTTGGCCAGATTTCTTCTCCAAACCAACAGAAATATTAGGAAATACACCTTAGATGTTGTTAACTGATTTAAGTAAAAGCTATTAAGAAGATTCTCCCCTGCCTGTTATCCCTTGTGAACAAAAGCCTTTCTCAAGATATATTAACATAATATTCTTTTTCCAGACTGCTTTAGAATATACTTCATTGAATCTGAGACTTACCTTCAGACAGTTTTCTTCATCCTTCCTTAGACAATCTCTGAACCTTCCTGCAGTACTCCTTCTATATTATTGGGATCTACCACAGTGCTGGTGTCACTATGGTAGAACAAAATTTGTAATTCAGATATTTTCTCAAATTCTTCACTTTTTCATGGGGAATCAGAAGTTAGCAAAAATCCAAAACTGCGAATGTAGTTTCTTGTAACTTGCAGTTTTGAGGGGTTGCCTGAGTAAGTCCACACACCCTGACTTTTACCAGCAGTTTTGTACTATGTCTAGTGGCAAAACCACTTAAGAGTTGCATATGCACCCCGTAGAAACTATGACATGAAGGGTGTGCAGGCACTCTATATACATAACAACTGCAAAAATGTTCCAACAGAGATGAAGATTATGTGGAAACAGGACAAGATTGTTGGCTTACACAAGAAGTTCCTTCAGGAACTTAAGATCTAGACCAACATGCAGCTTTCATAATTTTATGTCATCAGTATTTAGTATCATGTTGTATTTATCTTTTACTTCCTCATATCCACTTGTTCCACTGCTTTTTCATTAAGAACCTTGTGTTCTCTCACTCTCAAAATGTTGTAATCTTCTGCCTCTGATTCGTCTCCAGCATCCAGCTGTGTCCTTCCCAAGGCTATCAGTGTTTTTACACTGTGAGCTAATGAATAGCTCTGCAGGTGACTGGCTTCAAAGCTGATAGGCTGTGCCAAAAGGGATATACACTTCTCAGTGAAGCCAAGGAAGCTGTTGGCAAGGTCTGAGCTTCACAAATTGCTTTGTTTCAGTCCTTGCAGCTTCAGACATGGGTAAAACTTGGTGAGACGTTCTCAGAGAGAAGGGGGTCTTCCCTAAACCTTCTCTTCCCTTCTCTTCATTTCTGTAATAGAAGACAGCATTCTTATGAGGAAAGAAAGATTATATAAAAAGGAAAAAAGGGAAGAAAAGAACCAGACAAGGGTAAATAAAGAGAAACTATGCAACAGAAAAAAAAAACCAAAAAACAAAAGAAAAATTATAGAATTGTAGAATTATTTAGGTTGGAAAGGATCTTTAAAGTCATTGGGGTCAACCATCAAACTAATACTGCCAAGTCCACCACTTATTCCTAAGCACCTCATCTACACATACTTTAAAACCTTCCAGGGATGGACATTCCACACTTCCCTGAGCAGCCTGTTAGAATGTTTTGCAAACTTTTCCATGAAGAAATTTTTCCTACTGTGCCATTCCTATGGTACAGCTTGAGGCTATTTCCTCTCATTCTATTTTTTCTTACTTGGAAAAGGAGAGACCAACCTGTCTACACCTCTTTTCAGGTAGATGTAGGGAGTGATAAGGGTTTTTTTCTTATTTTCTCTAGCTGAAAGTCCCCCAGTTCCCTCAGCCACTCCTCTTAGTTTGGAGACAGTGAACACCCTCCAGGTCAGATAAGTGGGCGGGTCAGCAGTTTGATCTGCGTCCATCTTAGGACTTGCTCCAAATGTTTTGCCAACTTTGCTGCCCTCTCTGAACACGTTCCAGCATCAAAATGACTTCCGTTTAGTGAGGGGTCAAAAACTAAACACAGGATTTGAGGTGTGGCCTCACCAGTGCCCAGTACCGGGGACAATCCCTGCCCTGGCCCTGCTGGCCACACCATTGCTGATCCAGGCCAGGATGCCATTGGCCTTCTTGGCCACCTGGGCACTGCTGGCTCATGTTCAGCCGCTGTCAGCAGCACCCCCACGTCCTTTCAGCCACTCTGCCCCAGCCTGTGGCACTGCCTGGGGTTGCTGTGACCCAAGGGCAGGACCCAGCACTGGGCCTTGTTGAACCTCACACCACTGGCCTCAGCCATGATCCAGCCTGTCCAGATCCCTCTGCAGAGCCTTCCTGCCCTCCAGCAGATCAGCACTCCCACCCAGCTTGGTGTTACCTTCAGACTGACTGAGGGTGCACTCGATCCCTTGCCCAGGTCATCAGTGAGGGCATTAAACAGGATTGGCACCAGTAGTGAGCCCTGGGGAGCAGCACTGGTGACCAGCCACCAGCTGGAGGTAACTCCATTACCTGGTAACTCCATTAGCTGCTTTCTGGCCCCAGCTAGCCTGACAGTTTTTCACCCAGTGAACAGTGCAACTGTCCAAGTCATAGGCTGCCAATTTCTCCAGGGCAATGCTTTGGGAGATGTGTCAAAGGCTTTACTAAAGTCCAGTTGGGCAACGTCCACACTCTTTCTCTCATCCACAAAGTGGATGGTCCTATAATAGAAGGAGATAAAGTAGGATCTGCTTTTCACAAACCATACCTGTGATGGCTGGGTCTCATCCCCTTGTCCTCCTGTATGTGCCTCCTGTATCTGATGGTGCAGGCTCATCTGCTCCATGACCTTCCTGGACACCATAGTCAGGCCTGTAGTTCCCCAGATCCTCCTTCTGACCCTCCTTGTAGATGGGCATCATATATCCCAAACTCCAATAAACTGACACCTCCCCAGTTAGCCAGGACTGCTGGTAAATGATGGAAAGTGGCTCAGTAAGCACTTCCACCAGCACCCCTAGGACCCTTGAGTGGATCCTATCCAGGCCCAAACATTTGAGCACATCTAAGTGATGTAGTGGGTCTCTGAACATTTCCCTTTGGATTATCTGGGCTTCATTCTGCTTCTTCTCTCTGTTTCACAGATCAGGAGGCTGTGTACCCTGGGGACAGCTGCTCTGACTATTAAAAATTGAGACAAAGACCCCAGTCTTTTTTTCATGCTTTGTCACTGTGTTTCCTCCTTCATGTGAAAAAGGCTGGGTACTCTCCTTAGCCTGCCTTGGTTGTTAATATAGTTATTGAAACATTTTTTTGTCTTTTACAACAGTAGATAGGTTAAGAACTAGTTTGGCCTTGGCTCTTCTGATTTTCTCCCTGCATGACCTCATGACATCCCTGTACTCTTCCTGAGTAGCCTTCCTAGTCTTTCATAGATCATAAACTCTCTTGTTTTTTTCTGGAGTTCAGCTCTCTGTTCAGTCAGGCTGGTCTTCTTCCCTGCTGGTCCAGCTTTCAGCATGTGGTGACAGCCTGGTCCTGCACTTCTAGGATTTCATTCCTGAAGAATGTCCAGTGTTCCTGAGCTCATTTGCCTACCACAACTGCCTCCCAAGGGACTTTCTCAACCAGGCTTCTAAACAGGGTCATGTCTGCCCTCCACAAGTTCAAGGTACATGTTCTCCTTGCCAACCTTCCTTACTTCTCTGACAATGAAAAGCTCTGTAATATTGTCATCACAGTTATCAACCATGATATCCCATCACCCACCAGTCCTCCTCTGCTCACAAACAACAGGTCCAGTAGGGTGCCCTGCCTTGTTGACATCCTGACCAGCTCTGTCAGGGCATTATCATTCACACACTCCAGCAACCTCCTGGACTAGTTCCTCTCTGTTGCTTTTCCACCAGGCATCAGTAGGTTGAAATCCCCCACAAGAACAATGGCCAGTGATTGTGAGAGTTCTCCCAGCTGCTTCTAAACTATTTCACTGCCTTTTCTTCCTCTTTTGGTGGTCTATACCAGACACTGACTGTGGTATTTGTCTTTCAAGTAAAAACTTGAAGAATGAAAAACAAGAAGAAAATCTACAAAAGAAAGAATTAATTAGCAGTGATTTTGTGATTACCAATACTAGCATTTGTGAAAGCAATTTATCTGACATATCTGACAAATTCTTTGTTATTATATGCTTGAATGTTTTAAATAGTGTTGGGTAAATACAGGGAATGTATTATTTATTTGTCAATTCATCTTTCATCAGAACTGACTACTGCAGAGTTCAGTAAATTATCATGTGAATCATTTTTACAAGGACTCTCTTGCTATTAATAGCACACAGGCCACTTATGTACCTGCAGGAAAACTTCCTTATTATTCATAGTCCAAAGAAACACTTGTATTTAAAAATGGGTACAATGATCAACAAAGCTCAGTCTTTAGTGTGATGCAGTTTTCTAGGTCTTTATCCAGCAGTTCTCAAGGAAAAGGTCGATGTGTTTGCTCACCATTAAATACTTTGCTGGTCTAATGGCAGCTCTGAAAGGAAAGCAACAGAAATATTTTTCAATGAGGCTTATGGTACTGGGGTAGAAAACTGTTAAGAAAACTGTTATGTGCAGCTGAATGGAAGGACAAGGAGTGATGGGCTGTTTCTAAATCTCTGAACCTGTGTTTTGAGCTCTATCACTTTTTAACAAGTAGCAAATAACAAGGTGACAACTTGCAAATGCCGTCTCACACAGACACTATCTATTTTTAGTCTGGATGTTGTTCAAGTTTGAAAGAGAAGACAAGGTGTTTCAGAAGAACACCATCCTACCTTGTATATTTAGTATTCTGTAAGGGCTTTTTTTCCTAATTATCTCTATTCCTTTTATGCTTTTGCATTTCAAGCCCTTTTGGCTAGTGAGTCTGCCAATAAACAATAACTTCCATCTGAAGCCAGAGGTTTCTGAATGCCTCACAGACGTGTTTTCATCCCAGCTGCCACACTGTGCAGTTGCCAAAATCTGTTGTGACAAATCACAGCTCTAAAGGTAGATTAGCAGACATTTATCATCTTTGTTTGTAACAAAGAAAATGCAAATGTATCTTAGCTTATTGTCTGTTTCACTGAATCCCACACTCCTAAGGTGTACCCCTTTAATGTCCTTTTGGCTTCACCTTTCTCACAATTGCACAGAACAAACATGAACTGAGAGTGTACATAAATATGCATTCTCTCTTGCTCTGCCTACTTCTGATGGGGTTTATTACATAAGATGAAGAATAACTGAAAAGATCATTATTGATCATTCTTTTGATTGACATTTATGGTGTTCTCCCACGTATGAACAATACGTGCAGTAAGAAAAGGTTCCTGCTATTTTCTTAGTGCTGTTCTTGCATGTATTCCTACATATTTACAAAAAAATCAAGGCTGAAGGCATGCATCCTTTTATTTCACATTAAAAGTCTGATTCTTATTGAGTGAGAGAACTTATTTCCTGATTTTGGGCCAAGCTCAATGAAGTTTTGCTTCCTGTTGGTATTAGATTGTGCCTCATTACAGAATGTGTTATTCAGGAGACAGATATCACTCATGATCATCATCCCTGAGGCTTAGATCTGTAGGTTTTTTAATCTTCTAAAAAAGTGTTCAGACTCCACACAATTTATCTGTGAAGATATAAAAAAAAGTACTTATTGTACATACTAACAAGATATATATTTTGTGACCCCTAAGGAAGTGGTGCATGGACCACTCTCTCTGTTATCTGTGGGTAACATGTTTACATCCACTGCTTTGGTTAGGATAACTGAAGAGATAACAAAAATTAATAAGAGATAAGATATAAAAACTTCAGCTTGTTTGAATAATTTGTATTTAGGAAAGTTAAACTCCTTCCTATTTTTAGAATGAGTGTTCTTCTCAAGTCAAACCCACAGTTTTCATGGGCTTTTCATCTGCTCAGGAAGACACATCAGAGAAGAATATAGTTTCACATATCAAATTATTTTCTACAAGTGACAATGAGCCATATCATTTACGAACACAGCAACAATAAACAGCCCACTGTATCATACAAATTCATTGCAGAAGCAGACTTAACTCTGTATCCTGTGGGAAAATAGCATTTCTTTTAAAACAAACAATGAAGTCTTCCTACTGAAAAATTAGTAGCAGTTATGCTTTTAATTTTACTTGAAATTCACTCCTGTGCATGCCACCATGCATTTCACAAAATGTTGGTGGGCAACAACGAGGCAGTTGCTTTCAAACTTATAATACAAAAACGTTGAGAATCAAATTTATTCCTTCCCTATAAATATGGAATGGCTCACCTGGAGACACTGAATTATTAAGGGTTTGTATGCATGCAAGATGGGGCCTATTCAAAGTTTTATTTTTTAAAACTGTAACAATTATATTCTTCCTTGTAGCTGTTGCATGATTTATTGGTGGATTTTTTAAAATATGAACTTTTGATAAGTTAATTCATAAATAGCAGTAGTGGCTGAAGGATCTGAAAAATCCTCACAAGAGAGTGATGGAAGAAGTTGGAGATACTCTGATCTTGTCTTGCCCCAGTCTTTGAGAGGTGGTTTATGCTTCTGCTAGCATAAACTAGTTCAGTATACTAGATACCATATTAGTTCTATAATAGAAAATGCTATAGTACCAAGCACAAGTTAAAACTTCAGCAAGTCAGGAATTTCTTTGCTCCTTAGAAGAGTTCTCAAGGTCCATTGCGTTTTTAAGGCTATTTCTCATTGTTGTTTGGTATGAGAACAGTTGTAGCTGTTCCTACTCTCCCTTCCTACTTTCACTTGCTCTGCATTTAGGAGCAAGTTTTAGGGAATGGAGACATGGCTACTGCCACTTTGAGATGGTCTAACATCAAGAGAAAAAGAACAGTCTTCTGCAGGAGGATGCTTCCTCTCCATCTCCCTCCTCGCTCCTCCAGTTTTCCTGTTGATTAGCCTTTCTAAGATTTTCATAATCAATTTTTAGTCCTTGTAGTAGCTTTATGATATAGGAAGAGCTTCATAAGTACCAACATACTAAAATATTGTAGCAGTATCAGTCTGCACTTACATGAGGCCAGAAGGATGAGTTTAACCAGCTGAGAAGCAAATTTTCCATTCACAGGTTTAAGGTGCAAAAAAGTACACAACTCACTTTACTACGCCGTCACTGCGAAACAAAGACCTACAACTCACCATAGCAGCAGTTTTCTGTACAATGGAAATACATACTGTATTTCTCCTTTAAACTATAGACAGGTTATTTTCACTGTTTAATCAATGCAAACACAGTATCTGGACTTTAAAGAATTTCTTAACCTATTGATGTACTCACTCAGAGTGACAAATATACCAATCAGTTGGAACAGAACTGTGAGTTTTCAAAGCTGATTATTTCTTTACTGTTTATTTGCATATCCTAAATAAACATTTTTATTTTCTGACTCCGGAATTCCTTTTACATGTTTAAAAGGTCTATTTGCTAGCAACATTGCCCTGTTGACTTGGACAGGGCTTCTTCTGTAGCTCTGGAGAACCTTTAGGATGTAGCATATATGTCAACCCACCTGGATCAGTTTTAACAGCTAAAGCAGCATTTACCTCTCATCATCATCCATGATATAGCTGGTTCATGCTGATAGGTGGGAGATGCCTTTTTATCTGCTTTTGGTCAGGTTCTCTACATTTTGTGACATTAAGACAAGGTAGATTTTCTCAGCTTGAAACATCCACCCAAAAGATGCCATGAGCAACATATTAAATTAGGTCTTCTTGAAAGTGGACCTATAACACGTATAACTCCTTATCAGCACTTTTCATCTTTGTCAGGAAAGAGGAATATCTTGTTTTGGTTCTACTAGTAAATTTTTGACCTTAGAAAAGAAACTCTAAGTAGAACCATGAGTGCTCTATTTGGATTATTGTGGGAGTGAAATTCAAAGCCATCTCTGCACCCTGGAGGGTTTACATCATAGCTGTAATCCTTTTATATTTATGGACCTGGAGAGCACTGAATCCATAAAAGCACTGAGACAGCAGGGTTTCCCCATCACAGGAAAATGAATTGTGGTTTTACCCTTGGGCATGCTCCCTCAATTTTTCCTCAACCCAGACTTCCAGGGGAAGCTCCCCCTTGCTGCCTGTGACAGGGCAGTTTCCTAGTGAAGGCTTTCAGTGTTTCCACCCATGAGAAGAAAGGGGATACACCTTGCTGGCTGTGTATGTAACAGGAATTCTTAGAGGTATAAACCTCTAAGAAGAGCATTTAACAGCTAACAGGTTCAACTATGCAAAAGATTTGTTGTAAAGCTAAATATTGACCAGCAGTATTTCAGAGAAAACAAAGCTTCAGGATGTCCTAACTGGACCCTCCAGTACCTGAAGGGATCCTGTAAGAAAAATTGTGAGAGACTTTTTTACAATAGCATGTGGTAATAGAACAAGGGAGAATGGCTTCAAACTGAAAGAGGGCAGGTTTAGGTTAGATACTAAAAAGAAATTATTTCCTGTGAAGGTGGTGAGGCACTGGAACAGGTTACTGAGGAATGTTGTGCCATCCATGGCAGTGTTCAAGGCCAGATTGGATGGAGCTGTGAGAAATCTGGTCTAGTGAAGGTGTTCCTGCCCATATGAAGGGGTTGGAATCAGCTGATCTTTCAGGTCCCTTCCAACCTAAAGCATTCTATGACTCTGTGAAGAGCTGTACAAAGGAAAAGAGAAAGCAGCAGTCCCCTATATAAGTGTAACAGCTCAACCCTTCATAACAGTACGTGAAGATATATTAAAATAAACTGTATGGCTATGGCACTGAATTTTCTTAGTGGTGAAATACCATTTCTGTATTCATGTTTCCCTTATTAATATCTGTTTAAAACTGTTTTGAGGTTTGCTGTTTGCTTCCAGTTTGGCAGCTGCCAGATGATATATAAATACACATTTATCTTTAAAATTCACTTACAAATTCAAACCATGCCATATATTGCTTTAAAGTATGTAATCTGAAGGTATTTTCTCACTGGAAAAAATAAAATCCACAAGCATTTGTCCTGATGTAGAACATTAGACAGCTTGCATACATAATGAGCAGATAAAGATGGTAAAAGATGACTTGGAAACTGGTACCAAAAGTGATATATATTTCCAGTTACTTTAATTTTTGTAAAACCTAGTTGAATCTTCTCTTTTTTTTTTTTTTTTTTTTTCCTTCAAAAAATAATTTTGTCACAGAGCAACGAGTACAACAGACCTTCAGACAATGTTTATTTTACCATGATAAAAAAATTAATATTATATGAATGCACATACTTTTCATAAAAAAATTAAGTAAAAAGCCAACATGGGCTTAACTTTTCATGTAGTCCAACTGAGTAGAATATGTTTTGAATTGTGGGTAAAAAAAACACTATTGACATTTCGTTACTTCTTGGTTACCTAAATCATGGGAGGTAAGGCTTACAGAAATACCTATTACACTTTGGGAAAATGATTAATTTTTTTCCATTAGAAGCAATATATTTTGACACTCGTCAGTAGTGCCATGATTTTGTAATGGTGAAAGTCAAGACTTCGCCCTTGATTCTGTTCCAGTGACTGACACATTGACAATTCCCTTGAAATGCTGAATGCAATAAATAGTACATAGAATTTTCAAGGAAATATTTGATAAAAAATTGCATCCAAACTGATGAAAGTTTTCTCTAGAGTTCCCCAATATATGGTGCAATTTGAGAAAAAACACTTGCTAGAGAATTTGAGGTTTTCGATGACTGCTGCTACGGGCTTGTTCAAACTTTATTTAGCTGTTGCTCTCTTGCTTAATCCATGATCTGTATCTCCTTTTAGGATTGGTGGAGCCATGCCAACAGTGTTCTCCTATTTTTCGGAAGTGCTCGCTCGGGAGAAACGAGGTGAACACCTGAGCTGGCTCTGTATGTTTTGGATGATTGGTGGTATCTACGCTTCTGCAATGGCTTGGGCAATAATTCCTCATTATGGTAAGAAAAGCCATAGAAGAAAGAAAAATTTCCTTGTGATTTGGAGATATGCTAGTATGAAAGTAAAGATCTTGAAGTTTGATAGATGATGTGGAGATTTGCATCAGAGAAATTTTAAATTGCTGGAATGTCAAATTAGTAGTCCTTTTGATACAGCGACAGATTGTGAATTGAACATTCCTGAGAAGAAGAGTAAGAGTTTTCTTAGTGTTTGCAGTGCTGAAATCTGAAATTAATCTGAAATAAAGCTGTGGTGAATACTTCTTAGTAGATATTTTTAGTGGTGTAAAAACAGATAAATGGAACACAGTACATTTAAATGCTGTAGGGATGTATGAGGGCAATGGCTGAAGTTATACTCATGTAAAATATAAACTACTCTGTCAAAGAGCTCTTTAATTGCCCTGACATATTTAAACATAATATGGAAGTATAGATTAAATTCTTTGTCTCTTGTGCTTGTGTTTTACAAGAGTTAAGTGCTCACAGGTCTCCAGGGTTGCTCAGACTGCTCAGGGATTCTTAAAAATCAGCTTCTTAAGCAGTTCTCTCTGGCAGGCCTCAAGTGAAGTAAAGCAGCACTGTGAGCTGGCATCCAAAGCAGCTTCCTTTAGTCAAGTAATGAGGTTTATCAAAGCTATATTGTAAAGGTTTGCTTAAAGTGATGGGAATATTTAGCAAGTGATAATGTCCAGAAATAAATTATAATAATGCAGACTAACCAAATACCTAGACTGTTGCATTAAAATTATTTTAGGGTTCAGTACACCAAACCTGAATCTCTATCTTCAACCTTGCCTTTTGACTTTGAACTGCTGGAAGCAAATAGAGGAATTTGTGCTGACAAGGCATAATATGGATTTTTTTTTTCCAAAGTAGTAAATTGCTCTGGATGCCAAGTACTTTTTTGCTTTCTTATGGACTTTTATTTTCTTTATCTTTTAATGCAAAAAGCAAACATTATGACAGACTGATTTACAAAGGTAGTCTAATTTAATGTAGATTTTATAAATAACTTTATATTCTTTACTGAGGTGCTTTTACAATATCACATGGCAGTATATTTTAATACAGTACACTTATACCAAAGCAGTGTCACTACAGGGAAAACATTTATCTTTCTTTAGCAGTGGAAGAATATCAGCAACAGAAAGGAGTGCTGCACTGAGGTTTTTTGTTGTTCTTGTTTTTGTTGTTGCTTTTTCCACCTGCAAAAATATTTGTTAAATAAGACAAGAGAAAACAAAAAACAACTTCAAAACATAGTATGCTTTAGTGCTAGACATACAAATCACTACTTGTAGTGTATTAATGTATGTTACAATGATCAAAAAAAAAGGCCAAAAAAATCAAGCTATCATAAGAATCCTTTTTCAGAGTAAAATAAGTAAGTTTGTACACCATTTTGGCAAAATTAAACAGAACATATTTATAGGTTTTGATGAGGTCTTAAAACTGTCTTTACTTTTAAATCAGACATTTTTGTTATGTTTGAAGTCTAAAACCTAGTCTTAGTTCCTAGTATTAGCATGAAATCTCTCTAGTTCAGGCAAACTATTTTGTTGTAATAATGCTGTGCCAAGCTCTCAGAAGTTGCCAAGGGATCCCAGGGCAAGTCCTCTTCCAGCATTTGGGGAGTGTGGTCACACATTGCTGTCCCCTCCCAGAAACATTTCAGGTCAAGCAAATGCCCATTCAGGTGTCTACACCATTTGTATCACATGCATTTACCAGGAGGCTCTTATGGTATTTTCTCTTTTACTATTTCTAAATGATTTTTATGTAGACTTATTTTGCCAGAATTAAGCAGAGATAGAGATTTTCCTCCAAATCCCTTTCCCTTTCGTACTTCTCATCATTCACATCTTCAGTGACCAGGAAGCAAAACATAATTATAAACTACCCACCCACTTTTAAACTGCATTTATATTTGTGCATGGGTATTTCTGTGTTCTCTGTTTCTCAGCTGAGGACCTGACAATATTTGGTTTTCTCAGCTGGACTCAGAAGTTACTCAATAGCAGTGAATGAAGCTCGATCTGTAAAAAAGCAATAAACTGTCATTGAGCATAGTGGAATTATTCTTCTATTAATATCAGGTCAACACAGTAGAATACTTCGGAATACTCTTTTCTTTCCTTGTTTACCAATGTATTCCTTTCATTTGTACTCCTTCTCATACAAGCCACTTTTAAAAAGTCCTAGATACATAAGTACACATTATCTAGTCCAAGGCAGACTGTGAAGCTATACATGTATGTTTGCCTGTTGAATATTTAGATATATCTTTCTGGGAGAAAACACAGATTACTCTCTTTACGTAACAGTTTATCTCTGTTGCTGTTCAAGCAGCATAGCAGACTCTGAAACAGGAGTAATGCCCTGGAACACAAAATAAAGTGTTGATAACTGTTGTTTTGACATCAGCATGTTGGTAACTGAGGGATAAGTGTGATGCAGTGCTGCAGTCACCACATATGGAAAGGCTAATATCATCTGGAAGACAAGCGTCTCTGTAGCAAGGCTTTTGGACTTATATATCTGTTGACCATTGTTTAAAAACTGAAAGTTTGTGTAGACTTGTTCAAGTTCTCCTAAACGAGAGCTCAGGCTGGGAAGAAGAAGAAACATCTGCAGAGAAATGCTTCTAATTGCAACTAATTTTAAAAGTCCCAGATTAGACTGCTGAAAAGAAATTCCTCTCTACAGTGTTTATATCAGTCTGGATAGGAGAAATAACAATCATTTTGTAAATACTTCTGCAAGTGCAATTTTAATTTTAGCATCCTGTTCAAGGTAGAGTAGTTCAAAAAGATGTCAAAGACTTCAACTGTGTATTACAATAATGAAGAATCCCAAGAAAGAGAAATTTTAGTTCAAAATCCAAATACTTATATCTTACAAAATTTTTTACACCAAGTTTATTTTTTAGCCTGAGAGTAGGAATTAAAAAGAATTATGAAATTTGTTTTATCAGTTATTAAAAAAGAAAAAAAAAATCTGTGCCTAAACTAAACATCAAGAGAAGCTAGATAAGGATTTCAGTGTCCTTACCCTTTCAATTTTGATATTCTGTCTAATTGTGTTTTGACTGCAAAAGTATACAAGCCTTTACTGGCTTTATGGACTATAGGGAAATCTTCTGAAATTTACAACATTCCCTAGATTATTTTACTTAGTCATAAAAAATATTGACCTCATTTGTTCTTAAATCTTATTCTTGAACAAGAAAAGGAGTTCTTGACCAAAAAGAAATTAGATTGCAAGGCAGAGAACAGGATGGTGCAGGTATCCGGGCTGTTACGGTGTAAGTTGCAGGTGGAACCTGAAGCTTTTTGCAGACTCTCACACCCCAGTTCTGGTATTAACCAGAGAAGAGACGAGATAGCCATGTCAAATGACATTAGTGAACAAGTCTCCACTGTATGGCCAGAGAAGAGACATTACCTCCATAAATATGCAAAAGATTCCAATTAAAATAGGCTCCATTATTCCCTAAACCATTTCAAATTTAATAATACAGAATCAAGGAAATAGGAAAAATACTTCTTTCTAACACATTCAGTACAAATCAGATGTATGTTTAAACATTCTTTCAGACCAGCATAATCACATTGCATGACAGATCTTCACCGAAAGTATTCATTTTTCATCACTAGAGTCTTTTGTTCTGCTAAATTGAGGACCACATACTTGTGTTCGTAAGAGAGGTATTTTGCACCATTCAGGAAACAAACTTGGAGCAAAAAAGTGTGGAATAAGAAGTTTAAGGAAACGGCATTCCATTCCAAAAGTGAAGATTTCTTGCCTAGGTGTAATGTGTCTCTCTGGCTGTAGGTGGGAATGTATTAATATGTTCTCTATTTCAGCAGTTTTCTATTGCATCAGCAAAAAATTGGTATTTCATTCTGTGACTAAAAGTCACAGTTACAAATTATAAACTTGTCACTAGTCACAAACAGTATTTCTACTTCAGTCATTAGAGTTTTACTAGAGAAAGCGATTTTTTTCTGAATGTATTTGTTTTTCAGAGAGGAAGTTCTTTACAGTAACAGAACTTAAAAATATAGACATAGAAGTGTCCAAACAATGCACTCACTCTTGACTTGCAAAGCACTGTATCTAAAATATTAACAACAACTTCTATTTTAAAATTTTTTAATTATGTCTCCTACTGGAATTTTTTGTATTCATTTCCTGGCCCTTAAAATATATTCACTTCTATTCTCTCTGAATGTTTTTGCTTTTTACTTTTCTCCTGTCAATATGACTAAATGAGTTTAACGGGCAGAAACTGGGACTTAATTTAGATAGGATAGAAGTTAAGTTTTAAATACAGTTGTTATATAGTACTAATATGAACTGCCAAATGTATTTACAGAATCTTCATTCACTGGATGTTGTCAAGGGCACATGAAACTACAGTCTTTAATAGTTCAGAACCATGCTAAGTTCACTAGACCTACCAATGGAGACCTATTGACTGTTCTTAATTCTACTTTCCATAATTAGATAAGCCCTTTTTTTAGGCCCAGGAATACATAATGGCTTCTATCTCAGCGCAAATGTGAGAAAAATGGACCAATCTGTTTTTCTTTTGAGTAAAAACTGGTTTGCAAAGTGGCCTGGAAAATATTTCTCGGTTTGTAGCAGAAGATTGTTGCAGTAAAGCAATTAAATTCATCTGAAGAAATTTTCTCTACTGGCAATGAAAGTGATCCTTTTATCATCCTTAATCATGGTGGCTTGAAAACATTTTTTGTTGTACTTTCCATGTCATGTTTGCTCCATTTTTATGTCATCCAACTGAAGATAAGAAAGATAAACCTATCTTTAAAACAACAATGAAATCCCCTTCTGCATGAAAGCGTCATGAATGGTATTGTAGTAAAACAGGCAAGGCAGCAGGGCTGCATGCAGCAACTACACAGATGAGGAGATAGATACTGGCTCACTGTGCAACTCACAGCATGCAAAAGCATCAGGCAGTGTTAATGGAGGAATTAACCTCTCAGCCTGCTGCAGATTTAACTGAGAACATAATGGACTAAAATTGTAGAGCAGTAATGAAAAAGAAAACATTTTAACTCCCTTATTCTATCTGGGTTTTTGTTGGGCTAAAGGGTTTCTCAGTGTCACACAGCAGCAGTGGCATTGGGTTAAAAATTCCCATGATAATGCTATGTACTACCTGTGGGTTAGAGACGCAGGGCACAGCAAGTGCTTGTGCTTGATGAGCAATAAAAGTAGAAGCATCTTATGAGGCATCCACCTTTCAGCACTTCTGGTGAGCAGACCTGTGTCCTTCTGAGCTGTTAAGTGCGAAGTTACAGAGACTGATCTGATATTTCTGTCAAGGGATGGTACTACAGATAACGAAGGAGATTTTATAATGATCTGTTAGTTAAGCATCTGAATGAAACTGCCATGAAAGAAGTAAAACCTCGGGCTGAGGTTGCAAGGGCCATTGTGGATTCTGGTTTGAAGCAAGTTGATGCAACAGATGCCACTCAAAGTTCTCTCACCCCCGTTCTATTAAACAGATACTGTTCCTTCACTTTGTGTTGGGGTAGACTAGAAAACAGCAAAGAAAGAAAAAAAAATTAGATTTTTTTAAAAAATAGAAAAAGAAGGAGCATTGAATATTCCCAGCACTTGTAGGAAGATGCATGTCTATCAAATTATTCTGGCTGGTAACTCCAAATGGAAGATAGAAAACTTGGCCAAATAACCCCACACTGGTAGAAAAAGAAATTTGTAAGTTGGTCCTTATTTAATTTTTAAAATTCTGGACTCTCAATTTTTAAAAAATCCAACTCCTTAATATTACTTTTCTTTCCTATTGTTTTCCTCAAACATGTCTTTAAAAATCTTCCTTTTCCTGGTAGTTCAGAACTTCATGCCATAGCAACAGCTGTTTGGGAAAAAGTTGAACCCAAGGCACCATTTTCTATTGTATGATAGTTTCTATTTTTGCAGAAAAATAGAAATTTGAATTTCATCACACGTCCAGTACAAAGAGAAATGCCAAAGAAGATGGCCTGGGTAAGAGAAGCATGGGGTTTTTTCTCAGCTGTAAAAAGCCCCCAAATGCGCCAAGAAATATGCAGAATTTGAAATAAATATATTGTCCTTTTTTAAACACTTGATGGAAACATGTGAACCAAATTTTAATACCAAGAACAAATCTTCAAATTTCCCTTATACAATTTCCTTTCTGATATATCTTTGGTCTTCAGAATCAGCCTTCAAAAGTGAAAAATACTATCTAAGATGTAGAGAAGTTAGAGCTTTTTTAAGGTTGAATCTGCATTTGCTATGAGACTGTGTCATGCCGTATAAATGGAATAGATCAGACATAAAGGCATCTACTATGTCACGCAACATCTGTTGATCTATTTTACATTCCTCTAAGAGGCAAAGTGATTGATCCCCAATGTGCTATGCTTCCCCCCTGCAAATACTTAATGCACTTACATTAATCAGGTGTTCTGCAAATGAAGCTTTATCTATACTTTTTAAAATCTGAGTTAATTAAAGTGTGTACAAGGAAGTTTCAATGTTAACTTGAGTTATCAACATCTATTTATGAATTGTTTCTCATTTGAAATAATCCTATTAAATTAGATTACACTGAATGTGTACTTTAAAAAAATCTTCATCTTTAGGAAGAACAATGATAGAGTACGACAGAGTTTAGAAGATCTGCTTATGCAAATCTAGCTAGAAGAGCAAAAAAAACCACTTTATCAGGTTGTTGTTTTTTTTTGGTTTTTTTTTTTTTTTTTTTTTTTTTTTTTTTTTTTTTTTTTTTTGCGTTTTTAGGACTAGAACCGCAGATTTCTCAATGCAGATTTTGATATGGTCATTTCAATGTTTATATTTGCAAGCCCTAGAAGTTTAAGTAGCTTTTAGCACATCTACTTAATGAGCACTAAAGATGCTCATTAGTGAGCTTCAAATATAACCTTTTCCTTGGCACTTCAGGCTGAGGCTGAAAGAGAAAATTTGTTTAGGGAGAGGTTCAATAAAAATCTAGCAAACTGTTTTGTGAGCAAAGAAGACATGAGGCTCAGTTTCCTAGGGGTTTCTGTGAATCACTTTTTGATCCTGGTGAACTCCCTTCTCCCCTCTCTTACCTGATGTTGCTTACAAGGCACCACAGCAGTCCTTTTAGTTTGTCCTTGCTTTTTCTAGATCCTTTTCTGCTGTAGTCTCTACAGTTCCCCCTTCTTTCCTCCAGAACTCTGCTATAGAAACATTCAGACATTCACTCTCTCACCATACTCCCTGGTGCAATACAGCCCTGGCCTAGCTGCTCTCAGGTACAAAGCAGCTCATTTTGACCTGGGTGAGACCAGTGCCAAAGCCAATGGACTGGGTGGCTATGCTGCATTCCGCACCCCCAGGTAGGCTCCAGCATCCATGAGGGACCACTGATATCTCCTGCCTTTTTCTTCATCTTCCACTGGACTCTCTCTTCTCTGTCTGGGCAGCATATTTCACCAGGCTTTGGAGAATACAACTATCTTTGGGACTATTACTTCCTGTGATATTTGATTGAAGTAGATTAATGGCTTTAAAGAATGCTGGTGGAGGAACTGACAGACAGATGAACAGACTGTTGCAATAAACATCATTGTTCAATGCCATAAACATAATTTTCCACAAAACCTGTAGTAATAGTCAATCATTCTTATGACAATAAAATTGTCAACTTCTCAGCCTCTCTCTTAATGAAAATTAAATTTCCCACAATAAATTTGCCTTGAGTATAATTTAACAAAAATTACATCCAGGTTAATAAAGCTGCCTTACAAACCTGTTCAGACTGACCAGCAGAAGTACCTGCAGTGTCAGACATTAACCTTGCTTTTCACATCTAGAAACAAGGAAGATGCTAATCAGATAAGATTTATTTGTTAATATTTTTAATGTTAAATCACAAAAAACCTATGTTTGATTTTGTGACTGTTCTGCAACAGACGAAAAAATCATGAGATAAAGCATATACAAAAATACATTCATTTTTTCTGGAACATAATATGACAGTATGAATTTGTCGACCATACTTCCATATTATTGCTGTGGCTTGTAGAGCTATCTGCTTTGAAGAACTTGGTGATTGTCCTTTCAATAACAGTTTTTTTTCACAGTAATAATATATTCTTTCTAGAGATTGCATATACAATTGGTATAGAATTTTTCAATTTGCAGTCCAGTTGCCTTTAAAATAAAATTAGCAAAATCAATTGCAAATTACATTGGATTTTTTTCAGGAAGTTTGTTCATACCTTTTTCAAAGGAAAATATTCTATGTTACTTATGAAAATCATGCTTACTTTAGTGAAAGTAATTCCTTGAGGTCTATTCAAATATCCATGCTTACCAATATATCTGATTATACTCTTTCTGCTCATACTTTTAGGAGAGGAACTTGTTCAAAAATATGGCAAAACTGGATCTACCTCCCTTACAGTGTTTGTGCACTTCATATTTCCAATATATCTCTGTTTTTACATATTACAAAGATGTTAGTAGAAAACATAAATAAAATGAGCAGTGAAAAGCATTAAGATTTCATACTAAGGGCTCTAGGCTGAGGTTTCCATTCCCAATTTCCTCAGCTTTGGTGCTGGGCAAGGTGAAGAAATGCTGCTTTCTACTACTCACTGTTCCTCCCTTGCTGTTTGAGTTGGTATTGCTTTCTTTTTAGTATTGGAGCATTTTAATTTTAGGCATTCAAAATTTTGGTCCCCCTCTTAGCTGTTTCAAGAAAGTGCCATTGCTATATAATAAAAAAGTAAGGAATTGCAGGTAAAGAAATAAAGGTAAGGCTTTTATATAGTTTTATTTTCCCATAGAAACATTATTTAATTCAGTGTGATACAAACATTTGATTCCTTTATGATTCTAGACTCTCAAGAAAGTCACGAAGCTGTATAAAAAGAAAAATATAAAATAATTCTCTGTTTTTTTAATATATGTGCTTTCATTTTTTTCCTTGATAATTTCATTTCAAGCACTGTGACTGACTGCTCACAGGGACCATCCACCTCTTGTTGCAGTTATGATAGACTGAGAATTATTAGTACTGATTTGAGTGTGCAAAAAATAGTTTGTTGGAAGTTTGACCAAGGCTTAAATTCAAGACTTCTGACCCATGGTTCACAGTATGTACAGAAAGGCCCTACAGTCTGTACAGTAAGGAGAGAAATGTGACCAGTCTTGTTCAATTGACTGCTGTTAGATTAGCAGATCATTCCTAGCATGTACATTGGCTCTAATAATTTGATCACATAAACTACCTGCTTAGTCTGTCTCCCTCTCTCACAGGGATAGGATATTGCTCCTTTTCTTTTCATTTCTTTTTTTTTTTTTTTTTAAGAGAAAACAAGAGGCAAGAGAGGTAGCAAAAAAAGGAAATAATACTTTAATCACAGCACTGAAATGCTCATTGAAAATAAGATTTTTCTTGCAACACTGTTCAAGAAATAAATATAATAGTTAAATTTTGAAAGAGTTTCTTGAATTACAGAGATATTCTGCTGTTACACTGCAGCAGCACACAAAAGGTAGAATGTGTATCACTGATAAATGACATGTCCTCTTGGTATTCTTCAAATATTGTTCCAGCATTTCAATTAATGTTTTGTTTCTACGCTAAGCTAGATAAGGAGTCCCCATTTTCTTTTCATAAGCTACAGTGTTTCATTGTGCCTTTTGCCGATTGTCCTTTTTGATTAATTGCTTCTCTTTCCTTCTTTTCCATGAGCCCATTATTTAAATATCCTTAGTCCAGATGCACATAAATCACTGTGAGTCCTGGAGCAGGAGAAGAACACTTACATTTTTCAATTAGTTTCCACATCTAACTGCTGCTTTTAGTAGTGTCTGCAACAACTCATTACATCAAATATAGCACCATTTGTGATCTCACGGCTGTGGATCGAAGGTGGAGGACACCACACAAGGATACATAGGTATCATTGTATCTGTATTTTGTGTATGGGTAGGACAACAATATGAAGAGGTTCTGTTGAAGACAAGTGTTTCCTTTTAGACTTTATTCATAATGGCTACTGCACAGGGTATTTGACAATTTTATATTGTCTTCTTATAGAAGTGGATTCTGTCTGCTCTCAGTGATTTACTCTTTTTATACTCTTCAGCACTGTCCAAACAGATGCCTCAAAATTAATACAAAGCCATTTTTCAATTCTTTAATAAAGTAGTGGAAAACTACTAAGCACATGTAGGAGAATGGAGGTAAAGAACTTAACACAAAAGTAAAGCTGTATACAAATGAAGCGCATACAACGTTTGTAGCACATTTTAGTGACATTTGGTTGCACAGTCTTGGTGCCAATATTGGCCATGTTATTTTGAAGCTCTGATAGCAGCATCTCTTAACATTCTGTCTCCCCCACTTCTGACATTAATTACATCTCTTTGAACCATCATCTCTGCAAATCTTGACATAACCTTTTCTTAGACTGACAAGCCTCTACGTTGTGATGTTGTCAGTGTGGTGGCTGGCAGATTTTACTTTGTTTTGCAGATTGTGAAGCGCCTTCATTGAACAGCTGCACAGAGCCATACCCAAGCCAGGACTTTGTAGAAATGCATGAGTACATAAATCTCTGGGGCCACTGACTCAGTCAGCCAAACAGTCAGATCAATTATGTGCCACAGTTCTTGTAATGAGATTTTCAGCTACATATTAACCCTTGGTGGCCTATTCTTATTTATTTATTTATTTATATCTGAGTATTTAAAACATCATCTTTACAGTTTTAAGTCTCAATTGTAAACAATGTAGTTATTGAATAGATCTTGTTCATACTGGAAAAATACATTTCAATTTTTATGGTCACTTTTATCTGGTTGTCAAGCTAAGAAAGTTCAGCTACTGCTGGTTTTTTATAGCAGTGTTTTTATAAAATGCTTCTAGGCTGGACATATGGACACACAAAAAAATTAAGACAAATAAATCTTTCTTCCATAGTTATCCTTAGTCAGCTACATAGTATCCTACAAATCCATTTGAAAAATGTCTGGTGGTCATTAGGAAGGATATAAAACACTGACCTATGACCATCCTAGCACTAATATTTTTTCCCCTAAGTCAATAGGATTACAAAGGCACTAGGAAGATTCAAAATGTATATATAAAAGAGCATCACAGCAATAAAAAAAATATTTGCTTCAATAGGACTACAAATGGTGCCATATAATGTAGCTTTATGTTAAGTCTTTAGCTAAAATGAGAACATTTTCTAAATCAAATTTACACACAGAAATGTAACATAAGCAGACGTTTAAAGTAAAATAAAACTTTTGAGCTTTTGATTACATATCACAGCCCTGGACAAAAGTTGACCTGTCATTTTTAGCAGTCTTGGGCAGTTCACTCTGAACAGTGCCCTAAGTTGTAGCTTTCATGTTTTTCAGATTCTATATTACCTTAGTGTGTGACTCTGGACTCCATATAAAGTGTTAGCAAGTTCTCTTCACAGGGCAGTTAGACAAAACAATCCTTTTCCAGCCTGAGAACCAAGACACCATTGCAGCTTCGAGCCCAAAAAAAGTATAAACAACGGCAATCTGGGGAGAGCAGTCTGGGAGGATGGGACTTCATAACCTGGAGCTGTAATTGGACAATTAACCCAAATGCGTAAACCGACCAAAACTTCTAAAAGTGTGAAAACTTGTGGCCGGTTGTCTATCTTGGTTCCATCTTGGGCAGAGCCCCAGCCAGGTTCTGTACTGCCCGATGTGTATCCTTTGAAGGCCTTTTAATAAATATCTACTTTATTCCTTTAACTCAGCCAAGCCTCTGCTCCAGGTCAGCCGCTTTAGCTGTCAGGGCCATGAGTGCACAGAAGGGAAGTTCAGAACCTTTTAGCCTATAATGTGCATATTTACTTAACTTAAATAGCTACATAGTATTTCTCATTTTAAATTTCAGGAGCAATCCACTTAAGTTTTAGGAAAGATTTTGCACTGATTTGTATTTTATAAACTGTGGGGTAAAGCAGAATAAAATTATTTTGAAAATGCGCGAAGTAGACTATTTTAGAAACACTGATTTAACATCTAAGCAGAAAATTAGAGATTTGCCATAGCAAGCTTTCAAAACCTGTGCTCATTAACGAAGAACTCTAACAAGTGAGCATATACCCACTCCTCAAGGACTATAATGATATTTGCATTCAGAATAAAGCCATGTTGAAGTTACTCAGGCTCAGTTCCTGGCAATGGGTCTCTGAAGTCTGGTTAAATGATGGGACAGAGACAAAACTCTTAATGGCGATCAAAGTCAAGATGTTGCAATGTTGTCTTGAAGTGCTTTTTTGGCAGGTTTCCAGTCCTATAGGACAGTTGCATTGCAATTGTGCTCAGAATTCCTAAGATGAAAAATTGTATCCTGCCTGGTGCTGGAGACATTACACTAGCATGACATCTTAGCAAAGTGCATTTCCACTATTTCTCTTTCACTTGCAAATGGAAACTTCTCAGTGGCCAGGGTTAAACAAACAGAAGTACAGAATTTCAGACCTGTCTCTACTCCTCATCAGTGGCATCCTTTGCTCCTTTCCTCTAAGTGGAAGGCTTTACTCTTATCCCTTATTTTCATGAAGAATCATGTTGTTGGGTGCAATGAATAGTTGAAGCTGGGATCAACCTAAGAAAGGCTCACAAAGTTCTGTATGGTAATTGCACATCAGCCAAACACATCTCCCAGGTCAAAAGGGTATTGGATAACAACCCTAAATCTCATAGGAATGAGGTGCAGGTATATCAAGAAACCATGCAGAAGCTTTGGACAAATTTGATGTGTCTCAGTTTCAAGAAAAATTTAGGAGAAAACACTCTGAAATTAGTGTTTCCTCTGAAGATAAGGACTCCTGTAATGTCTTTTGCCAATGAGAAATGAATACCAGTGGGTGAAAGCGAAAAAAAACCCCAAAATGTTTATTAACACAAAGCAAGCAAACAAACAAAAAACCCAAAAGAGTGCCCACAAGGCACAGAAAAGAATTGAATAAATGCAAGACACTGAAATTTCAAAACTTTAACTCCAGTCCTGACCAGACCGTGTGGTGAGGAGCAAAGATGGTGGCTGCCCTCTTTGTCTCAGGGAAGGAGTTTGCGCAGCCGCTCTGGCAGACTAGATGGGAACCTTTCTGGCATTAGTCCCTTCCCTGCAGCAGGCAAAACTGGTGGGTTTTAGTGTCCTTCCTTATGTCAGTTCAGCTTCTGTGAGGTCTTGCGTTCACAGCAGCCCCCCGCTGGCTCCTCTAAGGGACCAGAAAGAAAAAACCAAAAACCAAACCAAAGCCAAAACAGTTAAAGGAAAAAAACAATAAAAACCCCCAAAACAACACAAAAAACCCATGCCAAGAGGATTCCTGGTACAGTGTACAGGCAAAGGGAAAAAAAAAAAAATCCCAAACCACCTTGCTTCAAGCTAGCAAAAAAACTAATCCAACAAAACAACCAATGTAGCATTCCAGTCCATTCTGCCCACAGCACACTAAAAGTGAAGGTTTGAACCAAACCCAGAAGGAGCTCAAGCTCCCAGCCCCACTCCTGGGGCCATCTTAAAACTCCAGCAGCCATTTCTGGGCATAAAGCAGATGATTAGGAGAAAAAGTGTCATCATAACACCACCCCAAGACATGATGTCTAAATTTTCCTGCTTCTCTTATGTGATAATGGCTTTGCATTTCATGTCAATGTTTTTCTTTATGGATTTTAACAGTGCAGTCTCTTCCAAAACTGTCTGTATTTTGGCTCTGATTAATATCTTACTTTTACACTTCTTCAGTGTTACTGAGGTCTTACAGCATTGCGTTAAGATTTAACCTGGGTAAACATTACTATTCCTGTTTTATGGACAGGAATGCATCATCTAAATATACAGAAAACCACAATAGAACACCACAGATTGCCAAAAAGTTGCCATACAATTGGGGTGATGTTATGAAGGGTGGTGGCTTGGAGACAAACTAAAGGGCATAAGTGTGTATGCCTCTTTAAGAGGCAGAGAAATCTTCCTCTTCTGTCAACTGTTTTGATGTCAGTTAATTCCTACAGCTACCATTCAAGATAGAATGTTTCCTGCAAATGGTACTAAGTCAAAGGCTTTTTTTTTTTTGTTTTTAACCTGCTGTTTATCTATAGAGGTGATAATTTATTTTACTGCTGCTTTACATTAGTTAAAATGGAATTTGTCCAGCTCTGTGAACTGTAAGTGAATGCTCTTGCTATCACACTTTCTCAGTCATATAGAAAGGGCTGAAGAGGCAAAAACAATTCTGAAAATACCACAAGCTTCTTCTTGTGAATGCTCTTTACTCTTTTGCCATTGTTTGTTATAGCTATTGGAACAGATATGCCTTCTGAATAATTGGGATAGACCCCTGAAGGAGGTTATATAGGGTGAATATGTAGAAAATTTATTATGGTCAATTCAGTTTGTGAGTCCTTGCTCTCTGGTTCTGTATAGCTTCTCTTCTGTTCTGTTAGACTTCATTACATGAATGGATAATGAGTGATTTTGTCATATTCATGTCTCTGTTTAATTTGGTTGGCCCAGTATCCTTCCCAGTAAAGAAAATTGAAGTGCAAGAATAGCTTCCTTTGTTCAACTCAAGACACAGGCATGCCATTCCCATCAGGCCCAGTACTGGCAACAGCCTGCTTCAAGACACTACAGATTTTAATATTAATCTACTAGGGAGGCAAGAGAGATTCTGATTTCATAATCATAAATAGATCAGTTATTAGACACCCCTTGCCACTTCTAGCTTCTGCCAAGATTAGACAGATAACACGACCAGACTATTGGGTACCTGCAGTTCTCTTATTAGGGATACTGCTTTAATTCTCTTATATGATTATGTTCATCTCTTCTTCATTTTAAATATTATCTTCTTGACTGCACTGACTGCTGTGAGTTACAGCATCTTAATACAGCCATACCTCAGGGCCAAATGAAAGTCAGATTTCAGACAGAGCATTTCAAACCATGCACAAACTTACAAATTTCCCTTACCTTCCCCACACATCTACCTTCACCCCAGCATTTATAAATATTCTGATTTTAAACTCATTTTTGTGTGTCCTTTTTTTTCCTATCAGGCCTTTTACATTATTACATTTATTATTACAATTCTGTGTAAGCGAAAGCCTTACTTGTCATTACTAAACCTAAAATTTTGGGCACATATCATACCACGTCATTGTCTGAGGTATGAGGATGCACAAACATCCTCCTTAATGAAAAGTAAAATTTTCAGGGCAGTTCTACAGCCGGCATTAGAGAAATTTAAAAAGTGGACTTTTGATGGCACTGATCAGGGGTACTACACCTGGATTACAGTGCTATGCAGGAATGGGTTTGATAGTATTTGAGAGAAAATTATTTTCTGTGCAAGATCAGTTCTTCTTGCAGCTGTCCTGGGGTTTGTTGGAATACAAAATACTGCCACTGGAGTGGCTGGAGACCTTTTTTTCGTAGGTCTTCAGATAAATGTCAATGCCAGCACAGAGGAGTGACTTGGGTCTGTGCTTACAAACCTTCCCCTGTGACAGAGGAAATGTGTCTTTAGAAAATGCTTTGTTCTTTCTCATCACGTTTTAAGTGTCAGCAGACCAAGTCTGAGTCGAATGTGTTTGAAAAATACATCTGTTGAACGCTTTTACATTCTTCTTCCATTGAACTGGTGATCCTCAAAGGCTGGTTACATTTAGCTAGAGAACCATGCACCTTTGTTAAGTTCACTCCATTATGGCTTGCCACACTTCAGCTATTTAATTTCCAAATTCCTTCTTCAGAAATTACTAGCAGTTGACCTGCTGAGACTAGGTTTGTAGAGTACCTAACTCTCTACACAGGCTAAAAATAACACTGCTTTTCCCATGTGATATTAATAATTTAATCACAGAAAAGATGAGTGTTCTACTTTGTGCTACTGGAATTTTACAGTAATACAACACTGAAGAATTCTGAAAACATCATTTCTGCGTTTGTGTAAAATCATGGTTTTCATCCAGTTTTGTAAAAATGTGTATCAGATTTTCTGCAGCTACAAAAATTACCTGCACTTTTCTTTTTTTCAGTTTCAGTGATGTTTCACCTTTATTGTAATGAGTAGCACTACAATATATGGTCTCAAATCCTAGATGACACTGACAGTTAAACTTGTTAATGCCAGGGAAGAAAAAATATAAGTGCAATAATAAGGTACTTAAATGATGCAAGCTTCAAAATATTTCCAGTCCTCATAATTTTGCTTTAGCTTAGTTTGGGAAATACTCAACAAAACAGCAGCATTTGATAGTAAAAGCCTTCCTGCAATAGTTTTAAGCTTTATTTGTATTGGGTACGGTAACAGTGCCACCAAGTGACAATTTTATGCAATCATGCTTCTTGGTTACCATAAATATTTCAAACAGAAACATTGTGAATGAGAGCTAGAAAGATGACTTCTGACCAAAGGTTGTGTGGTAAAACAGAAATGAGAAGAGCTAAAAATCATGTAAATTATTCTTTGGAAGAATTTGTGAAGTCGATGAATTAATGTAAGTTCATTGGTTCTCTTTCTCCCCAGTCTGTAATTTTTAAGTATGTTTCTGCATCTACTCCCTCCTTTGATCTACTAAAAGACAGAAATCTATGAAAAATCAGGTTTTGGCAATTTATGACTCTGCCATGAAATTAGTTCCTCTTATTCATACTGAACAAAAATTGTCAAAATGCTCAGCCTTTAGCTAACCATGCCATAAAATCACAATATTTGATTGGATTTTATTTGCCAACTTTAGTGTCTTAGAAAGATGTTCACAACTTTATTCCTCTGGTATATATAAACTGTCTCCTTGCCAGCCTATTTATGCAGGGTCTGTGGGCACCCATGTTTTTCATTGTCCACTTTCAATTTAGTTCAAGATGTATGAGTTTGAAGAGATCTATGATGTTCCTTGCAACCCTTACTGTGGATAGTTAAACAAATCATCCCCATAGCTGTAGGAGAGGATCCTTGTGCTTAAATGCACTTACTGTTTACCAAGTGTTATACATTCATAAAATTCATCTTAATGTGCACAGGTTTCCCTCTGTATATATTCAGAAAGTCTGTAACAAATAATCTTTTCTCTCTTTTGGAGCAAGAATTTTATAATATCTTTTTGATATATTAATATTATCAGGCTGATAGTATGCTGTTCTGCGAGACAAGATTTTGTTGACATTGTGCTCAACTCATAAATTGGTGATTGGATACAAATTAGCATCTTGTACATTTTGATTTTGCTCCACGGTGCTCCTGTGTTTCTGTAATCAGTAATTGCCATGTCTGTGATTCACTTGGCCTTTTCCAGCAGCCAGGAAAGCAGGAGGGTGGGATTTAGCACAAAGGTTCCTGCAGAAGCTTCAGATTCAGCCATCACAGGTTTTGGGCTGCTCTACAGTACATTACTCCCAAGATGCATTTGGGACAAATGTTTTGCAGTTCATACAAGATTGTGACTTAATGACTCTTGAGACTAATGAGACTTGAGACTAATGACTCTTGAGTACACCATAGCCAGGGTGCAGGGGTGAAGGTTGGATCCAGTTTTGAGCAGTGCACTGAATGCAGCCATGTAGTGCTGCTGTGCCTTTGCTATTTTGCCGTGAATCAGGGGAGAAGGAGATTGACTTACAGCCAAGAACACAATTTCATTTACTTCTAAGACTTGCGTACAAAGGGAATGAAAGCCACTTTGTGAGCTAAATTCAGAGCTGCTCTAATGGCTCCATTATCCAGATTAGCTCATGACCTGGGGAAAAAGGATGTGTTAAATATAAAAATAAATCAAAACTTGCTGTGAATTTGAAATACATGTTTGTTTTGCTGATCTAGTGCTGGAGCTGGAATACATGGGAGGAAAAACCTTCAGAAAGCTCTGTGCAGCTTCAGCTTTTTTTCTATGAATTGCTTTTTATAATAATGACTTTTCTCTTTTATTAATTCGGCAGATACATTAAATCGCAAGATAAATTGCAGCAGCTGATACAGTACATAGTGAAAAAGATGGAACAAAAGCAATAAAAACTATAATGAACATTTCAATTGGCATGTCCGTCAAGTATTTTGAGGAGTAAAAAAGATGTTTTGTTGGTTGTCACAATGCCAGCAGAACGAACAGCACATATATTGTTTTTAATTAAGTGTAGTATGGTTCACTTATATTAATAAATTACTGCTAAAAATAAATTATCAAGAGCATTTTCCAGGACTGGCTACAGAGCACAAGATGTTGCTGTTGCTTTATAACAGGTGTAAAGCAAGGTTGCTTTCATTTACTGCAGAACTGCCCTTTGTACAGCTCAATCTTATAAAACATAAACTGGAGCTGTGAAAGGCAGATTGCCTAACTATAACAGTGGCTTTGTGTATTTCTGGAACTGTTTCTAGTAACAACAAAAGCCAGTACCTTGGCTGATACTGTATGTTCTGAAAGATGAAAACTACCATCCTGCGCTGCCTTCCCTGCAGCATTAGCAATTGCACAGCTGTCCAAAGATTCAGATCAACTCACTGATCAGACTAAAAATTAATTTCACCAAAAAATTATTTTGCAAATTCTGCATCGGGTGATTTTGTTCTATACTTTAAATTACGTAATGAAGAATGTGATTCTATTTTTAGAATAAAATGTGTACACAATATCCAAAACACAGGTGTGGTCTGTAATTGCTTCATTAACACACTGTAAACCTTTCTTTCTTTCCTTGTCCCTTCAAAATTTAGATGTAAAATAAATCCACATTATTTATGTCTTGAAATTCCATAAGATCAAATGTTAACATTTTCAAAAATCAATAAAATGTGAATTCTAATACACTTTTGTGTCTTTGCTTTTGTTTTATTTACAATTTTATTTGTAAGTTTTAATACCAGGTTTATTTTGGAATAAAATCTAACATTAATTTTTAGACATCCTTGTTTAGTTGGAAGGATATTTTGAGCAGTAAAGTATGTTCATATGGAGCCTTACTTGAAAAAAATTACATGGGATTCTAAGATCATTGTCAACACTCTTACAGATTTTATCCTTTTCTCCCTGAGGTAAAGGTGGCAGTGCCAAATGGCTGCAGAGTAAACTGATATAATTTCGGAAATATAAGATGTTTGTAGGAGACCAGAAATACACCCATTCCCACATCTGCTCATCAAGATGCTTCACCAAACCATTGATAAAGAATAAAAATAAGTCATGTGGTAGTATATAAGTATATTAATATGAGAAAGACATTTTTTCTCAAAGTGTTTATGATCCACAGCATAGAATCTTTACATTCCAAAACATACTTTACATTTCTCACATAAATACCTCCTTTGGAGAACTATTTAATAGGCCACTTGGTATACTATGTCCTACCAGTTGTTTACTAACATCCAGAAGGATTTAACTATGTCTTTGCCTAGAAAAACCAGGTAGCAAGTAATCCAGGTAGCAGATTAATCTAGTGCATCAGTTCTTTCATTACCCAAGATTTCATTTTCTTCCAGTGACCTCTTCTGTCCTTTATCATTATTCTTATCTTCCACTCACCTTTTAATAAGTTATTCTTGAAAATTTTACTTGAAAATTCCTGCTATGCTGACGAATAAAAGGCAAGGTAGTTACCCAAATAGTACTTTTTCTTAAGACAAATTCTTTGTTTTCTTATAGTTATAACATTTCAATAGTCCAGTCATAATACACCAACCAACCAGACATTTTATTAAAAAGCTGAACTACCAGTCCTCCAGTTTCACCTGGGTGATTCTTATTAAGAGTATTGAAAACAATTTTGTAGAAAAAGTTAATGTTAAGGAAAGCTATGCAATTCCATAAAACATATAATTTGTGTGTAGATTTTTAAGCCTCTCCACTTCCATTGTTCATAGAAAGGTGGGGTTTTTTTTGTATATATATATATATATATATATACAAAATATATATATATATATATTTGTATATATATTCTTATGCATGGTGATGATGTTCCTGTTTGGTTCACATAAGTACCTTAATAGAGATTTTGCTAAGAGAATTGAAAGAAGCTTCTTCATCCCTGAAAGACAAGAAAGTCTTTCATCCATAATACAACCACTTTCCAGTATGACTAGTCACACGCAAGAGTCTAAAAGTCATAGTGTAAAACTACTTTTTAGATGACCAATATTTGTGGAAACATATCAGTCAGGCTTTATTTAAATATAGGTATCATTTTGCATGTCCAAGAAGCAACATATCTAGGATAACACATATAATACTCCTTATTTGTCTACATTGTGTGAATTTCTGCTTCCACAGGATGGAGTTTCAGCATGGGGTCTGCCTACCAGTTCCACAGCTGGCGAGTATTTGTGATTGTCTGTGCACTGCCTTGTGTCTCTTCTGTGGTTGCCCTCACCTTTATGCCGGAAAGCCCACGGTTCCTGCTGGAGGTATAACTTCCCAAACGGTTTCTAGATTCCAGTGAAAATTATTTCTGTTTTATATCATGACTTCTACCAAGCAGGCATTTAGATAATTCAGGGACTATACGTAGTAACTCAATTTGTACATATGTTGCACTTTAATGTTTTGTCCTAACATTTAGGTTGGAAAACATGATGAAGCTTGGATGATACTCAAGCAAATTCATGACACAAACATGCGTGCTCGTGGTCAGCCCGAGAAAGTCTTCACTGTGAGTATTGCTTTTAAAGCTAATCATCTGTCACATCAGCAAATCTCCTGACTGGTGAGGTCTGGACAGCTTAAGCAATCAATATTAATTCTCTAAAGGGCTAAGCCAATTTTTTGCACTCCAAATGCCTAAATAAAAAGTATTGTGAATTCCTTCTGAAATTGTTGTATATACAATGTCTGCTAAGAAATCAGCCTTTGGCCAGGATATTCATGGGTGTATGAAGCCACAGCATGATAATTTTATCTGGTGTACCAAGATAGTTAATAGATTTTCTTTTATTTATTAAGTTTTGACCCTGAGTAATAACAGTAGGCACATAGTCCAAATTACTTAGCTGTTGTGTCTTTAGGATTTTGAAAGTTTTCCCATTCTTATCAGGTAAAACAATGGTTTTAAAAAACTACGTCTTCATTTCTATGAAATAGTAATTTCAAACATTTAATATTCTCAAAATGTCTGGGAGGCTCAAATTCATTTTGTTGAGGTTTAATTATAAAACCCTATTTAAAGTATTGATGTGTTGTTTCTACTAGAGGAGAAATTGCCAATTCAAAAATGGAATTTTTTATGGCATCTTTGTTATTTATGAAGACTATACAAAACAATCTTGTCTTCCTGGATACAAACAGCACTTTCTTGCTTTGAAATCCAGCCTCTCCAGCTTGTGCAGTGCTGTGGCAGCATGTGCGCTCTGCTCCCTGAGAGCCATGTGTGGGATGTTTTTCGTCTTCCAGAAGCTTTCTTCTTATTTTAACACACATGTAACTCAATTAAGAAATCCTCTTAAAGGTTCTGCATTTGCAGGCAGTCTTGAGGAATGCATCTGACCACATAACTTATATTCCACTACTATTTGCAGTTTGCTGCCTTGAATGTAGTTTCCATTGCTTTCATTTAAACCTTTCCACAAAGAAGCTCAAGAATTCCTATATTTAACTTGAAAAAAAGATGGTTAGAATATTTACCGTATTAAATCCACATTTATCGGTACACTGGTGACCTACTCCTAATCCCACCTAATCTAATATTTTATTTTCTGATTTAATTTATGAGTAAAGGGATTTGCCTAACACCATACAGCTATGGTGTAATTTCACAATTGGCTCTTGCTGATCTGAGCAGCTCTCAGTCAGAATATGCCTGCTCCTGGTGACTCCAGGGGTTTTTTTTTCTGCTACTATTGATATTCATTGACTGATTTCACAGTCAGCCATAGTACTGACCCTGTCCCCTTTTAGCACTGGTTTAAGAACCAAGGAAGAAGACAGGAATGTGCTGGAGAAAATGTGGGCGGAAGGATAAACCTCTCACGTCACTTTGACGTAATTGTAATCAGGTCCTAAAGCAGCTGTCGAGAACAAAACAAAGCACATGCTGCTTGTTTCCAGCTCTTGCGATCTAACAAACCTTTGTCTCTATGGTTGTTAAAATGTGACACTCCGACACTTCATCTACAGTCACTTTTGTAAATTGGTCAGCCATTAATTTTGCCAGTTTCTGCCCTAAGCATTAGGAAAACTCTACTCCACATATCAAGTTGAGACTGGAAATACTGCACTGTGTGTCAAGGTTAGACATATATAGAAGTCCCTATTTTTAGCTTGCATTAAAATGATTAGAAAAATGTATCATCCTCTTCTTTTTGTACAACATCAGCACTTCATCTCATAAAACCCAGAAAGCAAAGAACTTATGCATAATTTGTTTGACATATCCTTTTAGTTTCTTTTTTTTCTGTTGGTCCTCAATATTGTGACATTTTCTCCCAGTAATTTATTCACATACTTCTCCTAAACTTTCTATACTTCTCATTTGCTTACCCAATGCCATTTTATGACTTGTGCTTTACTATTTTCCTCACTTAATGTTGTTAGTTACATCAGACCCCCTTTGGTAGTATGTTTTCTGACCCTACAGATGATTTAACTTTTTATATATTACACTATACTTTTAGAATTATTTTCTTTTATGCATTTTTCTGTATTATATTAACTTTATCTTTTCTAGAAGTTTGTTTTTTTCACAAGTCATGTTTATTCTTGTTACTTAAATTATTGAGGTGATTATTTTCAAGCCTTTAGAAAGAGATGGCATCAGTGGACAAGTAGTTGGATTTGGAGTTAAACCAAAATGGAATATTCTGGTTCCTGAATTAATTTAGAGGGTGGCTCTTCATACTTTGAAGAATTTGACCTGAAAGCAGTGACACTAACTAACACCAATAAATTTATAGTATCTTCAGTCATGGAACTACCAAAGTTAGACCTTTATATATATGCTTTATTATCTTCTTGGGGTTTTAAAATACCTATTTATCAGATCTCTTTGTTTAAACATTTAAGTAAAAAAAAAAAAAGCTTTGCATCCTTAAAATAAAAAATTTTTCTACTCCTCAATTACCATTTATTAATTATTTTTCCTGTAAATATTTCTCTTTGCAACAAGTCTTGATTTTTAAAAATTTAAAACATTACATATTTCTAACCATGGCTTTTAAACAGAAGCATCATTTTCATTAAAATAGGTTTTCCTTTCTGGGTTTGGGTGTTTTTTTATTATTCATACACTGACATGCTGAATTTGCATGTTCCAGATGGACTATTATCCTGACTCAATAGGACTTTTCATATGTTAAAGAACCACCGACGCCAGGGAACTTCTGTCCCCAGTCACATACAGTGGTCCCAGGATACATATGTTTCCCTCAATCTCCGCAGCTCCAACTGAGTCAGGTGCCCAGTACAGGGAAAATGCTGTCCCTGAGCCCACAAGAGTGGGACTCAAAAGGCATTCCTTTTCTGCCCAGAGGAGTGGTATGTAAGGATTTCTGTACATAGGAGATATCAGATACTTTTTGAGGACTTAACTCAGTCTTTTGTATAATATGTTTCCTGAAAGCAGTTTAAGAAAAGCTTGAGATCAATGCAATGATGCAGACACGATTATTGGAAGAGGCATGACAAGAAGTTTATAGGCTTTTGATACCGTCATGATCTGGCAAACAGCGAGCTCTAGTACTTCAGAAATGAGGGTAGTTGTACCTCAAACTGCTTAATGGGCTTTTCTGTGTTCTTGTTCATGGCATGACACTGCTGTTGCGTCTCAAACAGTATACATGTGTAAAAGCAGTGGGCTCAAAACTTGACCTTTATCATCAATGTTGCTATATCCTGATGTCTTGTAATCCACTGTGATACATTGGAGGTGGGGGCAGGGGTTGTCCTCATTCTGTTAAGGGGAAACAGAAGCTATGTCTAACTTCAGAAACTGCAGCCAAACACCAAACATGCAGTCTCTTGCTTTCTCCTTCCTTCTGTGTCAGTCCCTTTCTCTATTTTATTAATTTTCTTTCTGTTCTCTACTCATCTTCTTTTAAAATCAGTTGTGGATGAATACACTACCTTTTGTGATATCACTATGAAGCTGGGACCAGAGGAGAAACTAAAACAAAAACCATACAGTAGTATATGTTTGTCAGATCCTGTGCCTGGAAAGACCATGGTTCTGCCATTTAATTTTTCTTTTTTCTTTAATTCTTTTTTTTTTTCTTTAGTTTCTTTTTTTTTCCTTTAATTTTTACTTTTACTCTCTTGTGTAACAGAACCACATCCTGGTTCTGCTACACAAGAGAGTAAAAGTAAAAATTAGCATTGCAGGATCCATTACATTCTCTGTCACTGGTAATTCAGTATTTTTCCCTGATGTCTGTTTATCTCATTTCACTTTAGATAAGTAGATGATTGTTCATAACAGCAATAATATGCATGGTTCCAGATAATTTTGCCTAACTTCTCTCTTCTCTGTTTAACACTAGAAATAATAACAAAATAATAAAAAGGTTGTCCAACTACTAATGAATGACATTTTGAATACTTCTGTTTTCATTGCTGTGTCTTCAATCAAATGACTTCCAACAATGTTGTGATAGCAAGTCAGAAACAATTTGAAGACAAATTCTGGGCATGGTTAACTGGTGGATGAAATTAATGTTTTATCCTTTGTGGCATCAGGGGTATATACAACAACTCTCTAGAAGAATATGACAGCAACAGCTTATTATAACCAGAGGAAATGCATTTCCTGCATGCCTTGAACATAGAGTTTTCTGAAACTGTTGCATCCTTAAAAACTTCAGCATTACAATATGTTAATATTACTTTATAAATCTAAAACATGTCTACTGTAGACACAGGTTGAGTATCTGCTCATTTTTAGCAGATGGGGTGTAATAAACCCCACCAATACTCTTCCATAGGCAATTCATGATTCCAGAAACTACAAGCATTTTTGTTCTGTTTTTATTTCTAGGTTACCAGAATCAAAACACCTAAACAGATAGATGAGCTCATAGAGATTGAGAGCGATACTGGAACTTGGTACCGGAGGTGTTTTGTAAGAATCCGCACAGAGCTGTATGGTGTAAGTAACAATGTCTCTGTTCATTCTGTAATCACCTTCTTCCTTTTAAATTAACTTTCAGAAATTAGGCAGATTTGCTGAACTCCTGCTGTTGATAGCTGCAATGCTACATTTTCCATGCGACTGAGGGAGTCAGGAACCAGTGTAACTTTTTGGTTTCCTGACCCAGAAAAAATGCAGGTGAATCATGGAGGTTATCCCAGCTTCAGAAGAGGAAAATGCTGCATTGGTCCTCACAGAAGTGATGGCTAATAATTACATGGTGATATTCATAAACAGCACAAAATAACTATGTGTTGAGGATGTGGATCAAAATATATGTATGGAAGGAGGTGACACAGGAGGAGATGAAAGATTATCAGGAGGAACACGAGGCAGCCACATTAGTTAAAAATTATAAATTCATTAATAAATTATGTACATTAATGCCTTTATAAGGCATTGTATCTGCATATATTTGTAGGTATGTTAAATGTTTTACCAGAAAAATATTTTAGAGCTATTTCAGATCTTAATACAAGCTTGCTGGGACTGTGCTTCTTATCCTTTTGTTAATTTTTTCTGTAAAACCAAAATTACATTGTATCTTTGAGCCTTGCAACAAAAATTGAAACAATCCTCGTTGATTAATCTTTTAAAAGTTCAAAACTGTCTTTTCACAGCTATTAAAAATCTGTCATTTCAAGCTCTCTAGAACTATGATGAAGTGCTATAAACCAAGATTTGTCACAAAGTTACTTTGTTAAGAAAAGACGCATTTTCCCCAGGGGAAAAAAAAAACCCCAGAAACTGCCTACTTTTACAATTAGTGACCAAAAATGGAGCACTTGAAGACTAAAATATTATTATTTGACATCTTACTAAACCAGCTTTTAAGGAGCTGCAGCTTGGTTGTCTCGCATCCTCTATATCACTAGACTAGACCCTGGATCGGAGTCATCATTGCATGATGGGTATTGGGATCTCTAAGAACAGACAGCCTCTCTTCTCTTCTCTTCTCTCCTCTCCTCTCCTCTCCTCTCCTCTCCTCTCCTCTCCTCCCCTCATGGAGATGAGAACACCATTCTCAGTCAGTTCCACTATACTGTCTCTGCCCCTGTCATAGTCCCACATTTTCCTCATACAGTGCAGGCATGAATTTCTAGCCATAGTAGGTTACAATATATCAAACTGTGATCGTAGCTCTGTCTAATTATGGAATATAATTTGTCTAATACTGGGAAGTAAGAAGAAAACATTTCTGAAAAAATCCCTGGCTTATTTGAGAAAGTAAAATGAAACTGTCTAGAGATGAAGAAAGTTTGAGGTGATCAAGATAAGGCTGAATTTTTGTACACAGTCCACAGTGGTTACAAAAATATTGATATGAGACTACAATATGTTCTTATGCTTTCTCAGCTGAGAAAGCAAATCATATCCTGGGCAGCATCAAAAGAAGTGTAGCCAGAGAGCTGATTTGCTCTCTCACATGCCCTGAAGAAGCAAGCAAATAAGAATCAAATATCTTCTAGCCTTTAAGAAAACTGTTCAAAATAAGTGAAGATATGTAAATAAATGTGTTTCATAATGATTTACAGATTTGGTTGACATTTATGAGATGCTTCAACTACCCAGTGAAGGATAATACAATCAAACTTACAGCTGTGTGGTTCACCCTGTCTTTTGGGTAAGAGTGGTTGTGATTAAACCATTTTTTATAGTCTTGACAGATAGAAAAATCATCTGAATGTAAATTTCTGGTGCTATGATCATCTGTTTTATTCAGGATCTTTCCACAAAATGCCATGTTTGTCAGTTAGTCTGTTCTTGGTTGCAAACCTGACTCATCAGGAATACCTTCTTTGAAAAACTGACATCTTCTGGTGTCAACATCTTTCAATAATTCTATATTATGGAGGATTTTATTGTGGTGGAGCAATAGCTCAATCACATAAGTGTCCAAGACAGCTGCTCATTCACACCTTGCACAGATTTCTGAATGAGTGAAATTGGTGCCTGAAGTTTTTCTGTTTTTCCACAGCTACTACGGCTTATCTGTCTGGTTTCCTGATGTCATTAAACATCTGCAGTCAGATGAGTATGCATCCCGAGTGAAACATTTCCGCAATGAGGAGGTCTCACATTTCGTCTTCAACTTCACTCTGGAAAATCAGATTCACAGCAACGGAGAATACATCAATGACAGGTCTAGAGGTTTCCTATTATCTTGGCTTAGTTGGAATAAGCAGATGCATATTTTAAATCTCATCCTAATAACCCAGTTTTTTCCATGAGGTAATGATAGATGGTTTTGTTACCTTTTAGTACATATTTATTTCTTTTCTTAATTTCTTATGACTCATGAGCATGGGAAGAAATGCCATGAGTACATGCCCTTGTGGTTCCTGTGTGAGGATCCACCATGCAAACCCAGCTTCCTTGTCTTCCTGCAAAACAGAACAAAAAGCCTGCGTCAATTTTACTTCCTTTCACAGTGGGATTCAAAGGTTTCCAGATCCAACATATGCAGCATATTGTAGAGGGCTGGGCAAATATGTACTTTCATCTCTGTTGCTGCTTCTTTTTTTTATTGGTGATAGACACTTCTGTGAACAGGCTGAACATTGGGAGGTTAGGATCTTATCACAGAAAAATGAAAGCTAAACAGTACCATAGACCAATGAAAAGCATGAACAGCCCTGGAATGGGAAACACCACTCTGGCAATGCCTTATGTGATTCTTTTAGCCAAAGGCATATATATTAAGGCTATATCTGGATTTCACAAATAACTAGATAACTTAGGGGAAAATTAAACACAGCTGGTTTAGGTATCTGGTTTCTATTAAGAAATGTACACCCCAACCATGTGAATGGTCTGCTGGAAGTCATGATAATAAGTAATTATTATTTCCATACAAAAATCTATATGTAAGAGAATAAAATTATTTTGTGATGATTTAGTAGTAGTAGTAGCAGTGCTTGAGTTTTGACATAGTTAAAGATTTATGTATTGAAGAAAAAAATAGCCATTATTTAATTTTCAACCTAGCCATAACTTCCAAGTCCCACTCCTTTCCAGAATGTAGTTGTTCTCCCAAAATCAAAGAACTGTCTGTAACTGAGGTTGCATCAATTGAAACAGAATATTCTTGTAAAACACTAAATCTAGCATTAATTTATGCTAAATCAGTAATTAACTCTTTCAAATGTGCAAATTTAATATGCCTCTGACAGTTATTTGGGATTCACAAAACATTTTCCAGGAGGTGTGAACCCATTTGATATCCTTGCTTCATAAATGTTTCAATACCCTACTCACCCTCAATTTCACTGTTTCCTTCTTGTTCTTTCTTAATGAGAAGATCCATCAATACGTGACTTTTTAATACATTTCTTTCCTGCTGGGTTTTAATTCAAATCATTGTGACACCAATTTTAATGTAGTCACATACTTCCTGTACAAAGGTAAAAAAAAAAAAAAGGTTTATCAGAAGAATGTAGAACATGTAGTCTGTCATTTTTGTTTTAACTGACTAATCTAGTCACTATATTTTCTTTGTTCTGCTCTGGAACTAGTCTACATTTTAGAATGGAAAGTGCTGTATGAAAAATGATAATGAGAACTCCAGCCTGATTTTAATCAGTCTGTCACAAATGAAAAATGATATAGTAACTAAAACTAATGGGCTGAAAACATTATTCTTCTGACCAATACAAAAAGAGAATTCATTAGTTAGTATGTGATAAATACTACTAGCTTTCTCTTTCCTTCTCATAAAGATGTGGTTTCAACAAATTCATTTGTGAAAGAATTTAATTCCTGCTCCTTTGTAGATAGCATTTTTTTGGTGTTCCTATTCCTACTATTACTCTTCTTATAAGAATAATACTTAGCTGGTGACACTAGGTTTGATTAGAATAATGTTGGGTCTGTGTTTGGAAAAAAAAACTGCCCTTTTTTCCACACCTTCATGTGAAATAAAAGACATCACAAAAATAATTATGTCATTCCACATATTTGTTATGGTTGCTGATATTAGCATAATTGTGTTATTTGGTAGAATTTTACTAAAAAAGTCTTACTCAAAGAAGCATTGTTTTAGTCTAGTGACATCGGGGTAGAAAGTTACTGTATGTAATATAATTTGTCACTGATTTTTCTATTTATATTTTGATAAAATCTAGGTGTTAAATGAGAGCCAGTAGAAAGGAAGATGTTCAGAAATAAAAAAAAAAAAGCTGCCGGCAAATTATGTTTTATTTACATAGTAATTATAATTACAATTGCATCCATAGGCACAGAATTAATGAGGACATACTTACATGTCTAGATGTGTAACTGGCAATATAATTTTTTATTCATGTTATAGCCATTTTGTGAAAACAATTTTAAAACTGATATGTTTTGTATTTGAGCCTAACCCAGTAACCTGTGTGTTCCTCTGACAAATCCCGATCCTTTTAAAAATTCTTTATTTTCAGCTTGTTGGTATTAGCAAGTGTTTGTTTATTCCCAGTGTTAATTTCTGAAGCGTGATCTCCATGTTTCCAGATGTAATGTAAAATTTCTAGCAATTGTGATTTTACAAGGCTGTCTCATGAATTTCATGACATTGGTTTTGATTGATGATTAAAGACAAGTAACAACAGAAATATTATCAAACAAATTATATTACCAGTTTGGGCCAGTAACTATGTGGAGCTATTTGTCTTACTAATTCTTCTTCTGAACAATAGTATTCTAGAATGAGTTAATCATTAATCACATCTGCAAAATGCATCAAAGGAACCATTGTTACTGGAGTTGAGATCTTTTAGATCTAAATAGCTGCATCTGTTGCTATTTCAAAACTATGAAGGTAAATTGACAGCAATTCATTGTATTGGGCAGGTTTATTATGATGAAGTTTAAATCAGTAACCTTTGAAGATTCACTTTTTAAGAACTGTTATTTTGAAGACATTACTTCACTGAACACATACTTCAGGAACTGTACTTTCGTGAATACCACCTTCTACAACACAGGTAGGAGAAAGAGCCTCAGACGCTCATTGGTCAGCCACATGTTTTCATCTTACATTTATAATTTGTGGATTTCTAACAAGACATACAAGAAGTCCTCTTTTATAATAATAATAATAATAATAATAATAATAATAATAATAATAATAATAATAATTTATAAAAAGCAGCTAGCTTGTTACAACAGAGAAGTGAATGGATCTCACTGCTCAAGAGATACTGCAGTCCTAATATTGACTCAGAAAATGAATTATTTATTTTATTCACATAATAAGTGATTTATTTTTCATCTTTGCTTTCAACCATGTCTAAAGAGATTCATTCTGGAGAGAAGAAAATGCATTTACCGCTTTACTGGTAGCTTTAACGACTGTATTTTTATTTAGTCCAAAAGGGACTGGTTAAATACTTTGTTCACTGTGCTTTCTGTGGCAGGGGAATCTGAGTATAGGATTCAAATTACCTAGTCTATATTCATTCCCAGTCGCCTAAGTATTGTGACAAAAATATGAATCCATATTTTCATATGTTTAAACAGAAGACTTTGTTTTTCTCCAGTTTAATAAAACATAACTGAAAGTAGAACATGGCCAACTAAGCTTGTTGAAAAGATGGGGCACTTCTTCCCACTTTCCTGTAACTACAGCAGTTCATAACGGTAACAGACCTAGGTTTCTCAGCAAGCAATGACCTTAATGTGGAGGGAAGGTATTCTTGATTCAGGTTTATAAGGCTGACAAAAGGAATGGAAAAATAAAAGGAATATAGGGATAGTTCTCTGGAATGGTATTGGCAGAAGAAATAACTACATAGAGTAACTCATCTATGGACAAGCTGAAGACCATGAGGCTTTCTCAGAAACAAAAATCAGTTTAAACTGAATTCCTCAGGATATTTCACTTAAAGGAAGTCAAACCAAACTGACCACAATTCACAGTCTCATCAGGAAATAGTAGGCTGATACTGAGAAAGATTGAGTCATAGAAACTTGCAGATACCTAGCGTATTTTATGCAAGACCAGCTGGTGCTGAAAGGCCTTAAGCAAATACAGTCCAGCCAGGGTAAAATACAGTAATTTAACTTCCTAATTCCAGGATTTAGTTGTCCTTTTCAAGAGCTTTGCAAATTTTTCTAGTAAGATAAAAACTATCAAAATTACTAGCAGTAACTAGTGCCTTTTTGCAAAGCTGTGGAAGCTCCAACTTGTCATTAAATTTGCTTGAATTTGAAATGTTTTTAATCAAAAGTTGCACATGGAGTTCACTCTTAGCTGAAATTATTCTTTTTCTTTTTTCCACAGATCTCGAGCAGTATAAATTTGTTGACAGTGAATTGATAAATTGCACATTTTTTCACATCAGGACAGGATGCCAGATTTCTTTTGATGATGACTACAGTGCCTACTGGATCTACTTTGTTAATTTCCTGGGAACTTTGGCAGTGTTACCAGGAAATATTGTGTCTGCTCTCCTGATGGATCGAATAGGACGGTTAACAATGCTAGGTAGGGGCTTCGCTTTCTTACAGGGAATGTCAAAAATAACATGTCCCCTTTTCAAGGAATTTGGCCAGAGAAATGAAAAACATTCTTTCTGCAGATATGTCATTTATGTGTCATCATAAATACTGTTTTTAAAAACCCCCAGTTTTGAAACTCTGTGAAAAATGGGATCTGTAGCCACCTCTACTTGCACATCCACAGATATTACAAGACCATAACCTAGGCATTTAGAATGGGATTTTGGAGTCTGATGACCATTGGTTTATCTCTGCTCCAGCTGAAAGGAAAGAAAGATGTGCACAGGTGACTCTCAGCTAGTGGAGCAGCTTCTGGAAAGTATCAGCTGTTCTTTGTCTGTTATCTATTTTGCACAGGAACACAGTTGAAAGGTTTCTCCTGTGGATTGTCTACAATGAGAAATCTCTTTTCAATTTACTTAAATAACTATATGGTAGTTCATTGTCTTTATTTTCTAGGACAATATCTCTATATAAATACATTAAAATAAATACAACAGTTTTATTATATGAACAGGTCTCGTGTAATTGCAAAAGGTGATGAACCAAGAATAGTAGGGGCAGATTTGCTCAGGCATCTTGCTTTGGTAATTCAAAGAGGCTTTCAACTTAGTACTTCAGGATATATTTTGATATGTGAGAAGTCATATTTTTTTCTGTGACCTCCTTTCTTCAACATTTGTATTTCTGTCTGGCCCTACTGATAGAAAAGGTCTCTTGGGTTTTTGACTCAAATATTTGGGTCACTTATTTAGCTACACTGTGTGCACAGAAATATTAGACAAAACAAAGGTTATTCTTTAAATACAACTCCACTACATGTTTGTTTCACCTGCCTTGTACCTAGGTGGTTCCATGGTTCTTTCTGGCATCAGCTGTTTTTTCCTGTGGTTTGGGACCAGCGAATCCATGATGATAGGTATGCTGTGCCTCTACAATGGCCTCACCATCTCAGCATGGAACTCTCTAGATGTCATTACTGTGGAGCTGTATCCTACAGACAGAAGGTATGTGCAGTTGCACCTCCCCTAAACTCACTGAAACTATGTACCAGCAGAAATGGCAAATAGAAATTATTTTGTATGGTTCTTACTGAGTTAGTGATGTTTTGAGAGGGCCAAATTAATAATTTGTCCTATAAAAAGAAAAAAGGGAAACAATGAGGGGTTTTGAGCAACTTAGTATGTATTTTGCATCAAATATCTCCTAATTAGGAAAATGCCATAAATGTAGTTTCATTTGAAAGCAGAAGGTTAACACCTACTCTCGTTTAAAAGACACTTAATATTTCTGAAAACAATGATGGAGTATATTTGAGTTTCCTGTAGTTTAACTGTATATAAGGGCAGTAGTTGGTCCAAACCAGAAATACAGCTCCATTTGTCTGTTGACTGTGAAATGATGGGAATCGTGATAAAAATCACTGTCTGAACCACCCTGTGCTGCTAATCTGTTGGCTGTGAATTTGTATGCAGGGCCACTAGGAGTGTACACTAAGTGGGTAAAAATTATCTTGGGCACTGCTCTTGACTCTTCAGGGCTCTTGCAGGAAATCTCAGGGCAATTTTCAAATCCTGCATTGCTGCTAGATGACATGGGTTGGGTTTTTTTTCGGATACAGGGCACTTTTTAATCCTGACCTTATGTCACATAATGGACTGAAGGAAGAACTGTTGAGTCATATTCTGTTGTATTGGGAGTGCAAAAATGTAAAAGCTGTACTATCTTGAATATACTTTAATACTTCTCCCCTCTCAAATCCCTAAAAATATTTAAGTAAAATTGCCCAGACTCCTAAAAAAGGACATTGTGTTCTTTCTCCTGTTGCAGTGCTAATTATTATGTCATTCACTGGATATTTGAAATGCAGTGAAAAATATTTCCATTTTATAAATGAATCATGCCTTACTGGCAAGTGTAATTTTTCAGAAAGGAGTTACTGTGTCTTTAACGTTGTCCATGAAGAGATTTAGAAAAGTGTAGACTGGCTTCCCTGTTTTCCTTTCATTGTCATTTTAAAATTATGTGCTTCTTCAGACAAGAAATTGATGTCCACAGCTGTAATTATACCAAGTTATGATACCAGTCTACTTATGAATCTGAAGAACTGAGCTTTAATATTAAGTGCTAGTATTTTTAATACACCTCAGGAAATTGCTCTTCTGGCAAGGATTCTTCCACCATCCAAATGCTATGATATAATTTTAATAAATATACTGGAGAAATGACCATCTTTTAGGTATTCCTGAATGTAACAGCCACATATGTTTTCCTAAAATGAAGTAAATAAAAATAATTGGAAAAGTCATTGCTGGTAATGGAAAAAAAAAATCATTACTAGGAATGATAAAAAGAATGTAACTGATATTTATCTATATATACCTATACAGATGTTAAGGCATCTGTAGTTGTATTTAATGGGTTTTTTTCATAGTTTCTACTAGCTTTGGGATTATAGCAATTTCTTACTCATCTTTTCTCTATTTAAAAATATTTTGTATGCAGGAATAACTGTCTGGAAACAGAAACTTAATTGAAACTGAGTTGGTTTTTACAACAAATCAGAGGAAAAGCTTGTCCCCTTGAATTATCAGTATGAAAAGGCTGAGGGGTGAATGTACCTGTGCCTGGAAAAACATTATTGACATATGCTTTTAATGAGACTTTTTCCCAGAAGTTCTGATAGTGATGGAACCATGACTGCTAGTTTTTGCCAGCTTGGTTATGAGTAAACAACCAATTCCAGATATTTTTTTAGACTGGGGCAAAGCTACTTCTTTTGTAGAACTTTTTGAAAATTAAAGAGACTTCAGAGACTCAAATAACTTGCTTACAATAATTTTTGTCTGATAATTTTTTTTAATCCAGACTAACTCCTGTGATCTCCATAACCAGGCACAGCTTGCCACAGTTTGCTGGGAATTTCCAGCTTCTGCAAGTAACTGTAGGGCTGAACAACCTTTCTTGGCATATGTGGGACATGAAGCTTCCTGATATGTTTTTGCATATAAAATCCTTCATACTTAAGATGATATTCTCTTTTGCTACAAAGCAAAAGCAAAAAAATGCCAGACTGAATCTGGTCCTGAAACTGGCTTCCAGATTCTCCTGTAAAGGGAATCTAAGCACAAAATCCTTGCTCACTCTCTCAGTGTTTAATACTATTTTCTTACAGCCTCTCAGTGAAATGACCACAAATGTGCAGCAAAGGGTAGCTGGAGGTTGGGCTTAAAGATAGATGGGTGGAATGAAGCCAGTTCATGCTACCGTGCACAGGAGGCTGGATTGGGTAGCCCCTCCTTTTCCTCCTCTTGGAGACCAGCCAGTTGCTGAACTGCAGGGGCTTTGCTGCTGTCGTGCAGTACAGTACGAAAGGTGTTTCATAAATCGTACTTGAGGCGCTTGGGGATCATATTGGCTTTTAGCCAGGTAGGAGTGTAGTGAACAGTTTGGTAATGTGCAGTCTATGTGCTACAGGGCACACATTTCATTTTATTCTTTATCAGCTATTCTTGCTTCAAAATCTTGACAGATTTGAATTCTGTATAAATTCAGACTCATCTACATATTAACATTTTAGTTTACTGATCCCGGGAATCAAGGTAACTACACAGTTTGTCCTACTTTCTTGATGAGTACTGCCAAATTTTATGCTATTTTAGGTTAGCTTTTGCTTTCACATTCTTCATAAAACCTCAGCTGGTTTGTACAACTGCTGTAATAGACATTAGAGGATCGATAGATTTCAAATGGTTCTCAGGTAGATGATGAAGTAATGTTCAAATGGAAAATAATGTTACTAATGTTGGTCATTAGTTGGTTTCTGTCTTCTAGATTATACATATGAAGTAATTAATAATATTTTTATAATATTCTACCATTTTTTAAACTTTTCAATACACAAATTTTAAAAGACACTCATGATAGCTGGATATAAACTAGTGATTTCCAACAAGCAAGTAAATTAATACAATTCAAGAATGTAAAGAAGTTTTATTTTTTTTCTTGTCTCTTCTCTTGTCCTTTACCTTATATTCTTAATGGACTCTGCTGTCCATCAGGAGAGGAAATCTGTAGGCTGGAGTGTGTGATGCCAAAAATTCCAGTCACTGAGCATTTTAGAAGGAGGAATGGGTTGAAAGTGTAACTTCAATACAGCTATAGGTGCCTAGCACTCCAACAATATAAACTTGAAGATGCTAAGCTGAGCATGTAGAAAATATGAAATGCATGCTTAAAGATCATTTTGTTAGCTTTATATGACTTGCTTGCACCATATGCAAATTCTTCAACAGGAGTAGGGATTTTATCCTTTCTTCTGACAGCACTTGATTCTTTTAACCATTAAACTGTTTTCCCATGTTGCAGTCCCCAGTGCATCTTCCAACTCCTTTATCAGATGAGGGAAACTAAATTTTCTTCACTACATCTATATTTTACCCTCAAGCCCTCTTTGTTCTCTGCATTGGCAGAGTGGTGAGGAAAAAAAATATTGTGTGATGAGGTAATTACAGCTTGCATTGTAATGTGTGCCCAAGGGGCCTACAATAACACTGCACAGTTCCTCAGTTCTGCCTGTAATATAAATACGGATGGAAGAAAGCTTAAGTTCTCTGAAGAAGGAACTTTAAGACATTTTTATTACTTTAAAAAGCAATTTTTACTTTCACATAAGTGGTAAGTGTCTTCTTGTGGACTTGGGAAGCACCAGCATTATAAGCCAAGATTCTCATCAGGGAGATGATACAAAAAATAACTAGAACCTAAATAGAAAGTGGAATATAAATAGATCATCTCCCACATAGAGAATAAATCAGACTGCATCAGATAGCCAGCAATTCATCATTTTTCTATGGCTGCCATAGATCTGGGTTTGAATCTTGTCCAAGAATACTTAGAATTCAAGGTGAGCTACAAAATTAAGTCATCCTGTTTTGCCTTTATTAATGCCTCTGAAAAAAGTTTGTAAGGGTTTGGCCATAATTAAGAAATAAGTCTATCTTCAGTTCATGATTTTTAATTTTTTAACATCTTCTTGAACCCTTAGGATCGATGCCCACAGTAATAAATATTATTCTCACAGTATCTCAAAGTTTGTATTGGTGTGGATGTCAGAAGAGAAACTTTCTATTCTTTTGAGTCATAATAGCAGTAATTGACTTACAGTAGCTTTCCTGACAACTATTTTCTACTCTCATCCTGTGGATATAGTTCAACTGCATTTTGCTGAAATTTTAAAGTTTTTAAGGCATGACCTGCCACACCTATACCTTTTGCACTGGTCCAAGGAAGGAAGGCAAATTCCACTGTTTTACTTGCACACTAAGCATTATAAATGATCAAGCCATGAACTACATGATATGTAGTTCTGTACTAACTTTTTAAGAGAATATAAAAACATCTGACGTAGAAAATTGTCCATAGAACATTTGGATACTCTGTTTTAATGCTTTACATATTATTAATCCTAACAACATTTTGTTGTAACTTGCTGTTTTTGTGAATTGCTCTGGCAAGAAAGATAACAAATATTTGTGCTACACATTTATTAGCACTCTGCCACAGGACAATGAAGTTTTTACATATTTTATCAGCAGTGGAAAAGTGGATCTGAAGTATTTTATGTAGGAATACAAGCACCTGGTCTAAGAAGGAACATATGTGGCAATCAGGAAACAAGCTCTTTTAGTCTAAAGGCTTGGATAATCCCTCTATTTTTAACTGTTTGGACTCTTGCCATTTTTATGTGGACCTTGGATGAAAGGAAGCTAAGCATTTTTCTTTGTCACAGCTTTCTCAACAGCAAAAGTAAAATACATTGGGGAAAATTCCTTTTCAGTAACATCTAGCTTTCTCTTCATGCTGGCATTTTTATAAAAGACATTAGTATTTTTCTCCTATCAACACTAAATTCTGTATCTGGGGTTTTTTTTTAAGACAATCCTAAATTGATTAACCAGCATTGTCTTAGTGATATGCCTGAAATACTTAAGTGAACTCTCTAGCTGGACAAAGGATTCTTGCTACGTATGACTGGTCTCCCTTGACCAGTAATGAGGATTACTCATGAAGTCAACATGACATTTTTCTGCAAAAGGTTGCCCAATAATTGATCAACACTAAGAAAATGGGTGTATATATAGATGGTCCTATTCCCTTAGAATTTTTCACTTAATTTGTTCATCATGCTAAGATGATACATCACATAATTTTAATAATTTGCTGACACTCTTGCACTTTCCTCAAACAGTGTAACAGAGACTGTACTAATGCTGCAAGAGACTATAGTTATACATGTGTGATTTGCAGCATATTTATTTCCAGCATATTTATTTCCAGGATTTTTATTTCCCTAGATTCAGGAGAATTAATTACAAAAGCATGAATAAATACAGATTTTAAAGAGTTTGAATCACAAACTGCTCTAAGAAGGATGTTTTAAAAAAGCAAGCAGTCTGACTTTGCTATCCCTAGAGCTCCATAATGGTTTGACACTTTGTTCTGACTGTAAGTACAAACACATTCAAACACAGTATTAAAATTGAAGGGTGTGAAGATATAAGATTAAACAGTGCTTTTCAGGTACAGGTCATAACAACAATTTACTTAAGCCTGTTAAAATCTTATTGTTCATGCCAATTACGTGCTTATTTTAGGCAAAAGGACATGCCTGAAATCTGCTTAAAGATTAAAAGATTGAACTTCTTCTGGGTTGTTCATTTTTTAATTATCAGGACAGCTAAGGGCAATAAAATGAGCTTACTTTTTCTTACTTTTATTTGTTTATATTTTGATAACACTAATGGGATTAGACTAATAAAAACCCCTTACAATAATAAGCAAAATTCTGTAAGTCCATTTTACAAACAGAACTGGTTTTTAGGTGCAAAAAAATTACCTTAATTTTGTTCAGGCAGAAGAGGTATTGTATGTATTACAAAATTACTTTAGAACCTGATATAGTAACGGTAGGTATATAATCAATAATAGATCTAAAGAACAGTGGCATCTGTAGAAATCAGAACATGAAAAGAAATGGTTCAAATTGCTCAGAAAATTGTATTCAGACCACTGTCATAACTAGTTGATATAAGCAGCCAACATCTGTGTAACAGCTTACCTTTCTTTATAAGGTAGTATAAAACAACACTAAACATAACATCCCCATATGTTTCGTGCTATTGTTTTTCCAAAGATTACGTGCCTGTATCTATCTGATCTTTTTTTTTAGCTGGATCTGTGTATTCTTTGGGGAGTTCTGGTATCTCTGAATATACTGAGGCTGTTGATGACTAGGCATCTAGTTTCTCTATGTTTGGTTTTTTCTGTTACTGTTACGTGGAGTTAAGTTTGATTTTACATCAGCATTGACAACCAAGAAAATCATATTTATGTGCAGATTCTGATCACAACCAGTCACCACCATAACTTTAGAAGTACTTTTTGTGCATAAATGAGGCTGACATTAGAACCATTCTGCTCTTTTCCTTTCCTTCTTCCCTTGAGTTCTTCAGAATAGCTGCAATCTCTTGTTATCCTATCACATAAACTTGGTTTTCCAGTCCAGCTGTGCTGTCTTTAACCTCTTTCCACCTGCTTGCAATACAGTCTATTTTAATAAAGCCCTTTCCTCAAGAATCTCCTGCCTACCTGCATGCTTTGTGCAGCTCTTCAGAAGGACCTTGCAGGCTGGAGATATGGGCAAAGAAGAGCCATCTGAAATGCAACAAAGGAAAATGCAGGGTCCTGCATCTCAGGAAGAATAATCAGTACAGGCTGGGGCAGACCTGCTGGTCTAAAATGACCCTGTTTGAGCTTTGAGGTTGGACCAGGTGACTCACTGTGGCCCCTTTCAACCTTACCTACTCTGGTTTTGTGAGCCCTACAAGATCTGTCAGTCTGGGGCTCCTTCCTTCTCAGTAGCTGCAACCCATCCTGGGTCATATTCCTCCAGATATGTTGGACTTTATATGTCCCTGGAGCACAAATGTTTCCATGCTAGACATTTGCTTGTTTTCTCTTAGGCTATGGAAATTGACCCCAGTAGGATGCTCTTCTCTTCCCCCTTCAGTGTAGCTCATGCTCCTCCTTCAGACCCATTCCTCCAAAGGTCGTGCTTAGGATGGACATGTTTTAACTTGCTCGTTTCTCCTCTGAAAGTGGTATTTTCAAGGAGCTGCTGCAAATGTTTCTCTGTCAGAAATTTCCAAACACAACACTTCCCCAAGTTTCCTCATCTGCTGCTCTCAGCAATGTGCTCTCTGGCAGCCCTCAGGGGTCCTGGCTGCTGGAGGGCAGAACCTGTCATTTTCAAAATTGTTATGTCCAAGATGTGCATGTTTAGGTTTCCTTAGCACTATGGATTTTGTAAAAGTACTGCAGGTTCAATCAAATATATATAAAACAAGTAAATAAGGACTTTGAACATGTAAGAGACATATCTAGGTCTCTTCTACTTGTTTTTTCCCACAGATTTTTTTGATAGTTTCTACTCTGCTGTAGAAATGACCTGTCTCTTTTTCTTTAGATACTGCCAATACTTAGTGTCATGCTCTGTCTGGATGGGTGCCATGCTTTACACAAAGAGGAATTGTTCTTACTTCAGACAAACCAGTAATTTCTTTGCTAAATATCAGACATTTCAGAGATTAAAATACTGCTGGGGGGTGCAAGAGGCATATTGCCAAACTAATAATGCATAAATGTATAATCACCCAGTAAAAAAAAAAAAAAGTAATTTGTGTTTTGTCCCAGATTCACAAAGCTGATACTAGAACACTATGAGGTCTTCTGAATTTACTTTTATAACATTTTATGTAAGGGAACTGACTTTGGTCTGCAACAATGGAAAATAAATATTTAATGTAATGGAAATAAAAACTGTTTGAAGGTGCATTAATTAGTATGTTACATGTCTTAATTCTGTTCTGCAGACATTCTTTTAAATTATTTAAGAATTCAAAAGGAAAGCCATTATTTAAAAATGGCACATTCTGAATCTTGTTCAGATTGTGGATTTGACTTTGTGGGTTAACTAGGATTATGCTTCTTAGAGCCAACCACAGTATTTTAGAAATGTGCAAGAAGGATTTAGACCTAGTCATCATTCTTTTGATGAAGGGTCCTCAAATATACCAGGACTGGTATTATTCTGAAGCACAGTATCCCAGACAGGGCATGGACAGTGCTGAATGCCCCTATATCCTGGTCACCTCTCCTAGACCAAAGCTTTTACTACTCCCCTAGCAAACAGCTTGGAAGCATGACACCAAAAGGTCTAACTGATCTACACTATTGAGATACAGGTTTGTCAAAGAGCAGAGGAGATGAACTCTGACACTCTGGGCTGTGGCGAGGTCAGTCAGTTGCTTCAGACAGAGGATCTCTCATGCCTTGATATAATTGTTCGCAGTTTTCAAAATCAAAAATCTGTTCTGCAAAGAGCATTGAGAACATCCTTGCTCTTAGCTGGGGTCAAGTGTTCTTACTTCTTACTGTTGATTCTCTTGGCTCCTTTTTAGTAGCTCCAGTAGAAGCTTTTCAAACTTCCCCGGGATTTCAGATCTGAGCGTAAGAGCTCTTCCTTTCTCACACAGGTGCTTCAGTAGAATAATTAGAGCCTTTAAAGTCACTTAGATCACTAGCATTTCTCTTAATTCTTATTGTATAGAATAGGGCTTTTAATTGCGATGCAAGCAAGAAATATTTTGTTCTGAAAATCAGAACTCTCTTCTTGAATTTCTAAGAGAGCTGAGAAATGTTACAGATTCTACCACTATACAGATATCTTTGTTAGGAAACTTTTGGTAGGGCAAGCTTATTCCTGCATCAATGAATCATACAGTCATGTCAAAACACAATTTAAATAATGGCAGTTTGCATAAGACATATATGCAAGAGTACAAAATAATAAAAATACTCCAGATGACTAAAATTACATCGCTGTAATGCAAGACTCCACCTGAATTACTGGTGTCATACTTTCTGTTGGCAGTCTATTTCCTTTTCCTTTTGTCCAAAGTTTCTCAGTTATCTCTTTCACCCAACAGATTTTTATATACCCTATCTTCTTTACCTCTAAGAGATGAACATTCATTAATATTGGAAGTCTCATTAGCCTTTGAAAAAGCACTGTTTTGACATGTGTACTACATGTAAGAAACTCAATTTTAATTCTGTACCCTAAGACGATCATCTTTTAATTCTGATTAAGAATCATCACACAGATGACGAAGCAGTTCTCCTTTGGGAGCTACTTGACATGTCTGCTCTCCTAATCTAGCCATTTAAGTCTTCCTGAATTTCCATTTGCAAGTTCCATGTTCAGCTCTAGAGGTGCAAACTCACCTGTTCAGTCATTCATTTCATTTTGATCCCTGAGGCAGAAAAATTAATTGCCTCATGAAATACTGTAGCAGCTGAGCTTTAATTTCTCATTTTAAATAAGAGCACAGAATGTAAGCACAAAATCTTTATTGGCATAAATTTTGTATAAGCTATTGGGACTGTACTGATTTATTGTCACTGGGGATGTGCCTCAAAGGTGTTACTCTTTCACCTGTATTTTAACTTTCTTCTGTTTTCTCTTCTAGGGCAACAGGCTTTGGCTTTCTGAATGCACTATGCAAAGCTGCAGCTGTACTTGGAAACCTAATATTCGGTTCCCTTGTTGGTATCACCAAAGCAATCCCTATTCTCCTTGCTTCTACTGTGCTAGTATGTGGAGGTCTGGTAGGACTTCGGCTTCCTGATACAAGAACCCAGGTGTTGATGTAACTGGAAAAAAAATTCACTATTTATTTCCTTCTTTGTACAAATGTCATTCTCCTGACTGATGGTGCAAAGGCTTCAGATTCACAACACACAGTAGAGTGCTCAAATGTCAGAAATCAAACTCAAAAGATACTTTGGAGTAGCAGAGATTTAGCAACCTCTGTATGAAAGTTTTAAATTTCACTTTTGTTTGCTTGCATATTTTGTTATTCAAACCCATTTCACCTTGAAGTGCAAAGCTACCTCTTAAAACAGTTTTGGTGACATATCCAGGAAAGTAAAAATCATACTGATAATTAGATATTTAAAGTGCAAGCAGTCAGATTATCTAAAAAACCCATGCTAAATTTGGCCATGGCATTGTGAGCTTTAGTAAAAGTACAGACGTGCAAGTCAATTTCTTAGCAGTTTTGGTGCGGGGAATGTTAATGTATCAATGCATGTAACATTTGTCAGGAAACAACTGATTGCATCAGCACTGGGAACAGTGACCTTCTGCAGCTGTGCTTAGGTGATAAAAACTCGTGGCAATGACTCTTCCTTGGGAAACTTTTTTAGGCAGATTCAATCTAAGCAAAGATTACCAACTACACCCCATACTAACTGAGGAGAAGGCAACAGCTACTGCAGGGAATTTAAAAGTCCATATAGGTATGCAGCAGAGAGAATAACAAAATTGACATTTTCACTTTTTGCTGCTGATGCTCCAGAAAAATAAAAAACAAGAAAAACAAGAAAACTCTTTATTCTCATTTGTGGCATCTGGATTTTTTTTCCATTTAAAACTGTGAATTTGTCTTATTCCATGAATGAATGAATGCAAATAGTTTTGCTGTTGTTAGTAAGAGTAAAGGAAGAATCAGGCCATTGAACTATAAGAATTATACTTTCAGAGGTTTATTTGGAATTTATATATGTAAAGACCTTAATTCTTTTCATAGTTTCTACACTTCTTAATATAACCATTTTCTCAGCTAATTTTTAATAGTTCCAGAAATGTCTGACCACTTAATATTTTCAAATGTCTCTTTGAAAAGCCACTAAGAAATAAGCCATGGCAAGGCTGCAGGGAATAGTAATGCTTTTATTAGACCAAGTGCATAGATGGAAAGCAAATGGTAGTAAATACATTCCTTCTATGCTGTGGACTGTTCTGATTACTGGAAAAGTCCCCATCAGTCCTAATGCTATGCAAAAAGTTATGGGATTTCTTTAAAATATCAGCATTACAAATTTAATACAGATACATTTATAAAATCATCAAAGAAAAGAGGCAGATCATCTGATGACAAAAACTTGCATTGCTTTCAGTGGAGCTAAGACAACTTTTCTGATTAACTATCTGCAGTTTCAAGTGTGAAATAACAAATTTGCTATAAACATACGGAAAACTTTATTCAGTATTTTTTTCTAATTATGTCTGACAGCATTTATTAGGTAGAAGAATCATTACCAAGCAACCAAGCTTTCAAATAAGGTCATCACATTGTAAGCTAGACCTTTTTTTAATTTATTTTTCTCTTGCTTTTAGATGTGAACTTGGATTTAGGTAGTAATATGTGACACTGCAGTCTTCATCAGTCATCATCTTTGCCATATTAAAAGAATCAGTAAAGGTCTATGTAAGAAGACCATTCAACATATTTATAGTTCACTGTTTAATCTACTGATTCTAGAAGTTACATTTTCAGTTACTAAAAAATGCCTCTGCTACACATTGTAGCACAAAAAATGTTAGCCCAAGATGCTCTTTTCTGCTATGAAATGAGAAAATTGGCAGAATTTAAAAAGCTTGAGTATGGAAAACTAAGGGGCATTATTTTGATGTTGGTAATTAAAAAAAATATGAGTGAGTGTGTTTATTTTGGAGTGTTAAGATGAAGATATTTGAGATTAAATATTTTATGTTTGAATCTGACTTAGACATGGCTCTTAAATTTCTAAACTATGCTAATAAATGATTTTTCACTAAGGTCTAGAAAAAATACTGGCCTTAGTTTTGCACCAGTGGCCTTTTTTCCAAAAATCATAGCCTTAATATTATTTTAAGGCTATTTTCTACAATTAATATTATATTTGAGCCCTTTTTATCTGTGCAATTCATTAGTAGCACATGTTCAACTCCTTGCACATACTGCACAAGTTATTTTGAAATCTGAAGCCTCTGTACATACTTGGAGTAAACACCAACAACAATGGTAAAATATTGCTTTGTGTTGCTATGCACTGTCCTCTTGCAGTAGTATATTCTGTCCATCTCTGCATGTAATTCCCATAACACTCAGATGCAGCACTTCATACCTTCTGACCAGCTTGAAGGAAATGGGTCACAGAAAAATAAAACTCAGCTTTTGAGGGTTATGATTCAAGTTTAGCACTCTAAAATCTCATGACATGTATGTTGATTTCAGTATTGGTCTTATCATAAATCCTGACTATATCATAGGTCTGTGATTAAGTCTGGATGAAATGAAATGTAGCAACAACAGGAATTAGCAGAGATTTTTAAAAATGGACTCTGTATGGTCCAGAATTATAATGTTCTAAGGTAGAAAAAAGAAAAAAGAATAGTGGATAGTAATTGGGAGAATAAGTAAATGAAACAGATGAACAAAGAAAAAAACCAATAACAATTCCAACATATGAAACAAAACCTAAAGTTAGAATTTTCCCAGATGGCAAGCTAGCTGGCTCAACAGATTTGAGCTAGCATGCAAGCCAACATCAAAGTTGTTTGAATATTCAATCGTTTTTGTTTGAGCATAGTAAAGCTTTATCTCACAAAGACAAAAAAGTGAATGCAATTTCACGCTATAAATAACTTTGTGAGATAGGTGAAATCCACAGACTGGAACAGAAATCTATGGAGATCTGCACACAAACGTTACTCACATTATAAGCAAAAGTAATTTGACTGGTCTTCAGCAATTCCATCTTTTCTTGCAGTCTCCAAAACAATCACAGGTAATAAATATTGAACAGAAGGATGTGCACTTTCTTTCTATGCCTATTTGCTTATATGTCACACTAAGAATCACTTAGTGGCATGGCTAATACACCAGACAGAAGCAAACTTGATATTATTTGTGTATTACAGTTATAAAACCTATGAAATCAAAACTGCTTATTTGTGTGTTTTGGTCACAAAACTGACTGACTGCCAACTAGAAATCCCTGTCAGCCTATATCCCTGAAGGAGGATATAACATCTAGGAATTTTCTGTGCAGCTGAAAAGCTCATCCCAACAGCAGCAATGACAAAAATCACAATGACCCCTGCAAACACGTGACTCGCAGCATTTAGAATGCTGTTAACCATAACAGTCAAATATTTTGAAATTTGGAAACTGTCCACGAAGGAGATGACATGTTTTCATTTTTGGCAAAGAAATTTTATTTGAATTAGTTTTACTCCTTACAGGTTGTCTAATAGTAGAACTTGACTTAGCAGACTCTAATTTCTTGAAAGCATCTTATTCATCATGTTAGTACTCTTTAACCAGCTTGGTTATGTCCATGCTAGCACCCTGCTGCTTGGAAGCATTTGCTGCAACATTTGGCAATCCCTGCCTTGGTTGTTGAGTACAGGCTCCTAGAAAGGGAACTAGGAAGAGGTGTTCAGGGTGGAGCACTCAACAGGATTGGTAATTAAAGGTTTCCTACTGGGAAACCTTCTTCCTCTCAGCTTGATTTTAACCAGTTTCCTTACAGAGTCGTGTACTACAAAAGCTGGACTGATGAAAAAGAGTTAGCCCTCCTTCCTGATGGTTCCAGTAGTCTACTCCTCCTTTATCACAGGAATACGGGTCAAAGTTAAGATTGCTAACATAAGCTCTGCTTGCTTTCTCTTCCTGCCATTCCATTCATTCCATCCCAAACTACTTTTCTTGCTAGGGGACCAGCCTCAAAGAAAATTAAAACTTTCTCACCTGCTTCTGACTTCCCAGTAACGTTCAGTAGGAAGTTTTGTTACATATCTTTTGCATTTTGATTATAACTTTTTAAAAAAATATGTAAAACAGCCTTAGAAGTCCTTCTGTGTGTGAATCTCACCTTTTGAGACAGCCAGACTCAACATTTACCTGCCTATTGAGAAGGCTGACCTAATACAAGGAGAGGTGTCCTCTCAGAATAGCCCCTGTTGACCTCCTGATTTGAGGGAATCTTCTTGCCTGTGCACCTAGCTCAGCTCCATTTGGAGGAAATTATATTCTGTATTCTTTTTGTCTTTTTTCTACCACTGTGGAGCCTTATCTTTGTGTAACTGCTCTTGAGGCACAATGTGGATACCAATTCTCAGCAAAGTAATATAGTCCTCAGTCCCTCATATGGACAACCTCTGTGTGCTAGGCTTTAGTTCTCTTCCCCATTCTGAGTTTTAAATTAATCTTCATTAGTCAGAGAAAGATGTTTACATCCACTCGCACCTCTTTACCTAAACAAGATGATATCATGCTAATACAACCTACAAGCCATGTTTCCTGTTTAATAGCCTGGAAATGCAATTGAAATTTCAATCACAACATTAAAAAATGAATCTTTGCACTCAGGGGGTCAAAGACACAAGAAGTAAAAACAGAAATGCTCCACTTCCTCTGCTGTTTTGAAAGAAAACACATGTTCAGTAATCATATTCCAGAAGAAAACACATATGAGAGGCTGCTTTTCTATATTTCCTGCCTTCTTGTCCATTAAACTGACTGTAAAATATTACGTATTTGCCTGCATTAGTACTTTCAAATGCTGCTAGTTGAGAAAACACAGCATGAAAATACAGACTTTTGCTTGTACTTTCAAGGTAATACATGGTTCAGGCAATGATGTTGTATTAGAAGAGACATGTTAGCCAGAAAATCTTGAACTCAGTTCAAAACATGAATTAAATGGAAATCATCAACATATAATGCTACTTGCAGATCTCACTTACCTTCATTTAACCTCACATAGTCTACAACCAGTCCATGTGCTGCTATCAGCTTCATTTGCTTTCTTCTAATAATTTCAACAAGTGCTGCAAAATGTATTTAGATTCACTAGCATTAACTGCTTTTTTTTTTTTTTTTTTTTTTTTTTGGTAGAAGTTGATTTCCTATTTCTTCCTGCAAAGGAAGAACCCTTCAACATTTAGTCCCACTCTAGCTGTATAATAATTTTATATAGAAAAACAGAAAAAAATTAAATTGAGCCTGATTTATTTACTTTTCTTATTAAAGATTTTTTTAAAATTATGTGCAAAGATGCTGGCCTATAATATGGAGTTCTGGGTCTTTGAATACATCCTGTGGAACTCAAAATGAACAAAGCAGCAATTTTCAGCAGTGTCCTCCCACAACATACACATGAGTTACATTTAATGGGACCAAAACACTTAGGGAAAAGTACAGTGTTTTCTAGGGTAAACAATCTATTCTCTTTAACAAAGGTATAGAACATGTTTCTTGCTTGTACAGTCTGATAACCAAAGATTGGAGATTACTTAACAACAGGAGCATTTGGGTGAGGATGACCTGACATGAAAGTATTGTTCTTTCCACCCAGGGTACTCACGAATATACATTTTAATGACACATAACCAAGATGATTTATAGAGACCTTGCCCCTGCTCTGGCCATCAACACATTTGAGTTGTAGCCAGACATACCAGCCCACGAGCGAGAGAGAAGGTGAGAGACAAAAAGAGCTGGCAGGCACTTTCAGCACTCTCTCCACAGCTAACCACCTAAGTTCATTTCTCTTGGATCCTAAGGATCTGGTTTTCAGTTTAGCTTTCTACTTTCTAATTTTGGACATCTACCACTTGCCATTCAGTTTTCACAAGCAATCACGACCAAGCAAGCTGAAGCTGCTTTAATGCTAAAGGACAGCACTCACAGCTCGTTGCAAGTAGAGTACTCTGCAAGAGTCCAGTGTCATATGTGTTGTTCCGGTTTCATTTGTTGTCAAGCACTAGAGTTGTCAGCTAGCACTTCTCCTGTACAATTCTGCATGTATTCTTATCTATGTCATGTCTTCTGTCCTCTTAATGTCTGCCTTGTATGATCATATATATGCCCATCCTCCACTAGCTATGTAACAAAAATATTTTGTGAATCTTACATGGGTCTGTCTTACCTTAAAAAGAAGAGGGTTGGGAAAAATAATGAAGCGGAATCAAATTAAATGAAAACAATGAAGAGTAATAGTTCAAGAAATAGTCTTCAATTATTTTTATTTTTTCAGATGTTTTCTTCAAATCCTAGCTTGAAGCTATATAATATTGTATATTGTAAAGAAATAGTACACAGTTAGAAGTGAACACATATGTGGCTGAGTATACACACATATGGACACACTCACCTCTATAACACAGATGAATATTAAACTTACAAACCATGTTCTCATTTCTTTCTCCATGACAGTGTTACTTTCTTCATTGTGCATTATGCTTTGAACACAAATAACATCCTGCTCCATTCCTTGTGCAGAAACCATTACTTATGTGCAAAATTGTTGGGATGCCAAGAGTCATCTCAGCTGGCCATTAGCTTCCAGTCATTGGAGACATAAAATGGTCTGAAAAATGAGCTTTGACTTAGCTGTTGCCTTTCCCGTCTGCCCAACCCACCCTCCTGCCCCATCACACTGTGCCAAACAGCAAAACAGCACATCATGCAAAGGCACTGGTGTTCCAGTGACTCGGAGACTCAGCACTCTCAGATACATAAACTCCTAAAAGCTATGAATTTTGTCTTATTCAACCAAAAGGCCTTCAAAATGGTCCATGGGGATATCAACATGCTAATTTCTGTGTAATGTATGAGAAAATGTCTGTGATTTTCTGTATTGTATGTTTTTCATTGTTTCTGCATATATGGCTGCTGTTGTTCTAGTGATGTGGTTAAAGAATTATCTGCTATTGTTCTTATCAGCAATTTTTGACCAGCTTGAAACAGAGCCATTGCCAGGGTGTTTTTCAATTAACGATTAACACCCATGAAGATCTTCTACAGTAACTAGTGCCATACAAAGTCATGGATACTATAAATTAAGCCAATCCAGGGTGAAAATAGCACCACATACCCACAGACCAGTGACAGTGGAAAGAGCTCTTCCAAAAGCTCTGGCATCTGCTACATTTCTTTGCTCTTTTCAGGATGTTCACTCTCTGCAGTATTCTTCCTCTCGTAGGAAGAATGCACTCATGCTACAGAAGTAAGAAAGCAGAAGAAAGGACATATTTCTTTCACAGGAAAGAACGTATGCTTGCTATAGGAAAGCCAGCTCTACAATAAGATTAAAACAAACAAACCAACCAACCCAAGCAGTTTGCTATTCTTTTTTATCCCCATGTCTCTTATGAGTTGATAAACTAAATACCAGTGCTTATGAAACCTTTGGAATGAGGCTAAGAAAGAGTAGCAAAGCTTACATGATAGTTCTTTTGGAAAGGAGGAGACCTTTCCAAGGGGTAAACATCGGCAACTAATGAAACCATAGCATATTGTTTGTAATTATGATCACAAACAGGCAGTTTTAAGTAGAAAATTGTCATTCAAATCTACAGCAGCAGTAGATAGTACTACCTTTTATATGGAAATGTGTAAACATAGATTAAAATCAAAGGCTTGGAAGGAAAAGGAGAATATTTGAAGAGATACTTAAACACAACCTCCCATCATCTCCTTTGGACAAACCTTTAAGTGCTTTCCTGTTCCTTCCTGCTACCAATCGTCCTAATAAGGTGACTGATTCCTTTAGTGCCTCACTAATGAAATGAAAGGCTAATATGACATTTGCAACAAAAATTGAGAGCAGGCATGAAATTAGCACTGTAGGAAAGCTAGCTCATTTATAAGAATTTTAAAAATGCCCCAAGCTGCTAGTGTCTGCCTGCATTTATTGTCCTCCAAGCGGTTTAGGATCCTACAAAGTGTTACGCGTCACAAGCTTTGTATGTGTAATCTGATCCCTGTTTAAATTAGTGAAGCAATTTTTTTGGGGTCAGGAGCTTTGTCTTTCAAAATATGAGGTATGTGACTGTGTATACTGCCATGCTGGAATTGCTATTGTGAGAGAAATGGTTTTTTCAGCCCTTTTTTAGGATGAATAATTTTAGCTTGGTTTTTCCTATGAATGGAGGGCTTCACAAACATTAAAAGAATTTCAATACCAATGCTACAAGCTAAGTGAATCAACTGGCAACTTCTTTAATAATTTTCTACAGAATATTCTATTTAAAACCCCAATTAAACTTTAAATAAATGCTGTTTTACCTTCAGCTGTACAACAGTATGTGACAACTAAATTGTATCTCATGCTTGGCCGCAAATATATGTAGGAATATACTGTATAAAATTAGATGTTTTTTTAAGTGGGCAGTTTCCATTGCAGTGTAATGACATATATGCAGAAGCCAGGTATCAAGGATGAGGTACAGAAAGTAGAGCTCTTGATCTTCACTGCAACTTATTGGTATTGTAAGGGTATTGATTTCCTTAAAACCTTGTTCAATTTTTGCTTTCACTGCAATTTATTGGCATTGTCAGGTTACTGATTTTCTTAAAAACCTGTTAGTATTTTCCAATGCTAAGCAACAGAAGGAAAACATGTATTCTTTCCTAGTTTTTTGAAGTTATTTTCTGTTCCCAGTTTCTGCTTCTAAACTTCCATTCAAATTTCCAACTGCTCTGGCTGTACCATTTTTTCAAATGTCTTCAGTGTACAAACACACAGGTATGTCAGTGGCCACATGTTGTCAAGAAAATCTCCATTTCTCAATGCAAGGTAACATGTACATATTGTATATACGGGTAACAAGCTACTTTAAAGTTGAATTGCCATTTGAACATGGCAATTTGACTTCAGATCTGCATCAAGATCTTGGCAATGGTCCTGACCTCTCTGTTTCTTTCTTTCTTTGTTTCCTTTACTGCTGTTTGTGCCTGGAAAGCAGGTTACAGTCATCACTATTGTATATATGTGTTTGCATGTGTGTGCCTTGATAAATTCTCTCTTTTGGAGTTCTGAATTTTTCATTTCAAGTCCAGCTGGTACAATTGTGAACTCATCTTTTCAGTATCCTCATCTGTGTCAGATTGCCAGCTTCCAAAATGTTTGACCAAGTGTTTTGATTAAGTCCTCTGAGGAAAGCTGTCTGTATATTTGTGAAAGGGCATGCTCTATGTAGGATGACCGTGTACAGTATAAATCTATAAAATGTGGAAGTGTTTATAAGTTTATCTGCAAAATATTTATCATCTGTGTAACAAATGCAAAGTTATTTAGTGTACATCAGATTAATAAATGGGGATGATTTTTTGCTCTGCTATATTAAAATAAAGATATGTTCTCTGCAATGAATACATACCAGGTGTGATGACAGCCAGAATATTTTTATTCTTTATCCACAAGATACTACACTACCCACTATAGAAAAAAAAAATAGTTTTTTGACCTTAATTGTTCTTTTACAATAGTTCTCTATGTATCTCATCTTTAGTGCCTGTAGTAGAAGTTGAACATATAGTAAAAGTAAACATGGAACAAGTTAATAAAGTTAAATGAGTTTAACTTGTGAAAAAAGATAGAGTAAAAGTTACTATGGTTGTAAGAGGCAAAGCTCTTTAGTTAATCATCTAGGATTCATATTTTTATTGTACATAACTACACAAAATAAACACCTAGCCTTTCAGTATATAACTGCATTGAAGGAGTACGTTATCAACAAAAGGGTGTAGTCTAACTCAATGTAAAAAACATACTGCTGCAAAATATAATGATCCATCAATCTGAAAGGCCAATGGAAATTTGTACAATAAACAATTGTTCCATAAGGACTTGGTATTCACAGGGAAAAACCCACCACCACCAAGGCCAAACAATTGCATACTAACAAAAAACCCTCCCGAACCACCGTAAACACAAAAAATCCCACCCCAGAAACCACCAAAACTGAAGCCGAAGTGCAAGAATATTAAATTCATTGCATTTGTGCTTTTTGGACATCCAAAAAGCATCAACAGATCAAATGTGGTAGCTCTAAAATAACAAAAATATGCTGAGTTATTTATATTCTAACATTTCCATGGCTAAATTGGAACCACATTTCCAAATATAGGTTATTTTAAACAGATGATGGACTAAACAAAACACATGAGTCTCTTCAGCTGTGTCACCAACAGGGAAAACTTAAGCTACATGTGAATCGAAACATTTTTCAGCTCAAGCAAGAGTACTGTCTGCAAAACTCAATTACAAAGGCTATGCATGATTTTGTTTCTGTCCTTTAGCAACTAGGTTGTTTTGTGGTACAGTATAGAAAATGTCATTCTGTATTTATTAAGTACCACCAACAGAAGTACTATTTCATATTTTTAGTCTCCTTAGATGTACGTCCTCATCTACCTGCATTTGAAGTGTACACTTCATTCTCTAGTGGAGATTTGCCTTCTAGTCTCATTCTGGGAAGAAACACTACTCTTATTTTCTGCAGTTTTCTGCAGATATTCTTCACAGCTACCTCTCAGAACATCACATGCTCTCTATAAAACCTTCAGTAGCAAGGAATCTTGTGTTGGACAGCATCTCGTGTGTTGGAGGACATCAGGACATCACCCCACAAAGAACAATACTTCAACTGTAGGACAGCATTCCTCCAAATGAACTTTGGAAGCATATATATATATATATATATATATATATATGTATAGTCCTGGCTGACAAAGCTATGCTGTCAAAATGGTGATACTTACTTCAGAACACTCTGTTTGTGTGTCTCCATTTACATATTTTTTGACATGAGTGCATAGAGACCAAGGATGCAAATGGTAAGTGGGGGAGGCATTTTGTGGTATATAGCACAGTATATCCCTGAGAACAAATGTTAAAATAGATTCCATGAATTCTCCATATGCCTTGCTTTCCACTAGGATGCCAGCTAGGCTGTGATTTGTATTTAACACATAGCAATTGCAAAGTCACACAGGCTATATATTATATGAGATCAGTATCTAACCCAAACTCTCCACAACAAATTTACTCATCTCTGGAACTTTTTAAAAGCACTTTACCCTGGCAACAGAGATAATAAATATTAGCTGAAAGTTCTTCAGAGACTTTCCTAAAAATATTAAGCTGAACAGAAATTCATACCATTGTGTACATTTTCTGGTGTCACCATACATAAACTTTCACAGTATACAAGATAATGCACTCTTTCTGCAGATGCATTTCACACCATGTTGCTTGTGGCTCTCACAGTGAACCCAACTGATCTGATTAGGACTTCAGGGGTAATTTTAGTAGACACACTATAGCAGACTGAAGTTGTAAGTACTAAATAGCTTGAGAAGAAAAAAATGCCTGACTGAACTACATCTGGAAACGCCCACACTGTTCAGTCAAGGCAATGTTTCCAGCTGTGAAAATATAAAGACAAACTAGTGCAAACCTTATCAGTTCTTGAGTAAATTCCTCTATCCTTCAGAACAGCCAGAATGTCGCACTTCTAGTCACAGAATGACAAATTGTCAAAGTATTCCTCAAACACACTGTTATGGCCTGAAAAAGCAGGTACTTAAGAATCCTTAGCTGCAAGAATGAAGTGTGAAATGCCTGCTGCAAAACCTTAAAATGTTGCTTGGATATCCCGATAATTTGGCTGAATTCTCAGTAAATACAGTCTCAGCTACAGATCTGATCTTTATTCTCCCCCAGTCAAATAGCACTTTAATTTAAGAGTTTCATGAAAATGCAGAGTTCAATTATTGCAGAACAACAGGTTTTTTGCCAATAGACCTGAAATGTGAATTTTACAACATCTGGTTTATAATACATTTAACTTTACTCTGTGCCCACACAAACTGCAGACCACTTAACCCCAGGACTTTCAGGGTGTACACGACTATAAATAAAAACATCCTTTGCTTTGCAGTTAAACTGGACTTTACAGAGAGTAGGAATGAGAAATCAGATAAAACTAAGAGTACTCCACCTTCACAAGAGCTCTAAAAGTGAAGCCACTAGTGGACTCTTGTATTTTCTGCATCATTTATTTTTGGCTGGCTGTCCCTGCTCACACACTCCATGGACTCCCTTGCAAACTCCAGATTCTGCTTACAAAGAGCATTACAGCATTGGTGTTACAACCAGACTATATAAAAGGCATTCCACGTGGTATGTAGCATTACATACCACTTAGAGCCATTTTTCCCAGGTTTCTTTTCCATCCAACAGGTCTGGGAACTGTTGTCTATGAATATGTTTCCCCATCCCTCCTACTCAGTCATAAGGAGTTACAGAAATAACTGTTTTGATAGTGTTCAGTACAATTATATGAAAAGTAAGTTCAGGCTGCTCAAGAGTAATTGCCCATCAGCTCAATTCTCAGTATGCAGGAGGAGTTTGGATTTGTCCCTTCAGTCTTTAGCTAAAATCAGAGGGTTTAAAATTTAAAAATAAAAAAAAAAAAAAGAAATAAAAAAGAATGGTCACAGCTGTTAGTAAAGATGCTGACGTAGAACAAAGAAACACTAAGATGCTGATGTGCTTTTGAGTTACAGTAATATTGGTATTGCACTGTTAATGTGAACTCTGTGTCTTTGGTGGGGCTGCCATACTGTGTTCTGTGAAATACAGAATAAGTAATTATTGAAGACAGGGATACAAGGTCAAATGGAGCCAAGTTCCCAGGGTAAAACTCTGGACTTTGCATGCCAAAATCATATCAGAACTACTGACTGATCATAAACCAAAAAGAAAAAACAGATGGGAGCCCACATCTGTTTAAGAAGTCATTAACTATGTAATTAACTAGGTTACTTTGCATTGTTACTGTTACACAATGTTGAAACCAAGGAAAACTACCTGTTGACGGTGACACGGGATCTTGCCTCAGTGAAAGCATTAACACTGACCATGTTCAGGGACCATATTTTACCATCAGTAATCTGGTTATGGAAAACAAACTGGTCCACAATGAAACGGTGCAATCGCCAAACTGACCTACAGGTGGAGCAGGAAAGACCTTATTCACAAAGCTCCCAGAGTTCCAGCTGTCACGGCTCAGAAGCAGATGAGATCCTTCTCTCACCCAGGCACACCTTGTAAGATGGGTGAGCAGTGTCCTCACCCAGGGGTTAGCTCATCTCTGACGTGTTTTGGTGGACAAGTCTTGAGTGGAGGCAGCTTTGGGGGTCTATGCAAGCAGGGCTGCCACAAGGAGCTAGTGCCAGGATACTGATGCTCCCCAACCTACACAAGATGTTGACTAACTTTTCATTGCTCATTATTCACGTGCTCATTTTAATGCTAGAGACACAACTGATTTGGAATCCAGTTATCTGAGGAATACCTGTTTTCCTTTTGGAAAACAAGAAAGACTCTTCTAGGAGTGTAATTCAAATGGGAGCCATTTTGATTTAAATAAGAGGAGGCTGCTGACACTGTGTTCTCTATGAAGGGTCCTGGATGTTGGGATTAGCTCTCCTGGCCAAGCCTCCTGGAGCCTGAATTTGTCAGTCTTTTAGACATGTTCTTAATTTTTTTTACACTAATGTGAATAATGAGGAGCTTTTCAAAAGGCTGGAGCTGTGCCAGTGGAAAAGTGATGGAAATAAGAAGACCAGAATTAATCTAGTGCAAATCCATGGGAGTTCAGCCTGTGCTTTATCTGTGGGGCAACTGTTGGCAGGCTAGAAATAGTTGTAGGGTTGCCTTAGCTGTCACTCAGTATGCCGTAAATGCAAAGCTCCTAATGCTGAGCCTCAAGAGTAATAAATAAATAAAACATTAATGAGTGAATAATGCATAGACTTTTAGTGGAGTGGAAACATTGCTAAGCACATGCAACCACAAAGAAGCACACAGATGCTGTGTTACAAAACCAAAAAAATGCCACTCCAAAACACATAAAAATCCCCCTCCCCAAAAGAAACACTGCCACAGGCAAACCACTTATAGCTTGTGGATAACATGTGAGGAAACAATCAAGATCTTGCTACATCCAGCTCAATAAAGAATGCTTTTTTCCTGAATCCCTGAGCTGCAGCCGGCCACAGATGTTCCCTGCTTTCAAACAGTTCTGAATTCATTTTTATGGTTATTCATTTCGTCTAGACAAGGAGAGTCACTCCACTCCGAAGTACTCTGTTAAATGAATAAATATTTATTCCAACAGGCAAATGGAGAAAGCCCTTTTCTGTCAGGGTGCTGGCAGAAAGATTTCCATCTCTGCCTTGCTAAACTCATGCCACTTTTGCAGGAACCAGGGCATTTGTCCAAGACATTTTGAACAAATACTCCTTTTTTAAAAAAACCTGTTCAAGCAGAGAAACTGGTTTCTTAGGTACCTTGACAGACAAGATTTAACAAAGTCTTGCCCAGATGGGGAAAGCAGAGGGAGCCCTCACCTGATAGGAAAAAGTACACCTCCAAAATGCACCTTTAGTAATGTTAGATACATGACATTTAGGCAATTAGAAGAAGTCAAAACAAGCTGTGGTGTAATATGGTATTGCCACTCCACTATTGCTTCTCACTTTCAGCACACGACACATCACTCCAGCCTCTGTTACACTTAAGCAGCTTTTTGGGAGCTGAGCTGGCTTCTGAAAAAGAAAACCACAGCTTTTGGGCAGCAATGAGGAATGTTAAGTTAGCTTAGTGCCATCACTGAGATAATGGTGGGACCCTACAGACAGCCCTGTGAGCACAACTATGTCAGCATGAGCTGTGTTTCTCCAGTTTGTAACATGCAATCTAGGACCTGGGAAGAGTCACTGAGAAATCACAATATTGCTTTCTCCAGTATGTCAGTGTTTGAAACAAAAATCCTTGGATTTACTATTAAATTGGAAGTCACAAAGTGTTCCTGACAAAAACGCTGGAGGATATACTCCTATTCATATTTCCAGGACTGTATTTGCTAGTTTTCCCTCAAAACATGAGGTCTAAAAAGGCTATTTTTCCTCAGAACAACTGAAGTGTGAGTGCTTAAGCACCTTCTTACTTTGGCAGCTGCAGCTTTAAGGCAAACAACATGAGGTTTGCAAGTGCAGAAAGAAGACAGATTTCTGACACTGAAGAAATTTCTCTAAATATTTTCTTTTTCAGGTGTCAGTGCTATACAAATACATTGTTTTACACACACTTAATGTAACACTTTACCCTTTAACATGCCTTATACACATCCTCTGGTTTGTTTTTCTTCAAGTTTGGTCAAAGTTACTCACACGTTTGTTTCTCCTCCATCCCACAAATGGTTTCTTTGCTTTTAAAAAATGAGTTTTCAATTTTATCAAATAAGAATATAATTTGGCCTCTTTTATTTATATTGATGACCAATAGAGTTTAATTAGGCATATTTCCAACTACCTTGTCTTACCCTAGAAATCATTACAAAATCAGAGGAATGTGTTCCTCTAAATATGGAGGCTTGGTGTTTAGTTTGCCTCCAACCATATGCCAGGACAGTTCAGAAGTAAAAATCACTTCCTCAGTGGGAAGGAATGATTCCTGCTGAGAAAGAAAGGCACTTCAGCTCTTTCGTTACCGGTCTCCATTTAACCTGCCATTCAGTTTGCCATGATATTTGTAAAATCTCACATTTCTTTAGGATCCTTTGATTGATGCAGCTCCAGTCTAGCTTGAACTTAATATACCTTTTTAATTAAGGTTTCTGCTGTGATGACAGGCCCTCACTTATTGGAAAGGAAGAGCTGAGAAGAGAACAGGGAAGCGAGGGCTGAGTTGCACCATCACCTTTCTCCTCTAGGCACACAAGGAAGGGAAGAGAGGAAAGTGATATCTCTCACTTGCTTTTTCTGAACAGGGGACTTACAGTCTCCCCACTGACACAGTCTGTATTTTCTCCAGGATCCCTGTGGCCAATTACGTGATGACTTAATTGTTTACTTACCTCATGACAATAAATAATGCATAAGAAGAATACTGTGCTGAGGGGAAGGCAGTAACCCAGCACAATTCCCAGAGCTGATCCCTTTCCCTGCAGAGACAGCTGTTTGCAAGACCCACAGCAGACCGTAGAGGCAGCTGTGCTGGGGACACTTCCTGATTTTGTGTTCCCTAACATAGCCTTGAGAGCCTCTCGACATTTGAGTTAAATTCTTAAGCGCAGCAGTTGTGGCCTCTTCTCTGCAATGCATGCAAAATTATTAGTCTAGGTTCACCTGGTGTTCCCACTAGTCCCACTAGTATCCTTGTCAGCACACGGGGACACCAGCTATGCAACATGTCCCTAGGAGTCACCATCACTTTGGCGACCTCCAATATCCAGCAGGGCTGGGGGACCCCTCCCACCATCCCGAGGCACTGAGAGTTCATTCCACTAGTCAGGGTAAGACCTTCTGGAAGCACAGGGAGCATAAAGGGCAGCAAGACATTTTTGGTTACGACACACTGGTGTTGGGTCTGCACAAGCACCGTATGGCACATTCAGCTTAAGCTTGTCAGCCTTTAATTAGCTGTAAGAAGGAAACAATTGAAAAGGTCCTTGCAGTAACTGGGAGCCTGCCTGGAGCTAATCTTCTTCCGTATTGTGCTGCAGAGATTCAGGCAGCTCCCCACTCCCACTTACCAGGGCAATCTCTCCAGCCCAGGCTTTCTCTCCTGCAAAAATAAAAAAGAATATGGACTTTTTCTACAATAGCTAATAGGAAACAACAACAACAAAAAACAACAACAAAAAACCAACAAACAAACCCCGAACAAATCAAAACCAAAGCCACCAAACAAAACCTCTTTTAAATTAACAAATGCACTTTTCCGTAAGACAAATGCAGCCAGCCAAGGCACATGATTTAACAATAAATTCAGGTATCGTCACAGAAAAAGTGACATTAAAGCCTCTGTTTCCAACAAAAAGCCTAGTGTGTCTAATTACCTGCATGTACTTGCGTCACTGCTACATAAGCCACCAAAGAATTTCAAATATCAATATCCTTCACCATATAAAATCTCTCTGTACACAACAGGACTGTCAGAAAACTTGAAGTAGCAGAGGCCTCTGCAGTTTTTTTGATCTAAGTACAGGCAATGATATGTTGGAAGGATACATTTTCATCTGTCCCTTCTTTCAGCTTATTCCCTTCTAGGCCCTGGAGCAGTCCAGAGCTGCAGCTGAACACAGAGTTGCTGCATTTAAATACAGACTATTCATTCCTAGCTGGCTCTCACATTCTGTCCCTACTGGGGCACAATGTCCCTCACAGACAGGTGTGGAAGCTGGAGCCGCATTGTTAGTATCAATGCAGTGGGAAGCATGTTATCCACAGCACAGTGTCCTTGATAATATGGTGAGGACATTGATCTTAAGCTCCATTAAAGGGCCCAGAGTATGAACAGGAAATGTTCACATTCAAACATTTACTCTAGATAGCTGACTACACTGATTTCTTTAGTGCATGCTTCTTTGTAACATGTAGAAGTAGAGCGCTTGTGTATGCTCATAAAAAGGAATGTGGTGTCCATAGTGTTAGCTCGGGTGTAGGCTGCCTAAAATGTGTGGTTCACTTTAAATCTTCTACTGCACTCGGGTTCCATAAGAAAGGTAAATGCACAGCCTTTCTTGCAGCGAACTTTTGCAGCCAGTCACAGCTGCAGTAGGACTTTGGAGGGCCAAGAAGGAAGAAGGAGAGGAGGGAGGTGCAGAGGGGCTGCTCCCCCACCCCATGCAGAGCACCCAGCAGTTCACAGGGGCAGGCTGCAACTTCTCTGCCTGGTCCCTGCCAGAGGTGTTTAAATCTTCATACCACAAACAGCTGATGGAATTTGCCTTTAAACTCGGAAAAGCAGGGATTAACAAACCTAATGCAGAATGTCATGAGCAGGCCTGCGTGGCTGCTGCTTGTTACTCCAATATTCTTTTACCTGTCTCAGTTCCCACTGAGAGCAGTTGGTTTCTGTCATGCCTGTTGTTCTGCAAGCATTACAGAGGTTACCGCTGCCAAAAAAACATTCTCACTTCTCCCTGCCCTCCTTTCATTTCTTACCATGGTCTGCCCCCTGCTCTAAGCTGGCACTTGCATTCAAGAGGCAGCTGTGTGAAAGCAACAAACCAACTGCTGGCCTAAGAAATAACCCTACAAAGAGAAAAATGTTATTTTTCAATCTGGGACAACTATCTAAGTCCCCATAGGGTGATAAAAGTGCTGGTGCCAACCTAGACCAAGGACACTCATGGAGGAGGAGGAGGACGGGGACACATTGCAGGCACAGAGGCTGAGAGACAGGGAGGAACATTTTCTCAGCAAAGGCGTCAATGTATGCGTGTGTGACACCACGCCTGCACGCACCCTTGTCTTTCCAGCAGGTAAGGGAATAAGACAACTCACCAGAGACTGGCAGTGTCACACAGAGACCCTCTGGGGCTTTGGCAGATTGTTCCTTCAGGACAGAGACCCCTCCGTTACTGCTATCACACCACATCCACATAACCTGCAGACCAGGCCAAGCATTTCTCAGAGAGAAGTGTTGCCATTTGAAGCATGATGCAGTTGTGCCAAAATGAAACTTTTCAGGGGGAAAAGACCCCTTGATTTTAGTGAGAAAATATATTTTTAAGAAAACTTTGAATTATCTTTCTTTGACTAAAGGATAAAAGAGATGGAGAAAGTGTTCTACAGCACATTCTTGACTTAGGCTGTGTAACAGTGTAAAAGGCTGTAGAAACGGTCATTTGAAGCAAATGCAATATTTTCAATAAACTCTTTAAATTGTGGAAGCAAATTTATTATTTTCCATGTTGGGTTTGTTCACCCACTTTATTATATAAGAGAAGAAGCAAATGGGTGTTTGTTTAAAACTCAAGAAAGCATTCAGAAAGCCAAGTGTGAACTGCAGCTCTACTGGTGCTTGCACCACACACCTCTGCTGTAAGTTATCCTCCCTGATCTCTGGGGATGGAGGAAAAGGGAGCAGAGGAAATCAAAAGCACCTCAAGAAAAAAAACCAATGTTTCCTCTTAGGTGTTGTTTTTCTCCCGTACCCTGTCAATCTTTTCTTCTTCAATAATCCATGCCTTAAGTACTATGAGGAGTGTCTTTCCCTACCTCAGTGAGCTGTGCCCAACCACAGAGGAGACTCCACAGATCCAGCAGTGTTTTATTTTGAAACACAAATGACTAAACTCTTCCATTCAACCTGCAAACACACATTGAGCCACCTGGTACATGTCATTAAAATACAAGCATGCTCAGGTGCAATTTGTCCCACGGGCAGGCTGTGGCTGTGCAGACACACTACCTCATCCTGTCTTCCACAGAACTTCATGGTATGGGCATAGTGACTTTCGATAGGATATAGTCCTATAATAGACTGCAATTTGAGAAACCTTTGTCTCTGACCATCTTCAGGTGCATTTCATAGTCACCTGGGAGCTTGTGGCCCCAAAATGTGAATCATTGATTCATGGATTTGCTGCTCAGCTGTCGAAAATCAAGCTCTCTGTGACAGAGACATCCTGGAGAGGAGTCTCAAATGGAGGAACATGCGTAGATCCCTCACAAAACTCCTTAGAAAGGAGCAGCAACATGGGACAGGTCCACACAAGTACACCCAACTCCAAAGGTGCCCTGCAGGTCATGGTGATGGCTTTGTGGTTTGGCAGAAACACTGCTTGTGGGAAGTGAGAATTTTTTGAAACAGCAAAGCTACAGGAGGGAGTCTTAGGCTCGGTTCTTCACCTCTCTTCAGAGTCCACCCTCCCAAAACACCATAGGGAAGATTCCTCGGCCTTCTACACTGTGGAATTTGGTTTATTCAAATGGATTTGTGGTTTGGGGTGGTATTTTTTAGTTTGTTTCCCTTTTATTCAGAGGGTTTACATGGATTGCTGGTTTGGGGTCCTTTCCTGCATTTGGGAGGGAAGAGTTTCTGCTTTTTGATTTTAGGAGTCTTTTTGTACTCGTTTTGTTTTGTTCTGTTATGTTTTTGGTTTTGTGTTTTTTTTTTTGTTTTTATTTTTGTTTTGGAAAAAAAAGGTAGTGTTCTCCTTTTGTTGTTTGTGTTGCTTGCATTTTTTTCCCCTTTGTTTTGCCAGGTCTTGGGGGGGAGTGGATTTAGTTTCTTTCCACTTTATTTTTTGGTTTCCTGGTTGGGTGGTTTTTGTTTTGTTGTAGTTTTTTGCTGTATTTGTTTTTGTTGTTTCTTTTTTTATTTTGTTTTGTTTTGTTTTTTCGCTTTGGGCCTTGCCTTTTGGTTGTTTTTTGGGTTTTAGTTTGTTGTGTTGTTGTTGTTTGGGGGCCTTTTTGGGTTTTGTGGTTTTGGGGGGGTTTTGGTTGATTTTTTTTTTTTCTTTGCTTTGGGGCTTGGTTTTTTGTTGATTTTTGGGTTTTGTGTTTTTT
>NW_024529266.1:666723-798595 GCF_017590135.1 Pyrgilauda ruficollis | reverse complement strand
CCGCGGGCGCAGCAAATCAGCGGGGCCCGGGCCGCGCATAAGAAGGGCGGGCGGGGGCCGGCGCCGTCCCTCCCGGCGGCGGCAGGATGCACCATGAGGAGCTGGCGTCCCTGCAGCGGCCCCGCTACGGCTGTGAGTGGGGTCCTGGGCGGCGTTTCGGGACCTCTTCTTTTTTTTTTAAATTTTTTTTTTTTTTTTATTTGTTTGGGTTTGGGGGGGTTTTTTTGGTTTTTTTTGGGGGAGGGGGGGGGTGTTAAAATCATCCCCCCCCGCTCCCTTGCTGCTTTCTCGGTTTAAAAGAGCGAGTTGAAGGCAAAATAAAACCCGCCCAGCAGACTCTGCGGCAGCGCGCAGCGCTCCGGCTTCTTTTAGGTTAGCTCGCAGCCGGCTCCGGCTGGGTTTTGAACAGGTTTTCACGGGGCTGCGTTTTGTTCTGTAACTTTGTGAATGGATTATAGCTGTAATTCCGCATTGCAGCTCGGGAGTTTTAGATTAAGAGGTCGAGCTTCGGGTTTTAGTGTTGCAACTTGGTGTTACAGGTATGGGTTTGAGTTTTAACTTCCTAACTTGAGTTACGACTGTAGTTTCAGGTTGTAACTTGGTAACCTTTGGATTATCACTTCGGAATTTCGGATTATAAAAATAAACCTTTGCTTTCTAGTTTTATAACTTTGTCTTAGACCTTTGCAACTCTTAAGTACTTGGGATGAGGGGAGAGACCGTGCAGGCGCCAGGCATTTCTTTTCAGAGGGGGTGTATTTACTTCCCAAACGTGTGTTTGAGAAAAACCCTTGAGGCACCTTACCTCTTCCTGCTGCTGGTCTCTCCCGCCCGTGCTGCGATCTTGCAACCGCCTGTGCTTTTCCTGGCTCTTGTAGGGCAGAGCAGCGAAAGCCGATGGCTGTGCCATTCCTGCAAGAAATGCCTCTGGTACTTCAGGCATTGCAAAATGGGAACACACAAATGATTTGCAAAGTTCTCAACAACCCTGGCATCCTGTTGTCTAATGAGCAACTACCCAGTTCTTATCGTAGTGGCTTTGTTTAAAACCGGTTTTGAAATCTCCTTTTAGAAAGAAACACAAAACTCCTTAGCAGTGTTAAGGGCCACCTAGATTCCACCTAAGACAAGTAGAAAAACTTGGCAGTAAGGCTTTCAGCTTGCAGAATGCCATGTTCTTCTGAGCTCTCATTGATGACTGATTCACCCTATTGATGCCCTCTGTTGGGGCAGTTTGTGGTACCTGCCTGTAGGTTTCTTTTTTTGTTTTACCCAGTAAGTGGATGACATCCTTGTGAAAGTGTGTGTTTTCACTGGTTACTACAGGCATAGCCTGAGTGCCCATGCTATTGTGTTAGCAAAGGTGAATATTTTGCTTGTGAAACCAGTCCTCCCAGCTGCTTGTGCCGTTGCACGTGTAGTTGGGCAGTGTCCAGGTGTGCAGCATCGTGCTCCAACCTCAGTTTGGACACTGTCCACTTGCCTGAGATGCAGAAATGTTTGTTGTATGCCCGTCAGGACACCAGCAGCAGGGGCTTTCCTGTGTAGCTCTGGCGTGGCTGGTCTCAGAATATGTGGGTCTGGACAGGTAGAAGTCAATGTGTCATGACTTCTGGTAAAGGCAAAGATTAGGCTTTCACTTAAAGCAAAGAGCTCATCCTTTGAGTCTTGTTCTTGCCTGGGTGCTGAGGATGAATTACCTTATTGCCAGAGCTGCTCAGAGTATTTTAAGGATTGTAGGCCTCAATTATTATGGGAAAGAATGACCATGTTAAGGACACTAAATATAGTTTTGAAGATATGGTCTATCCTCTCAGTGCTTATGCTTTGTATGGTAGCTGAGAGCATTTTGTTCTAGTTACCATGGGGACGTTCATGTTCTGAGTTGTAGCCACTCCTGGTGTCAGATCTCTCTGCCCCAGGTACAAGAGTGGATGAGAGTGCACTTGTCTTTTCTAATGGTGCCTCCCCTCTGACCAATAACGTCTGCCTGCTCGGGATCCGGTAGTATTCTGTCCTTCCCTGAGTGAGAAGCGCTGGCTGCTGTACCACACTGCATCCACTTCTTTCTGCAGTGCAATTTTTGCTGCAGGAACCTTTGAAATGACATTCCTTTCAAGAGACTAGGCAAAGGCTCTTGAAATATGCCACGCTCATGGCAATATTAAAAAAAAATACACCAAAAAACTCCATGGAGACCTCCATACTTTAAAGAACAAGCCATAGCCTTGTCTGTAGTGACAAGTAGAGGTGCATGTTTGGGTTTTTTTGCCTGTGTTTAGAGAAATACATATGTTTTATCTGCATTTGGCTGCCATTTTGAGAAGTGAAGAGACCCAGCACCTTAAAAAAAACCAAACAAAACCCAAAACAAAACAAAAAAAAAAAAAGGCTCCCTAACTACAAAACATTAGTGTTGTCTGAGCTGTTATGAAAGCACATCATAAGTTGTAAGTTCCCTGCATAACTAAAACTTCACTTTGGGTTACTGACAAAGAGTTCCCTTTGTTGAGAATATCACATCTATGCTGGATTTCTGAAAGAGTTAATAAGTTGTCCAAGTTAGGCTATCAAATTTCTAAGACCCCTTACTTGGACTTTTGACTTTGGCTTCAAGCTCCTGGCAGAGTTTGTGTATTGCTCTGAAGAATGCTAGCATTTTACTATCATAACTTTCTGCCAGGTACTATGTAAACTGGTGCGTGGTTATGAGTAGCATTTCACTGGGAAGACTTATCCTGAACTTGAAAGATGTTGTACATTACAAGCTTTGCTGATATAGTAACACGAAAAACATCTAGAAAAAAAAAACTTAAAGCTGATAATTTCCATATTTAAAATCAGGAAATTGATGAATTAAATCAGTTGGTGCTAGTTCAGGATGAGCATGGTTCATGGGAGAATCAGAGCTCGGAGCAAACTCCTAAGTCTTCCCTTGGACTATTAGGGCGAAAGTTTTGTGGCTTCTTGGACCACATGTTGAAAGGTGCCTTCAAGTCTGCTTGCTGTCGATAGCTTAAAGGAGATGCAGAAGAGATTTCTGTTGGTGCTCCACTGAGCCCTTCAGACAGATATTTGTCTCCAGTACCAATTCAAGTGTGAACGTCAAATTACAAGGAGGCCAACTTATCCAGCCGAAACTGTGTTAACAGACACACTGCAACTGAATTTACATAGTGGTTTCCAGTCTGGCTACAGCTGTTGCTTGGTTTATTTCTCAATCCCAGCACAATCGGAAGCAGAGGTTCGCAAAACTGCAGAGAATTGGGACTTACATTACAACTAGAGGTATGAGCCATTTTTATAACAAAAATGCTTGGTGCTGTGGAAGATTGTGAAGACAAAAAAAAGTATAAATCTCAGATGTGCCTCACAGATTGAACCAAAATGGGAAGATACCAAATCAGGCAATGGTGTATCTTTGAGAATGCTCATTTCCTGACATTCGCAGTGCCTTCTTAGCTGGTTTTCCCTGAAATCTGTGTGCAGAAACAAATGTTTAGGTTCTTGTGAATGGTCTGAATGGCTTCACTGCGCTTCCAGGAATGTAGTGAAGCTGCAGAGAGTGAGTGTCTGGATTTGAAAAGGATTTTAGGCATTAACATGCTCAGAGTAGCTGAATGAGTCCCTGAGTCCCTGTCTACTGAGCTAGGTGCTCCAACATCAGCAGATGCTTCTGTTGGAGATGCAAAAGTCTTCCTTCACCTCTGCTGCTGAGGCCAGAAAGCTAGTTTCACAGGGCATGGGTGATGGGTTAAAACAGGGGAAAACAGATTTTGGTATCCAGTGTTAAGGGCGTTGCTTGTGCTTCTGGTGCTGGCTCCCAGAATTGCTACTGTTTGGCACCAGGAGTTTGGAGATGAGGCATAAGCAGCATGAAGCTTCATGAGGGAGTGCTGCTCTGCCTGTGGAGACAGGCAGGGCAAACCTGAAGTGAAACACAGCCTACGCCTCTCTATGAAACTATACGTAGCTTCTTTGCTCAGCAGGATGTGAAAGTTTGCAAACCAGTGGCTTTATGAAAAGCTTTTAACATAAAACACTATAAATTTGTCTGCATGTCTAGTAAGCGCAGTGAAACAAATGACTCTTTTTCAGTCTAAAAAGGGGGAAATGTCTTTTGGTAAGAGTTCCATAGGCTTTTCCTAAGTGAAAACAGATGGGATTTTGTTTTTTTAAAAAGTTTTTTGAAACTTAAAAAAAAAAAAAGCTTTGCTGTGTCCTATGCATATATATTCTTTTGGGTGTATGCTTTCTTGTAGTGCTTGTGACTTATGAGAACACTTCTCCTTTTTTATTGATGGGTGTTATTTGGCAACCAAATACACTGTTTATCTCTTCCACTCTTTTTGTAGGTTGCTAATAATTAAACTGCTGAATGAGAACTCAAAAAGTTTAACTGCTTTGTTTAACCAAGTGCACATAATTCACTTGGTAGGAGTGGTTCTCTGTGTGCTTTTTGTACAAAGCAGGTTCATCTCCCCTGAAGTCTGCTGGTAAAGAAAGGACAGAGCTATGTTACAGCATGCTTAAAGCTACTTGAATGCTGTTGAAACAGGAAATATTAATATTGCAGTGGAAACAGGATTTATAGCACATGTGAGCGTGCTACTTCAAGTCCAATACTTGAGGCAGGGAATAGGAAGCATGCAGATTTTTAGCTCACCTCTTCCGTCAAGTGGGGTTTGTTACTGTTGCTGGTTCAAGCTGACTATGTTTTACTAGGAATAACCTTACATGTAAGGAAGAAAAAAAAAAAACCTGTCAGTGACAGGCAGGACTGGTGGGTCACATTTCAGTGCGATGATAAGCAAGTGTGCTCTCCTGTGCTTGCTCCTTGCAGGAAATGATTAACCTGCTGTGTTTGCTTCACTTGTGCAGGCTGTTATGTTGTTTTTGTGGAACAGGTATCCTTGAACTACTGCATGTTGTGGAATGCATGTTGTGCAGGGGCTGGACAGGGGAGATGTGCCTACTCTGGCCTGACTGGGGGTGCAGGGGCCAGGTGCCCCCACCCTGGGGAGAGATGCCTGCTGTACATGCCTCATTTGCTGATCCCTGATAAGACAGGCTGGTACTAGGGCTGTGTCCTGCACATTCTTGGGTCAGCACTTCCTGCACCTTGGTACTTAGGTTCACCTTCAGAAAACAGCAACCTTCCCTTCAGAGTAGTGCCAGCTGGGCTTTGAAGAGGTTTGCTGAACATATACTGCCTTATTTTCACTGCTGGGAGAAGCGGGCTGCTGAGTACTGGACAAGGCTGCTGAGTGTCTGACAACCACAAGGATGGGGTTGTGCTGGAGACCAGCATGTTGCCCTGGCACTACTCCAGTTGAATTTTGCTGGTTGCTGTGATGCAGGACAAGAGTGCCCTGGCCCGTGGTGGTGAGGGGCAGGTGGGGCAGGCAGTGCCTGCAGTGTGTTCTCTGGTGGCCAACAGCCTTGGTAAGGTGACAGGAGAGGGAGGGAGGGAATGGGGTACTAAACCAGATGGTTGTCCTGTAAACTCTGCACAGTGAAACACTTAGCTTCTAAATACCTTTTGAAATGTGTAAGCAAATAAACAGCCATTAAGAACCTGTGCTGGTGGCTGATTTCAGTGTGGAAATTACTGTTTTGCTCAAATGAATATGCACTAGCAAGAAATATTTATCCAGAGGGATTGTGTCAATTCTTTGTTATCACTTATTGCCCAAGCTGCGGTCGTCTAGATAGAAATTCTTCAGGAATCAGATTGAAGGAGCACTTCAGAGCTCTGATACACAGCAGCTGGCAAACTGCTGCCAGCCCATAAAGACTTTCTGCCTCCAGGTGTGGTCCTGTCCTGTCTGCCAGCCAGGCTCCAAAGCTATTAGAAACTACTGTCCTCATCTCAGATGCTTATCTTGGCCTTCGTGAGCAAGGCTAAGCAGTCCATGGCTTCTGCTAAAGTGACTGATGAAGGATGTGGTCTCTGCCAGTCCTCTCTTGTGGACTCTGACCTGCTTCTTTGAAAGTGCAGTAAAAGCTTTTGTGGCATCTAGCAAGGTATTTAAAGCAACTCTTACCAGGCTTCAAAGTATGTAGAGGAATCTGTAGTCATGCATGCTATCAATCCTCTATTGTCTATTCCTCCTGAAATGAATAATAACCTCCTGCATTTGTGCTTGATTTATGAAACTGCTCCATAAACTGATTATATTTGTGGGATTGGACTCCCCTTTTCTGGGAGGAGAGCACAGATTAATCCAGAGGCAGCTGGAATGGGAAATGCCCAAAACCTGTACAGAAGTGTGCTTCATTAAGGCAACTGCTTTTCCACAGGGTGGTAGGATCGAACTGTAGGCCAGTAAGTGTTTCACTTGTGTTTTAAGGGCGTTGTTTCAAAGATGTTTTGAGGAATCATAGCTGAGTACTGGGGGCTACCTGTGCCTAATACTCCTGCTGAAGTATTAGAAACAAGGCAAGAAACCCTTGAACTAATAAAGGACACGTATTTTTTGAGAATATGCTCCTGTGTCTAGTGTCAACGTCATTGATAAGATGTCGTTTTTATCTGCTATTTGCACTGGTATTCCCTTGCCTGCTTTGCTGCAGACTGCTGCAGCTGGTGAGGTTTCAGCAGCATGAACTTGCCTTCAGCTGCTCTGTCATGGTGCTGAAGACAACTTCACCTCTTACCAGCACAAATACCCAGTCTGTCAGGAAGCTAATCTCTCCTAGCAGAGCTGATTTGCATTGCTGGATTTGCAGTCACCTCTGGTCTGTGCAGGGGGGTGACTGCAGGTTCACTTGCTGACCAAGGCAGAGGGACTTTCTGGCCAGGCGGGATTGTGGGCAGACAGAGTTTAGAGGTGTTAAAAGTGCTCTGGAACCACACCCTGAAACTGTGGTTTTGAGTGTGCTTTCAGTCAACTCTGCTGGTGGAAGAAGTGACCTTGACTCCTCGTGTGAAATTATTTTTGGCTGGATTAGGTCCCCAGTCTGGTTTGCAGCATGAGCCTGCAGACAGGTCTGCCAGCATGATGGAATAGCTTGAGTAGAGATGAGCACCAGCACCTGGAAGAATGGCAGATCAAGTTAAAGTTGTACGACTGCTGCACATAGAGATCTGGAAAGTGTGCATGCAGTGGGGCAGGAAAACGTGCAAGCAGAACTCAAAGGTGGACTGGGGCACACAGGAAGGAGTGTCACGTGCATCGCCCTGGTGTCCCCAGCTGCCTCTGCTGTGGTGCTGGTGACAGCCTTGTGCCCTGTCTGCCTGAAACGGCTGGGGCTGCTCTCAGCTCTCTGTTGCCCAGGGAGTTCTGAATTGCAGAAATATTTTAAAGGTAATCTTGTCTTTAGTGGTGTAATTTCACAAATCCATGTCAGTAAAGGCATGGCAGTGTTTGCCAGGCAATGCTACAGTGCTAAGAAATTTTGAAGAAACTGAGTTCTAGGCTACCCAACCAAGAAAGAAAAATAAATGCTTTTTTTACACAAAGTGAGATTCAAGATGCTTTTTCAACCTCTTTTTTTGTAGCTGATAAAATTACTCTTGACTTGCGGGGCCTCAAAACTATGGAGATGAGATGTAACTTGTGCCACTTATTTGTGATTTTTAGTTTTTGCAAGACCAGCTGATTTACCCAAGCTGCAACTGACTGGATGGTCTCTGTTAAGTGGTAAACAGTTTTAAAATTTCATATATTTTCAATACAGTATAGCAGAATGAATATCAGCATGAGCAGGTTGGGTGTAACTAAAAAGGAACATGAAGGAGGGTAGAGTAGGGATTATGCTTAGAAAAATCTGGGGCAAAGCTTTAACCAAGGGAAAATGTCAGCTGTTTGAAAATGGGGCACACAGTAAACATGATTTCACTACAACTGAGCTAAGAAGTAGTTTTGAATACTGCTTTTCAGACCACGGCAGAGCACAGATTTCTTCACTGTGATTTAGTGGACGCTGGGAGAAGAACCAGCCTGGCTTGGCATTCGAAGCTGCCTGGCAGCTGATTATTGAAGGTGGACAGACAACTGATCTTCAAGGACTGGATGTGACTGCCTATTAATTTATATCACCTCTGACTATAATATGATGTTTAACAAATGGGTTAGAACAATCCAGAAAATACACAACTTTTTATCACTTGTAAAACCAGCCCCTTGTGCTCCAACTTATATCTACACACAGAAAATGAGAAGTAAGACCACATGGTTTTGCTGAAGATTACACAGATATGAGCTGTCCTAGAACAAAATGAATCAACTTTCTTAGTATTGTGGTTAGTAACAGGCAAAACAAGGGCTGGTGTTTCCTATGACACTGAACCATGGCAATAACACAGTATTTCCTCTTTTTTGGGGGGAAGGGGGGTGAGGGAAGAGGTGTAGGGGGTAGGTTTGTTTTGTTATGTTGTTGCCACACTTAAACAAAATTAAGGTGCTTTGTAAATGTTTGTAGAAATGTCTGATAAAAACAGAGGTGGATTTCTGTAATGTTCATCTGTATTCTTTCTCCTGAAACTATCAGGAAGCTGCTGACTGGTAGGCTGCTTCTGTCCAGGCTACAAATGCTTCCCATTGACAGGCCTGGACTCCCAAAAAGGAAATGAGTAGTTAAGAATTTTCAGTTCCTATACCAGTAGTAGAAGTTGTCTCCAGTAGCTTCTCAGGCACATTTCAGATGCAAATTTACACCATGATCAAGTTTTTTAATAGAATTTCCTCAAGTTATAAAGCATAAACTTTCGTATTGAAAGTTGACCATTTGTATGAAAACTGTTATAAATTCGGTAGAAGGTATTTCATGTGTGCTCACAATTCACAGCCTTTAGTGTGGAAGCCGGGAAGAGGAGGAATACTTGTGATGGACAAGGTAGTACCTACAAGGTAATACCTACAGACCACTTGTTGTGACAGTGGGTCTGTACAGAAATAGTTACCATATAGAATAGGAATGGTAAAAACTCACCTGGGTAAGGTACTGCTGATGAAGTATATTTTTACACTGCTCCACTCCCTCTAGCAGCAGTAAATGCCTCCTTTTAAGGAAGCTGTCCATAGACTGAGTTGGAAGCCAGCACAAAACTTGGAAGAAGAGCTGTTTACAAGCTGAGCAAAAGTCTTGATTTTTGTGAAGAAGTGCTTCAAGAAAGGAAACAAACTGCATCTGTAATAAAATTCTGTGCCTAGCCCTTGTGCGTGGCACAAGGACCCAAATTTCTTTTTTGGATAGAGACTTCAAAAATTGCAAACACTTAACTTAGTTTGGTCTTAAGTTTATGTATGTTGCTTGTACTGCTGTTGCCATAGCAGTGAATGAATGCTAGCTTCCTTTATTTTGGTGGTCTTAATTTTGGTGCTATTTCAAGCAAAATACTTGGGTTTGGGGTGTTTACATAATGCTTCTGATATGCTACTGATATTTTTTATGCAATTGATATTTAGCATTGTCACTGTGATGCTCTCATTAGAGGAAATGTGCTCAAGGTGACGAGGAGGTCAGTACTTACTCAGTTAACCCAAAAATTACTTTGGGTTATAAAGTAGACATAAGAAAGTAACGCGAAAAATTAAGATATTCAAGATGCTGTGGACAAAGTTTCTCTCAGGTTAGAGGAAATTTAGTAGAACAGATAATAATATTTAAAGACTTGTGAGTGTATGGTTTCTCTCAGGTTAGAGGAAAATTAGTAGAACAAATACTAATACTTAAAAACTTGTGAGTGTATGGTTTATGTAAAAATTTATCTTTTGGGTGCAGCTGTCAAAGACTTGTCCTGGAAATGAAAGTACTTGGTTTATTGATAAGTTAGGAGCAACATCTAGCTCACTCTGTATCTGATTTTGCAGTGATGTATGCAATGGTAGATGTGTCATTGTCACTCAGAACAGCTTCGAGTTTCAGTAAATATGTACTGGATGTACTGACTTAAAAGGTCAAGATTTGTCTGTTCTTTTCAAACCTTGCTCAAAGGTCTGTTATTCAATGCTCCAACACTTTGTAATTTTGCTCTCACTTATGGTTGTAACTCTTGATGATGAAGGAAAAAATAATTCATATTACTGGGTATGTGTGTGAATGAGAAATAAGGGTCAGAGTTGTCCAGAAGCCCTGTGGGCGAGTGCCCTACAAGCAGTGCCTGCCTGCCTGTGCACTGTGCTCCTGAAGTGACCTACCAGGGAGTACTGGGAGGAGGTTACCCTGGAGCCAGCAGTATCAGCTCCAATACTTTTGCAAACACTTGCTTATTGCGTAGTGAAAGCAGCCTGGCAGGCCTCAAGTGATAACTGAGGTCATTGCTGGCCTGGCACTGCCCCTGAACTGAGCACCTGCACAGGCACACTGCATTTGCCCCCCTCCTGCAAGAATTTATCATCTCACCGTGAAGCAGGAACAAAGGTACATCCTCTGTGCCTTTCTGCCTCTGTGTGGACCAGCACAGCCCACAAAGCCAAGAGGTTTTGGAGTAAGCTTCTAACTTGTGAGCCTGATGTTGTGTCTCCACCCTTTATTTTGTGGCTCCTGCTTGTGCTGGGCCATATCAGCTGTAGAAACAGCTACTGAATGCACAGGAGTTTTGGAACTTGTTCAACAAGCAGCTCAGCTGCCTTCTCAGGGGAGCCAGGAGTGCTGGAGAGAAGAGGGCAATTGCCATGGCTCTGTTCTTCTCTGCCTTTGAGTGCCCAAGAGTCCTGCTCATCACCTGAACTTACCATATCTACATATAAGTATTATGCAACATACAGCATTTCTTTACGTTCTTGTGAATTTGAAGCCATTTTTGTATGTAAACCATTCAATCTCATTGTCTGTGTCTGCAGCTGCAAACTGAATTTTCAGGTCTATTATCCCGAGTGCATAAGTTTTTTTCTCCCCACTAAGATTAAACAAAAAAAAATTTAAAAATCCATTGTGCTTTTAAGCTGAAGAATTTTGAATTACAAACTTTAAAGATACTGTGACCATAACAATTATTTAGGAATTAAAAGCCAGGCAGGCAGAGGCAGATGTGCTCTTGCAGTTTAACCTCATGGTATATTCACATGCTTATATTTGTATCTTTAAGGAAAAATGCACTGCAACATTTCAGGTGTTTTCTGGAGCTCCTTTCAGAATGTGGAAAAAGTGAACAGATGGTTTATTCAGACCTTGGTAGAAGGACCCTGCAAAAGACTGGCTGTGAAAGAACCAGAAGATGATGAATTGGCAAAAGAAGAATAAAGACCAGATGTCAAGGCTGAGGGTTTCTACACTGCAGTCTTTTTCATGGTGATTTCCAATTTACTCAGTGATTAAGTGGTGGTCTTGCTCTATGGGTTTTCCTAGACAGGTGTTTCGGTCCTCTGGAGTCTCATGGCTCAGATCAAGACTTCTAAAGCTCTACAGTATGAGTTACTTAGTGACTCAGACACAGCTTTCTCTGCAGATTCCCTTTTATTCCAGAATTCCTGCCTGTCATCCTTATTTTCTGTTCCTTAAGCTACACATGACCACATTTCTTTCAGTTGGTTACTGTACTGAGAGTTTAGGTGATAGGAAGCTTTTTGGTTTCAGCTGTCCAATGATCTGAATATTGAATCCATTGGGTAACTCTTTCCTCCCAGACTTCTTTCAGGAGGTCTGAGGTTTTCACCCCTTCCCCTCTCTTTCACTTCCCCTGTTCCTGTTCTTGTCTTCCTCTTTTCTTGCATTCAATTGTAGCATTCAAATGTAGCCTTCCCTAAGCAGCCCCTGGGTAGAAGAGGTTTGCTACAAGTGTAAATGTTCTGGCCTCAAGTTGTGATGCAGATAGGTTTTCTTTGCATTTTCAAGACTGAAACAGAAATTGAACAAGGTCTTGACTTAGCCAGAAAACCTGTGCAGCATTTGCTGTCTTTTGAATTTCTACCAAGTAGTAACAACAGATGCAGAAAACATTTGTGTTGTGCTCTTCATTTCAAGTAGTTTGCCTTTGGTGAAGCATCAGTAGCTCTTGTCAAACATGCCTACCTTCCTCGGGGTCCTTCTTTGCCACAGTAAGCCTTGTGCTTTATTCTGGCCCTGTGTGTTGGCTGAGGTGCCTTAAACAACACAATTAGGGTGATCTTACTGTTGCTAGGTCGGAGGTTTTGCTGTGCAAATAGCTGAGAGGAGTGCCACAGAGGTGTGGGTAGCCATGTGTGGGAGCACACGATGGGCAGGTAAGCCTGAATTTGGATTTCCCACCGTCACTGTAGTGAGTTCTGTCTGTGCCCTACCCTTCCTACTGATGGTCTCCAGCCCCACTTTCCTGTTCTTCCACTCGCTTCTGCAGTGGCTTTCTGCCCTGCCACCAATGCTGATGGGTGCGGTTGTGGCCTCAGGCAGTGGCGTGATGTGATTACACACAATGAAAGCTGCCTTTGGGGTTCTGCAGAAGGCTGCATGCCCAGTCACCTTTCCTGTTAACTTGTTGAGACTCTTGAGTCCAACTGCTTGCATAGGGATGAATGCCTTTTGGATTAGTTGTTTTTGTTTTTTTGGCATCATCATCACAGTGTTTTAGTGACCACAAGTTACTTGTCCGTTTATGTAGGTGTGTGTGTACATCTGACTTATTGATATATGTGCAGTTCTCTTCAGAGAAAAATTAAACTGCCTAATACTAGAAATAAATTTGATGGCATTTTTAGGCAAAAGACTTGCATTTGTCTTCTGACTAAGTCTAATTACAGGGCTCATACCGAGGCACATTATAGACACTAGCATTTTTCTGTCTTTCATAGTTGCATAGTGCATTTTACTAGCCTGGCAAGATTAAACTGTCTTTCTCATTATTTTGTTTACAGTCTGCTTGTGCTAAGTTGAATTGAGGTCACAGTAGGTAAAATGTAAAGAAATGGAATCCATATGGTGAAATTTTGGCTCTTTTATTTAGGATTTTTATGTATATTACTAATAAAAAGCAAGCAGGTTAAAGTAATTCCAGTGAAATGAGCAAAGCAAAAGGTAAATGTGTCAAAATACATAGAATTCAAATTGCAAATTCTTTATTTAAGAAAACAGCAAATGGATAAAGGTGGTAAAGGAACTCTTGATTCTTTATTTTCTTATGAACTAATCTCTGAAGAAGGAAAGTTTCTGAAAGCTGCCTTGAAGTTTGGCTGTGCTAATGTGTTTGGACTAAGGATGTGGAGATAGTATAGCCTGTGAGTGAAAGAAATAGGTTGTAATTGGTGTTCACTGCCTCCTCAGGGTCCATCAGTGTGAGTGCTTCCTTAGACTTGAGACTTTTTTTGGGAACTTAGACTGAGGGTTTATTAGTAAATAGTGAGTATGAGTAAAGAGTGTTAAAAAAAAAAAAAAAAACCTGAATGAAGAGGGCTAAGGTCAATTGTCTAAGTTGACCTAAAAGTTTAAGGTCAGAAAGGAGCTAAAGTTTTAATGGTGTTTCGTGAGCACCTCAGTCTTGGGAAAGCCTGTTGTGCCTTGAACTGACCAGCTAGCAAAGTATGCAAAGATACAGTTACAATTTTATTAAGCAATTACACCAAGTATACTGTAGACAGTGAGACCAGCAGTTAAATTTTGGTGAAAGTGGTTGAGCAACAAGCTGATACATTTCATTCCATGTTTGTAATAATAGATGGCAACACTCGCAGCTAAATTAAAATGGTTGGGTTTTCTTCTGCTTCCTTTAGTTCCATTACTTTTTCTCCTTGTTCTTCCAAACATACTGAACAATTATAATGAAGTTAAGATAAAATGAAACTTTTCCTGCACAGGGTTAAATTACCACGCTAGAAAAGAGATGTCTATGCTCTAGTATCATACAGTAAGGTAATGTCAGAACTACTCAGTGTCTTTTAATATTTACCTCTACTGAAGTCTCTCATGTGACGATACAGTAGAAAGCTGGAAGTTTAAAAGCAGAGTACAGGATGTATATACCTGTAAGCAGAAAATTGAATGTTAAACTTTCTGGCAGCACATGTAGTCATTTGCTCAGTGCCAAAGCCAACTTGTGTCTGTGGTTAAATGAGACGTTTTCTAAACTTTGTGGGGATTGAAGTATCTTGAGACATGTTTGAGGAGCCCTACAGACTTTTGCTAGTGTCTGGCTGAAATGAAGTGGTTTTGACACTTGAGTTCAGGAGCATGGAATGTGGTTGCTGTTGCATCACTGTCCCCTGGTATGACAGTCCCAAGGTCCATGTATTGCAATAGCACTCAGTATCTGTAAATGGATGTGGCTGACCTTGTGGTAGCAGATATGACTGAAATAACACCTTTATCAAGGAAATAGGAGGAAGAGCAGGAGTCGGGAAAGTAAATGCAGGCTCTCTGGGAAAGCTTGGGTGAAGGACTGGTTTAGCAAACGTTTTGAATTTTATATCAGGATGTCTTTTACTGGATATTTGTGTTCCACACTCCCATGCTAATGGTGTGTGTTTGCTTTCCCTGTTTGTGCAGTGTCTGGCAGTTAGATGTATTCCAGAACAGTGGCCCTGGAGATCCCGTGTGACACACAATTTGTGAGAGTGGATAATATCTATCTGCTGGCCAGAAGATGCATTTATGTTTTTGTTTGAAAATACAAGCCTGCATGCTTTGACAATGAAGTAACTAGATTAGGAGAGACACAGCCATTTTTAAGGGAGAGAGTAGTTCAATGTTGGAAACATTTGAATAGTTACATATTGAAGACCCCTACTCTTTAATTAAGTGTATAGTCTACTCTCTCATGTGAATCTGCCCTCCAAGTTCACGGCTGTCATGGGTTTTTTAGTGCTTGCAGCGTCTGCCTTTGTCTAGAGACCTTCTTTTGAGCGACTTTCAGGGAATGAACTGAATGCCCCTAACTGGAGACACAGAAAAATGTTCAGGCCATCTGCTTTCATTGCAGTGAGACACATGCTAGTTGCTTGCAATTGTACTTTTTGACAGAAGAAATCTATAGAAATCTGTTTTTAAAGAGCCTTAAATTTTTCATCCAAAGGTAAACAACTTCCAGCATAACAATAGACCTGTAGGTAAAAAATACCTTAATAACAGAACACTTGTAATAGGTGTTTGGTGCTGTAAAGCCATTTTTTCTTAGTAGCCTGCTGAATTATCTCTGTTCACATTGTTATAGTTGACACACTTTCTTCTGCATATTTAATAAATCATTACATTGGATACCTGCACGTTGATATGGTAGTGGAGGCTCAGGGGGAGCTCCATCTGCTTGTAGCTTTGAGAATTGTTTTTCTGATATCTGTACATGAATTTTTCCCTGTATTTTGTGGCTTCCTAGCAGTGCTCTGAGCTCCTGTCCTGTTGCACTGAGGACAGCTCGGGGAGCAGTGAGCCTGCCTCAGAGCATTGCCAGTTCAACCTGCTCCAGGTACAGGGCTTGGCTGGTGCAGCACATGAATTGCCAAACTAGGAGCAACCGTGGAGTTGAACTGCCCAAGGCAGGTACTCATGGGGTGCTAGGTACCTGAGAGTATGAATTTTACTAGGAATAAAAAGAAGGCACAAAAGATGAATTTATTGGCCTCTTTCAAACTAGTTATATATTCTCTCATTACATAAGGTTTTAAGTCACTGTGACCATCTAAAATGCAATTAGCTTTTTCTTAGCTACAGCACTGAATTGTGATGACTAGTGCCTAAGGTCCTCACACTACAGGGAGACATAAATAGGGTGCTGCCTAGAGCCTGTTGTACTGGGCTCAGCTATCACTGGGACTGGCTATGACCAACAAACTGTCAGTCCGAAGTTTTTGTGCAAAAAGGCTCCCTGGCTTTTGTTTTTCTTATAGATTGGCTCTGTTAAGTACTTTTGACTGAACTAATACTGGATAAGGGGTATGAGCTTGGGAGGAGGACGCAGGAAGACGTAAGGGGGCCATATACAACATTTGCAGAACTTCTTGTGAGTGGACTGAAGCACTGCCTTGCCTTGCTTACTGTGTGGCTCGGACAGCAGACAGCTGAGACTGCAAAATGTGCTTTAGCTAATGTTTAATTCAAGCGCTCTCATGAAAAACTTTTATCCCGGCATTTTATAGTATGTACTCCTGTGTCTCTTTCTTTCCCCCCCTCACCCAGCCCTGACTTTACAAATTCTGTTCTGTCACCATAAGAGGATTTTGTTCTCTCCATAGTCTGTTATGTCTTGTTCATTGAGCTTCCCTGTTGGGGTGCCAAAAGAGCCCTCCTCCTTATTGCTCACGTCTTGCTTTCCATGGGAAAAAGTCTCTGGTGGCAGGAAATTGAGGGGGATTGGCCCTGGGAAATAAAAGCCTCTGTTCCTTTCTTTGCCTTCAGTGTAAGAAGTCCTTTGATATGTCTGTTCAAAATGCCTTATTAAAGGGTCTGTCTGCTAGGAGCAGCCACGTGCTGTTCTTAAACTGTTGCAGATAGTCATATGTGTGAGAGAAAATTAATGATCAGGAAGCCTTAAGTGCTGTTGTAGGTTTTGCAGGGCTTTTTTTTTCGAGCTTCAGTTTTTCCAAGACCACAGAAACTGTTTGGTAAATTATTATACCTGAATTGCTTAAGGATGCCTCATAAAGTGTTCCATAAATTTGTATTTAGAAATTGTAACAAATATTACTTTTCCTTGCATGCTCTTTTGTAACATTTTAAGTTTAGCACCCTTTAAAAGTACAATCCATTAACTGATTTGCAAACTGTTACAAGTTAGATCTGTGAAACATCTCTTAGTTAATGTGAATTCAAACCTAAACTACTGTGATCAGCAAGACAAGGGTGGTGATTATAGCTGCTCCACTCCAGCCACATAACAGCCCATCTGGAGTGCTGTATCCAGCTCTGGGGCCCCAAGCATAAGAAGGATGCTCATCTGTAAAACCGGTCCAGAAGAGGAGGCCACAAAAAATATCAGAAGGCTGAAACATCTGTTCTGAGAGGAAAGACTGAGAAATTCTGGGCTGTTCTGCCTGGAGGAGAAAAGGTTCTGGGAGATCTTATTGTGGCCTACAAGAAAGATGGAAAGGCACTTTTATAAGGGTATATAGTGATAGGGAAAGTGGGAATGGCTTCAGACTGAAAGCATAGATTTAGATTAGACATTAGGAAGAAATTCTCTGAAGGTGGTGAGGCACTGAAACAGTGATTAGATTTCCAGTAAACTCAGTATCAGTGTAAATTATCTCTGTGATCTTGGGACCTCCAAAATCCTTGTCATGGATGTAATATGAGGATGAGCTCTGAACTGGATGATGTTGAGAGAGACAGTACTTGTTTTTAAAATTCTTGTGTAAAGCGACCACATCTCTGTGAACCTGAAGTTATGATTCTCTTTCTGGATCCTGTTAGTAAGGTCATGGCTCCAGTGGCCCTTGTGCACCTGGGCTGATTGCTACTTTCAGTAATAATATTGCATCTTCAAATGTTGTAGCTCTATTTCTGAAACTTTTAAATGTTTTCATGTTGTCTACTAATGCTGAGTCTGACTTAGTAAATCCTGCAGACACCATGTTGACTGTAGGTCATGGAGTGCCGTGGGTTGGATTCTCAGCTCTGTGGTCAGTAACTGGCATAGCTCCAAGAATTTGCCAGCAACTGGAGTGGCTATCTTGGATCAGGGCACATCAGAAAGTTTTTGCAATTCACAACCAGACCTCAAACATCAATTAGTCCTAGATACTGCCTACACAGGGCAATTTTAGGATGAGGAGGGTGCATGTAAGTACAATGTGTGAGTTGATGGAAGCTGACCAAGTCTTCAATTTAGGAAAACTCCTAGGTAAGCACTTACCTTTGTGCTAAATATGTAGAATATACATACATAAAAAAGCTGCCAGTAGAATGTTATTTTACTTCTGTTGGATCAATTGTGAGAAGAATTGGAAAGTTGGTGTGCTGTACTGAGAATAAATCTCCCATGTGTGGCAATTTAAGCTTTCGTACTGCTCACTGTTCCATGTGTTTCATACACACTCTTCCTTTAGTGTTTGTTTCATGAAGAAGTGTCTGTGGGTGGACTTGGTTTCTTAGCTTATGTTTTATGTCTACTGACTCTTGGCTAACAGGGTGTCAACACCTAAAATGAATTGGAATAGCTTTAAGGCTAGCATTTTTACTAGTTCTTGTTGATTGTCCAGGTGCACTCCTAACATTCCTTCTTCAAGGGGGTATTTTAGATTTTTCCTTTCAATTTGAAGTTAAGCCCCATAATTAATGAATTTAATCATAGAATGTTGTTTAGATTCCTTTTTTCTCTCTGTATAGCTTTCATGTGTGCCCTGTTCTATGGCATTTGGATCTTCTCAGCTGGAAGATTTTGTGTCAGGATCCAGCTTGGTAGAGATCCCCAGGTGAAGCCCAGCCCTGATTACTCTGCCACAAAACACCCTTTATTGCAGCTCTGTCTTCCTTTGTGAGCTGAGCATTATCAAAATGTTACTGATATAGCAGAAATATATTTATTCTTTCATCAATCTTCCTAGTCTTTTGACTAATACTTGCGCAGTTAAACAGAAAGACTGAGCTTTCTGTCTCCAAACCAAACTTGTTTTTGTGTTGAACTTGGTGTGGCTGGCTTGATGGATGCTCTCAGGATGTTTGAAGAAAGATGTACACAGGGCTCTAGTCAAAGGCTGAAGCCCTTGCCAAAATAGATTATTATAGGCTAGACTTTAGGAACCCAAGCCTTCAAAGTAATTGCCTCTGCAGCTCAGTCCTGAGGCCACCTGCAGGTTGTCATTTCTGTTTCTAAAGTTGTGTCTGCAACCACTCTTGATGTGATAGCACAGTTGCTTTGAAGCCAGTCTATGCTGGAGGGTAAATGTGTAATCAGACTTATTGGAAGCTGGTGTTGTAAGAGACTCCTCCCAGGATTCGCACTGTAGGTGTTGGCATTCCCTGTGCTCTGTATTTTCAGTGCTCAGATATCCAGCCCAGAAGCTTTAGCTGCTTTGGCCCTGACAGAAAAGTCTGATTTCCAGCTTGTGGGCTGCTGATACCCCCTCCAGAAAAGAGCTGGGTTTTCCACTTCCCGGAGTGTACGAGTTACTTGTTTTTGAATCTTGCTCTTACCTCTCATTGTTGCAGTATTTCCTAAGCAGAAAAACTCTTACAATTCCACCATATCTTTTGGTGCCTTCATCCACTCTCTGAATCAATCTTTGCAAATAATTTTAATGAGGGATTTGAGTCTGGCCAGGGCTGCTTGATCTAGGATACCTTTGTTGGGGATGGGAGGCACCCATGGATGTGCAGATCCAGGACTAAATTGCAAAGCATTAGTGTTATTCAGGTTAATTCCTAGATGGATACCATCCATTCCATTATATCCATTATCAAATGGGTCATGTGGTATTCCTTCACTTATATTCAGACCAGCTGCCTTTTTTCTGATTTGCTTATGGCTATGTTGAGTTGTCTTTGGAGGGCAGGACTGAACAACTGTTTAAGAAGTTACGAGGAAAGGGCATGGAAATTGTCATGAGGGATGAAGGCTTGGCCTGATATTGACTGTCCCACCCTAGCTGACAGGGCCATAGCCAAGTAGGACAATCAGCTGGGCTCTTCTGACATCACTTGTCTCTGCTTGTGAGCACTCACAGCTGAGAGTGCTTTTGAAAAGGGGCCCTTGATCTCAGTGTTGCAAGCAATAAAAAGATATATTCTATTTCGGTGTGGTGGCTTGTCAGTATTTTCCCCTCGCTCTGGGAAGTCAGGAGCTCTCTGCAGCAGAGGAGCTGTCATGGAGTCAGAGCAGCCTGTCTGGTTGTGCTCTGATGGTGGTGAGGGCAAGCAGTATTCGAGCAGCCTCCGTGGCCAGTTTGCCAGGCACAGTGCTTTACCATCTGCATCCCATGTTTGCCTCCAAACGAATGTTTTAGTTCACGGCAAGTGATACACTGATCTGAGAGCTCATTTTAGAGTCATGCTTATTGGTGCTACCAGACTTAAAAGAAACTCTGAGCAAGACATGTATTTGTTTGATTGGTGTATGAAATATCTGGGTAATTAGGAAGAGCAATCTTAAAAGCAAAGGAAGATGAGAGATATCAACTCTGATGTAGTCATTAAAATTTAAACTACAAAGCTTGAAGCAGCTATACAAGACCTTAACAAATGTATGGTAGCATCAGTCCAAAATGTGGGTGCGTAGTGTAATTCCTTTTGTGTCTTCTGTAAATGCCTGTGACATCATTTCTCTGGCTTTTTTTTTTTTGGTACAGGTTTCAAGGTATGCAAATACTTGCAAAACCCGGAGTCCTGCTGTTTTTAAGTGCCTTTTACTTGAGTTGCCTGTGTCCATTACCTGAAAGTGTTTATTCCCTACTTGTCAGGGAAAAGCTGAGAACTTGCTCGTGGCACGCACGAGTCTGTGCGGGAATGGAACTAACAAAGCACATCACAGTGCATTTCAGGAGGAGCAGGGGCTGTGGTTTTTTACTGAGGATGTGTCATGATCTCAGCTAACCAGCTCGTGGGATGCCACACAAAGCAGCTAGTCCAGCCCTGCATTTCCTTCCCCTCCCTTGTGCCTGCACCACGGTGCCTGCAAGTATGCAGTGGCTCAGATCAGGGAGCCAATCCTCCCCAAAAGAGTTCTCTTTAGCAAGAGCTGCCCCTCGTTCTGGTTCACTGATGCACCCCCTGCGTTGCTAGCTGTGGTGTGTGAGGTGATGTGAGCATGTGACTGAAAACATGAAAGAATGTAGGACCATATTTTTCACAGAATGATCAAGGTTAGAAGATATCTTCAAGATGATCTAGTCCAACACTCAGCACAAATAGGGTGTCATTTTGGTAACTGATGCATGTTGAAGGCTGTTTACAAAAGCCTCGCTGCTGTGGCTGAAATTCATCTAGAAGTCAGCACCAGCAGTATGCTCCTTCAGACTCACTGCTAGAAACATTTGGAAGAATTGGGAGAGCTGCTCACAGAGGCCCCTTCTGTGCTCTGCATGTAGAGAAAGACCAGTAACTGGGTAGTAGATGTAAATAATTTGAGTTATTTGCAGCTGGAGATGTGCACAGACGTCCTTAATAGGCTGGGAGAGTGTTTTTATGGGAGGTGATGAGGTTGCAGCAGTAAGTAGGAGAAACCACAGATGGTTCATTTGATTACAACCATCATCACCTCCATCAGTGGAAGGCAGCTCAGCATGTTGCAGTCTCACAGGTTCCTGAAGCAGCAGCCAATTCCCACGTTGTCCTTGAGATGCCTTTACAGTGTGTTGTCTTTGTCTCCATTGAGGATCTACTTAGCATGGGGCTGCTCCACCTGCTTCTTGCCTTGAGCTTCCTCATGAGAGTCCTCAAACTCTTCTGAGGATGTGTAAGCTGAAACTGTGCTGGCTCCCAGCCTCAGCCCCCCGTGTTTGAGTGCTACATCAGCCCCACCGCAAGTGCTCCATCCTGCCCCCAAACCAGGCAATGGCCTCAGAGCAATACATGCTTGGTCTTGAAGAAGTGAAACTTGAGGAATTCTCTGTAGAAAGAACAGAATACTCTTGGTGACCTAAACATCTTTGTGCACCATACTACAAAAGGCCTCTCTTAAAGAGAAGTGATAACTATTTGTATTTCCCTTCTTCATCAATTCACCCAGATTCTAAGTAAAATTGCTCTAAAAATCACCCGGACTCATGTATAACTTGATATGGGTTTCTGTTTGCAGCTATTGTGGATGATGAAAGGCTTTCTGCAGAGGAAATGGATGAGAGGAGGCGGCAGAATATTGCTTATGAGTATCTGTGCCACTTAGAAGAAGCAAAAAGGTGAGTAAATGAAAGCACACTTATTTCTGGCCTTTAAATGTGGACATTAGGGACTGTTGTGTTCTTGAGCATCACAATTTTTGATTCAACATCTTGAATTATTTGGATTAACTCCATGTCAGACTGTCATAGCACTCAGTATGAGAAACTAATGCCCAGTATGAAAAGTCTGATTCAAAGAAACATTTAGAAATAATCAAGACAACATCCTGAAACTGGCTGTGGTGCCCAATTTCACTGAAAGTTAGGGCTGGATACCAAAACAAAAGGCTGTAGTTTTGTGAGAAGCTGAGTCAGGCTTATGTGACTAACTGGGGAAAGTATTTTGCTCCTGGCTCTGTGGCTGTGCTTTCTTCTTGGTGCTACTTCTTGTGGAGTGGCTCAGGTTGCTAAGATGGCAGAAAATCTCCTGGGCTCTTGCAGGTTTAATGATTGATATCACCTCTGTGTGGCAGTGGTAAGTGCAGGCAGGGCAATAAGAGAAGATGGACTCTGCTCTTGCTTCAGTTCCTGCTGGTCAGCAGTACTCATCTCTTGAAGCAACAGCAACAGTGGTGAAACACTGATTTGAAAGTGCACAGAGTTCTGATCACCTTTGTGCAAATGTACTGTGCTATGTTCACTTCATTCTCAAAACAAATATTCAACAACATTTTCATAATTAGAGAGCAGGGAAACAGGGTACAATATCCTTGTGCTTTTGAAGTAGCTTCAAGTGCTGCAATTATTCCATATGTAAAAGTCTATTTTATATTCTGTCTGATGAGACTCTTTTAAAGATGCCTCTTATATTCATGTTACTGTTATTGGCACCACTGGTAGTGTCTTGCTTTTACTCTCTGTTTGTTGATGATGGTGTTTTTGCTTATAAACTGTATTTGGATGACTTTCCTATGAATTTCTATTGAGAAAAGAAAACTTGAACTGTGATTAGTAGTGCAAGCTGTGAAACCTTAGTGTGAAGATAAAGCTTAGCATCTTTGTAATGGTTTAAACAAGTGTATTTTGGTCAGTAATCTACTATTAAATTGTGCTCTGGGCCTTGAATCCACAGTATTTCCCTCTCAATAGCTGCCAGTGGTTTTGTCCTAGGGGTATTGTTATAAAAATCAGCCATTCTTACTTCCTCTTCACTACATTGTTCCATTTGGTGTAGCAAACATTGCCTCCTTTGCTCTTTCTTCCTCTTTCTCCTGCTGTGGTTCCCTGTTCAGATATTTAAGATGGCAAGTGTTGTCCTGCTGCCAGGGAGGACTGACCTGCTCCACATGCTCCTGCTGCCCTCATTGTGCAGTTGCAAGAGGTTGTCCTCAGTCAGATGAGTCAGCTTGCTGTGCTGGCTATGTGAAGGGAATTTTTAGCTCTTTTGCCGAGTTAGTTTTCTGTGGTTTAGTGAGCTGACTGGTCTGATCGAGGGGTGAGAGGAGAATCTGACTAGGCAAGAAGAAAAGGATGGGATGCAGCCCCACACTGGAGAGAGGGAAGGGAGCAGGTTTCACTTGTGGAGGTGTTAGATCAGGTCCACCATATCAGCTAACCTCAGTGAGTCGAGGTTTGATTTCACTCAGGGTTTCTCCTTGGTATGTTGCAACTCACCTATCTGCTGCCTTATGGCATCTAGTCTCCAAATTCAACTTTTTCTCTTCTGCTGCTATTATGACTGCCTTTTCTTCATGGCTTTCTTCAACCTTCCTCTTTCCCAGGCTACTTGTCATTTTGAAATTGAGTCCTCTAGCTCATTTGAAGCAGCTCCCTTGATATTTCACAAGAAGATGTGAAATTATTTTTACAACTAATGACTTAAAATAGCATCTGCTATGAGTAACCTCCTCCCCTTGCTTGTATTTATTTTCATAGAGATTCTTGCCACTAGCAGTTCTCTAGAAGCAGCATTCTTTTATGGACTCTGCAGTCCATGATGGGACTTCATATCCAGGGCAGTTATTTCTAGTTGTTAGGTACCTGGAAGCTTTTCTGGATCTCTGGAAAATCAGAATCTACTAGTACTGTTCAATGGTGGTTACTTCATAAGGTGAGGGTGAGTTCTGCAGTGTTAGGAGCATTGTACCTCCCTTACTGAGGGATTGGGCTGTCATGGATGGAGCTGATGTGACAGCACGATGCTGCTGGATGTCCTCCTCTGCCTCAGTGCACTGGTCCCAGTGCTCATTAGGAAGGAAGGGGTGACCATGCAGGGTGTGGTAGAGGCCCTGGGAGTGCTTTTGGGTAGGCAGAGCTGCTGTGAGAAAAAAGAGCGTGTGAGGGGAATCTTTTCCCCTCACAGAGAACCATTGAGGCAATTTTGTTGTACCATGAGACTTTGCCCCAAGACACTCTTGCTACTGTGAAAACAACCCAGCAACAAACAGGAAAGCTTGCAGAAACAAGTAGAAATGCTCGTGTCTCATGGCTGTGTAGCCCCTAGCCCTGCTTTCCCAGGAGGTGGCTAATGTTGTCCAGGGAAGCTGAGCTAGTGCCAGGCCCAGGCTCGGATGTCAAAGGTGCATGACCACGCTTTTCCCAGCACCAGTATGGAGAAATGGGAAACATGAGAAAGTTGTGTATCGCTTCTCACTGCGTGGTTATTCACTCTGTGTGCTTGATTGGGGTGAAACTTGTTGATATGCAGTCCTTGTCTGTACCTGCATGATTATAGCATTTTCACTGTCACTACAGAGCCTGAACAAAACGGGGGACTCTGGAAAGTGAGATAGAGAGCAACAGGGTCACAATTTAAATGAGACCAGCTGGGGCGGCTTGAGCAAAGGGTTCTTCCACAGCTTGTCCTGCCCTTCAGCTGCACTGGGAGAGTGCTTTCACAGGAAATATTCCCAAGTGATGGGCATCTGCAGCTTTGGCTGCTGCTGGGTGGAGGGGTCCCCGTTGGGTGCTCCCCAGCTCTGCAGCAGCACCCATGGGATGTGCAGGCCCTCTTCCCCTGCTGCGTACTTGTGGCAGCGGGTGACTCAGAGGATGGTGCCTTCAGCCCTAGGTGCAGCAGCTAGTTGTGAAACCACCCAGAGCTCTGCCTGCTGTCTGCTTGCTCACAGCAGTACCCTCCTGGGTGAATCTGGGGTGTGGGAACTGCCTTTATGACATATTTCATCGTTGTCATGAGTGCTTGGAGAGGACTTTTTAATATTCAGAACACTGTGGATATCAATGGCAATAAATAGACTGAATGAGTAAGTCAAGGTGAGTTTTCTAGTTGGCAGCTGCTGAAATGACAGCAAATACTATTTTAGATAATCAACTGTGTGCAAATACAGTGTGCTTTGGTCCATATTGGAGAGTAATAAATATTGAAATAAACAATAAATAGCAAAAGATCAAGCAGAACATGACTGGGGCTATGTCAGGAGACATATTTTGCTTCTCTCCATGTTTGTAGTGAAAACATTATTTTGTAGCAGCTCTGCATTTTAAAATTCCAGAATTAATTAAACAAGTGAAGAATGTGTGCTTTCAGCTGCTTTTCAGATCACTGTTTGCATATTTAATTATGGTAGCCCAGCTTTAATAAAAACTTGGCTAAAAGTTCAACATGAAAAAAGAATCCTGTCACTAGTAGCTGATGGTTCTGCAAATACCTTCTGAGCTAGGCACAGTATCTGTTACACCTATACAACATAGGAAATTGGTTTTTAAATACAATGAGCAGTCTTGTAATGTCTGCAGATGTCAGTAAAGTTTGATAGGGTGTTAGATTTGATATTGAGGAAAGAATCTTTTTTTGGTTCAGTTGCTGGACCCCTTTCTTCTTGAGATTGCATATCTAATAAAATAAGATTTTGGTTGCTGGTATATATTGTTTGATTTATTACTTTTACCTTTAAGCAAAGTCTCTTGCATACTAAACGAAAAACCAAAAAGGAGCAAAAAATTGATAGCATCCCATTTCCTTTAACTTCTGAGAAGGAAAAAAGTCAAGAATATACAATTAGGAGCAGGGATTTTTGCACTTCAAGAAATGTTGCCATGGATGCCACTAATAGAAGCCCTCCAGATGTTACCCTGGCACATATCCAGTATAATTTGGAAAATCATGCTAGTAAATAGCAAAGGTTTAAGGTGGCCATAAACAGCTGTGTCACAAGCCCTCAGGTCTTCTTGGATTATGTGAATTTTAACAGGTTCATGCCCACATTTTCCCCATCCCCAGTCTGGTGAAAGTAATATTGACCACAGCGTCCTCCTTTCCAAAGGAAATCCCCAGCACACCAAATTCTGGCTTGGGTTTGGCTTTTGCTGTTGCTTGTCTCTGCTGATGTGTAATTACTGCACTGTAAAGATAATACAGATTTGAAGGATTTAAATTGTGATTGAAGATTTGGCATATAAAGCAAATCAAATTTTCACTAAATGTGTTGTGGCTGGCTAGGCTTATAATCATCCATAGTAAAGTAGATACTGTTTCTCTTGGCTTTTAGAAATTATATCTTCTTATGATAAGATTGAATTTGAGCCATGGAACTCCTCATTTTACTAGCCTTGACTCTCCCTGCATGAAATGGAATATACTTTGTTTCATAAAGCATATTCTGCAATTTCATAAACAGAGCTGCCAGAACATTTTTTTTTTCTTGCTCAGCTGTTCAGTAAGGCAGTAAGTTGTATAAAACACTGAAGTTTTAGCTTCAGTATTAGGACAATAAAGATACAGTAAAAGAAAATAATCCAGGAAATTTCTTTTTGAGAAGTCTTTTTTTTAAATGTTGAATAAGTAAATCCTCATTTTTCTGCAACTTCATTTCAATAGAAAAACAAATTGTCCTGTTTTGTTTCCAAAACCTGCCTCTTTTATAATGTTGGTTTTTGTTAATTGGTTTGCAGAGTTTACTTGCAGTATTGGTTGATGATATAATTATGAACTGCTGAACAAAAATGTACCTACAGTTTAATGTAGTGCTTACATGGCTTTTGTTAAAGCCAAAAGTTTTGCAGTACCATAGCACCACAGAAAGCTCAAGTTGCCAGGACTGTGGGATCATGGAGGGTGGCTAAGTGGGTCATTGTTTCTGGGGAAGGCACCAGAGTCCTACAAAGACTTGGTGTACTACAAGTGAAGTCTGCCAAGTTTCATGTTGCTGTTTCTCAAGGGATAAAATTATGGCAACCATTCAGCTCCGGCAGGTCATGAGTGAATTAATATTACTCAAATACTTTCAGACTACAGGAAAGGAAATATTTAAACTCCTGTGCCCTTAGTAAATATAAAATATTGTAATCTAGCTGTAAAACTATCTAATTCTAGGCAGAAAATATAAAAAAAAAATCTTAGTAACATGTTTCATATGGGTTTGTCAGAAAATTCTTTTGGGATTGGTAGTCTGCTACCATATTGTAAAGTATGAACTTTGTCTTCCCACCTCTGCCTGCTTTAAGCCAAATAAAGTACTAGTGAACGTGGCTGGCAGCACTTCTGTAAAGGTCAAATGTTTGAAATTAGGGTGTGTCATGAGGTGAAATTCCTTGAAGAAACTTACTTAACTGTGTTATACCTATTGCTGAAGTATCTTGGTCCACACAGAAGTACTGATCAACAAGTGTTCTTGCTGTTTCACATCTTGGTCCTCAGCATGCTTACCTAGACTGCCAGATATTGGTAGAACAGCGTTTTGTTTTGGAGAGTTATACAATTGTGCAGATAAGCCAGAGTTTTTATATGCAAGTGTGATGTCACTGTTATCAATCTATTCAATAATTGCTTGGATAGTGATATTTGCATATGAAAAGTCTCAATGGTGAGATCTAAAGGCAAGAGAAACCTTTTGTGCTAGTTTCTGTACAGGATGCATTGCCCTGCTTATTGGCACGTTGAGGTAACGTGTAATGGGTCATTGCTCAGCGTGTATACTTGTGGAATAATGATGCTGAGTAATGATGGATGTAACCTTTGTTTTTGTAGATTGAACCGTATGGCACTTGTCCCATAGCATGCACTGGAGTAGTTCTCTTTCTCAAAGTTTTCCACGTTTATTTTAGGCACTACTGTCTTGTAAAAGGAATTGTAGTTTGGTGGTGGTTTTTTTTTGTTTTTGTTTTGTTGTTTTTTTTTTTTTTTTTTTTTTTTTTTTTTTTTAACGGAACACTGACAAATTTGAAGCTAGTTCATGCTCTGCTGCCCATGTGTTGGTGTAGGCTAAGATTCACCAAGAGAGCACACAGCATTTTCATTTCTCCTTCACTTTCTCTTCTACATCTTGGATTACCTGTGGTGCAACTAGAAACCTTCTTTGACTTTATACTCCACTCACAAGTCTACCCGATTGTCAGGTCAAAGCGGTGCTTCATTCTGCACCCTGGGTAGTTCCCAGTTAATATTAAGCATGACCTGAGGTGGCCTCACCAAGGTATCAGTAGTGGCTGAGTTACATTACCATGGGGAGCGTGTGAAGGAGTAGGGATACTGGCAGGGGTGCTTGTACATCACCAACCCAAAACTCAGTATCTGGAAGGCTGCTAAAGGAAAGCTTGGGGCTGAGGTGTGTAGAGAGGAACAGAGCTGTGGGGATTAGAGGTACTTAGGGTTTGTACCTTGCTTAAGAGATTCATATAAAGCTGTTGTTGTGAAGGATCTGTGACAGTACCCATGGGAAGGAAAGACATCTTTTGCTTAGTGTTGAAGGGCTTAAGTGTTGCTCTTGACCTTTGCATAAGTCCTTCTGCACTGTTTCATATTTACCTGAGAGTAGCCAAGGCCTTTGCTTCTCTGTGTGCTAATGACAGAATAAGTGACGGCCTGTGACAGTGCTTGTGTGCTTTGCCCATGCCACCCCCTCTGGACTGTGGGCTGCGGTGGCTGCATGCCATGCTGCTGGAGCAGCTGACCAGAGAGTGGTGCATTCTCCCTGGCACACGTCCCATTGGACTATGTCCCTCGTGTAGCACTCAAAATGTTTTATGTCATCATCTGCCTGTTTGCCTTGGACCAGAGGAGGAGATTACCTGGACTGAAGGAATTTGCTTCTTAACAGCCCCTTTGCAAAAGTGTACTTTTCACATGTTGAGATCCTTCTTTCTCAGCTTACCGTGTCCTGAGAGCTGTTGATCTTTGGAAGAAGTGTTTATTCATGCTCTGGCAGAAGGCGTTGTGGGGCGGTATGAATAGCTCTTCATAGATCAGAAGAGATGGGTCAGCAGCTGCATACAGTAACCTTTATAGCACTGCTTTGTACTGAGCGCTGATGCTAGTGAGATGCCCGCAGGTGTGTATGGGATCTTACTGTGTATGGGTACAAGAAATGACTGCTCACAAGAAACATGCTGCCAGAGCAGGAGGCTTTTGCAATTACTTCATTGTAGCTAGGAGGCTAGCAATCCATATCTCTATGACTTAGCTACTGTTTTGACTGAAATTCCTAAAATTGGTCTAATGAATGTTTAGATTTGCAAAAAAAAAAAAAACCAAAAAAAACAACGTGCTACTGTACCCCCAGCTCTGGATGGGAAAAGCAGCTCAAGGACTGGAGGGATCAGTGCTCACTGAATGTGCAGGCATGGCATTGGCACCCAGTTTTTGCCTTGTAGGTACTGCAAGTGAACACTTTATAGAATAAGACAATTTCTGAGGGATGTAGTCTGGCTTCCTTTGAAAATCACTTCTGTTGCAAATTCTTGACCGTTCACTGTCCAGAGAAGGAGCAGCACTCTTGCAGTTTGTATCTCATATTTAAGAATGGAGTAGTGCTGAAAACTGCTTTGGCCGTGGACGTTGCTGGCCACAGACCATGTGCATCCTGTGTTAGTAGATAGAGCTGTTGCACAACCAGTGTTCTCCTTCATGAGATGAGTGGTGCTCCTCTGCAAGGGGTGTGGTTGCTTTTTAAAGCAATGTGTGGTCAGATTTACAACTGGGCCGATTGGGTTGTGAGGTTGTCTGGCTCAGCCCTGTGCACTGTATGGTGCTTTTGATTGCTGTTAGTCTCAATAATTCATGTGCTTTAATGGAGATGACTTTGTATTCACCTGTATTTAAATTCAAGGGTCTTTTAAGAAGTATAGTTGTGTTCCAGAGGAGATAAGAGTCTATATGGGCTTTGTAGGAGCTTGGACATTTTTCAGAGCACTTCTTGATATTCTGGAACCACTGTCATTTGAGGCTGATAATGTGACAGCCTCCCATAATTGCTTTTGCTATTTTTGTTGCTAGATTTAGATAGGCATGTGCAGACCTCTGTGTTTGGCTATGTAAACCCCTCAGATTCTTTCCACCTCACTCAAATTAGGGAGAGCTGTGAAAATGGCCCTGTTCATGGTTTCCGTTTTCCAGCTCCCCATGTTTCTTTCAATTACTTATGCACTTTCTGTAATGCACAGGAAGACAGGTTTCAGGGTAATCTCTTCAATCCCAGATTTAACACCAAAAGGGGGAAAGATTCTTTAAGCCAAACCATCCACTGGAAAATTTAAGTGATGTATTTGTTTTTCAACTGAGTTGTGGAACTGGCATACATTCTTGAATTAATACAACTTAAAGTAATTCAGTTGAATGTTTTTTTTAAAACACAAGGAAAAAATTTCTTGACAAGATTTCTGTTTTGCAGTTTCAAATCACATGAGCTTGTTGGTGTCTCATATGAAGTGGTTGGTGCTATTAGATAATCAATTCACAAATAGATGAAAGACAAAAGACCAACTATGGAGTTACTTCTTCTGTGAAAAGAGAAATGGTAGCCCAAATATTGCTGTAATGTGGTGCATGTGTTCAGAATTAGCCTTGTGTTAGGCACAAAAAAAGAGGTGAGTTACTGGTCGTCTGTTTCAGCAGTGGCAGCAGGACATGGCCTCGAACATTTAATGTACTCCACTGTTTTTGCTGTACACTAGCACCATTCCTGACAACTAAGGCCTGAAATTGGTTTCAGAAGCTGAGACTGAGCTGTGAATGGGTTTTGAGCCTGACAAATTCGAGTCTGGGGGAAGGGTTGTTAATGAATACTCACAAGTAAATGGAAGGAGCAGCTCTTGAGCTTAAAGTGCTGGGAAGTACTTCGTACAGCTTCTAGTGTCTATAAATGGTAGGCAGGTTCTGGCTTGGAAGAAGACACCTCCACAATGTGCAAGTGTAGCAGCCCTACTATCTTAAGGAGAGAGCATCTTACAGGGCTTTTTTTAATAATTTTAATTGAATCGGTAAGTTTTGACAAGTGAGTTGTAATGTGGCATTGAGTGCAGATTTATTCTGGTAGGATGATGGCTAATGTATAATTTCCCAGCTATCCAGAGGACAATCAGTTTGACCGCCCTGGGATGAGAGTCCAATTGTGAAGATGTGTAATTCCTGCAAGGCAAAAGTGCACTACTCACTTTGCAAGGCAGCAAACATGAGAGACTATATTCTCATCCTGGCTTTTATTGCTCCCATATGGGCTATTGGTGATGTATTCACCTCACAAGAGAAGTGATAAAGCCAGTCTGACAACTCAAGCACTTCTGTCATCTATAGCATGTTAACTATTCTTAAAATTTGTTTGCCATCAAAGCAAGTGGATACATTTTAAAATTTGATGCCTTAAGAGTGTTAGAGGAACTCTTTTAGTGGATGAAATTGACTTAAACTCAATTCTTTTCATTAGCCCTGTCATTCTGTTCTCTAAGTCTGCTTATTGTAGGTCCAAAGGCAGAATTTGTCCGCTGAGACAATTAAAAAACCACAGTGATTCCTGCAGGCATGCGTATCCCACTGCACAGAAATTGCCCTGCTGTGTGGTAGCTATGCTCAGGCCACTCATGGGTTTTGTTTGACAGTGGATAGAATAAAAGAAGCTGTGGGAGCAGGGAAAGACAGGGAAATGGCTCACTGAAAATGTGCAAAGACCACAGATAGGAGGCTTAACATGGGAATTTGTGGAGGGCCATTACATGCAGGTTATGGACCCTGGCTGCTGTTCCTGGGGTGTGAGGCTGGGTGGGGTCATGGAGGATGCTGCTGCATGCCAGTCACATTTGCCCATAGGGCAGCCTGTCACTGGCCTTGGAGAAAGGGTCAAAGCATCAATTGCATCATAGGTTACACTCTGTGGAAGGACTGTCTTTAAAGCTCGGCTGTCAAACAAGCTGCTCTAAAATGGGTAAAAATCAAGTTACACATTGTGCCAAACTCTTTTTCCCTGTTAAAGAAACAAAGCAGTGAAATGATGTCACATCAGTAGATGTTAAAAGCTGGAATGTATTTCTTTCCTGACAGTTTCCAAGTTGCAGATTGCATCCCCTCCCTTGCTCTGATCCAAGGAAAGCACTGTGTGCTTTATTCAAGTACATCTGCATTTGCCTGATGTACAGACCCGGTCATGGGGGATTTACTTCGCAGCATGTTTGGGGGAGTGCCAGACCTTGGTCTGGCAGTCTCTTTGCTGGAACAGAGTTCAATGGGATTCGTGACTGAAGTTGGGTTTTAGGGCTTCCCATTTTTCTGTTTAACATCTACAGAATAGGGAAGTGTTGACTTGATCCACCCAGTAACTTTTGAGGCACACTATCTTCAACTGTTTTAAAAAACAAAAATCGATATTCCACTTAACGTTGAAAATAAGCTGTTGGGAGAGGAGGGAAAATTGTGGTTTGCTTTTTGGTTTTTTGGTTTTTTTTCTCTGAAGTACTGATGGCATTGAAGGAGATATGTGTTTGCAGGTTTTTGAATTTTTAATACCACAATTTTACAGTATTTTCAAATCCTTTGTTCATGTCTCTTTTCCTTTTTTTTTTTTTTTCTTCCCAAGAGAGCCCTGGTCTAACCTTGTGATTAGTGTAATACTTATTACTGGGATGTCTAGTGTCTATTTTGGGGAGAGCTTACACTTTACTTGAAGTCTTGGTAAATGCAAAGTAAAGTATTGAATGGTATTGGCATTTCTTCTTTTTGTGTGTGTGTGTGTATCAAGCTGGAGATAATTTTTAATACTCCTGCTGCTTTCTGTCTCAACAGAGAGAGACCTTGATCTGTCTTTCCTAAGTAAATATAGTTCTGTTGTGATTCCAATTTCAACATTTTCTCCGCTTCCTCAGGGTCAAAGTGATATGACATGATGGTTAGTAGCACACACTGTTTTTCTAATTGAGAAGCAATAGGAGAGAACAGAATTTATCCCAGAAATGTTATTTGTGAGCTTATGCACTCCTGTTCTGTTGAGGAAAAGGTAGGAGTATAGGAAGACTTCTCATTATTTTTGTATCATCTGTAGTTTCTTTACTGTTGATGAACAATGTAAGTAAGAAAAATTGTGTCTGCTAAAGTTTTCAGTGTCTGAAACTTGCAGGGAGTAACTCATTTGCTGTGGTGGTTACTGGCTGAGATTACAGTGGTATTTTCGATGTCAACAGTAATTATTTTGCTTCTTGGGAAATCATAGAATCATAGGGTATCCTGAGTTAGAAGGGACCCACAAGGAACTTCAAAGTCCAGCTTCTGCCCCTGCACAGGATGACCTCAAAAATCACACCATTTGCCTAAGAGTGTCATTCAAATACTTCTTGAGCTCTGCCAGGCTTGGTGTTGTGACCAATATCCTGGGAGCCTCTTCCAGTGCCCAACTACCCTATGGGTGAAGAACCTTTTAATTATTATAATGATGATGATAACAATAGTGATGATGGTAACAATAATGATGATAGCAATAATAACCATAAATTTAAAAAAAACAAACCTTGTTAAACAGCATTTTCAGACCTGTGTAAAAGTCCTAACGAAAGTTTGAATTTTGCATTATAGTGCAAAAAAAGACTAGCAAAGCAGGGTAACTGGAGGATTTAACAAGATTGACCTTTAATAACCTGAGGTGCTAAGGAAGAGGCAATAGACTGCAGCTGCTGAATTGAGACCTCCTCTGAAATCTCTAAAGGGCTCCTTATGTACTGAATATTCACTGGAGTCAGCAAAACTATTATTTGTTCTGCTTTCAGCAGATGAAGTCAAAATCTGTATCTGTATTCTGCTACTCTGTAATCAGCAAGAGATTATATTTCATGCATTTTTGGTTTGGATTCATCCTTAATGCAGATCTGTTCATCTCTGGGCACTTTTACCTTCTTGTGGCTTGTCTTTAGATTTCAAAACCAAGGGCAGAGCTCTGTCATGGCTTTACTCTGCCAAGGCTTCCTAGAAGCCTTGATACCTACCTGCAGTGCAGAATTTTCAGCAATCCATTAATTTTCAGCAAGTTCCAGGAGAAAACATGTGTGCAGTGCTTTGGATTTGCATTGATGTCAAGATCCTGTGTTTCAAAAGTGTCTGTCTCAGGGCAGAGTTCACAAGGCTCTATAGTTATTATGTTTCTGTGCTGTCTGAACTGGGTGTCACCAGAGGAATTGTATCTTCTCTGAAGATCCTGCTTAGCTGGTACTTTGATAATATGATTAGATTAATAATTAATGCTGAGTGTGCTGTGTGGCCTTTCATGTGATGCAAGATGTGAATAAGCAGGTGACTGTAATGAAAAATTTCCTCCAATCTACAAAACGCTTATGGTTCATCATCAACAAAAAGGGCATAATAAGGAACTTGTAGAATGTTTTGATTTTATCTGAGTATTTTTCTCTTGTTTACAGGAAGGCAAGGATTGGGAGTGAGAGGGAGTGTGAGGTTCATCTGGGAGTTTTCAAGAATAAGCAAATTCCTTTTAACACTTTCCCCCCTCCCTGCCCCACCAATTGGTGAAAATAAAACTGGTATGAAAATGGCTTTCTGGCCTTTCTGAAAGACAGCTCACCAAAACAGCCTTTTTTTTTTCTTTTTCTTTTTAAGAAAGAGAGGAGACTGACAGAATAAGGTGAAAGAAACCGTTTTTGTAAATGAAATGCTATGACAGTTTGTGCTTTTCCCATGCATGGGAAACAGTCTATTGCTTTCTTTTTCTGGTGTCTGTGCTAAAAAGGCACTGAAGGAATTACTTGCTTTTGTTGTTTTTCAGGTGTTCCACTTCTCAGATTCATTTAAAGAAGCAAATGATCAAAGGCCCTGACCTTTCTCTGTGGTCGCTTTCTCTTAGCCATTTGTTTCAGGTCAGATAACTGCTGGTACATGCAGTGCTGGGACAGAGCAAGGAGTGATAGCTTGGGTTTGCTTGAGCATCTGTAGCAGCAGAAGCAGGTACAGAAGAATAATCTGCAGCTGGGGTTTTCCTTCTGCTGCAGGAGAGAAAACTCTAAATTTCTCATGACTGGTGGAGCAAGGATTTGGGAGAAGTGTGTGCAAATTTGTTACTTGAACTAGGTCTAAAATACTTGATGTGAAGCATTCAGCTTTTTGAGTGTTGCTGTTAAAATAAGACCGTGTCTAGTGTAAAATGGGATATATCACCTCAAGGCAGTGAATCCTTTCACATGGCTGCCTACTTGTAAAAATTCTGTCTGGCAAGCATTAGAGCGTGGAAGTAAAACAAGAAAACTGCTTTGTTTAGAAGTACAGCTTTGGTAATGCCTGATAAAGCACTTTCTAAAATAACAGTTGTTAGTGCTTTTGCACAATACTGCTTTCATCAAATTTTGACATTTAAACTGTGAAATACTATGGAGTTAGTGTTTGCAGAATGTTTTCATGATGACCATATTACTCCAAGGAGTCTGATCAAGGAGCCAGAAAACTGAATAACCTCAGGCATCTTTTCTCTTGCTGCATCATCTGTTGGAAAGTTTCTCTCAAGGCACATATTCAGAAATTGTGATGAAGTACCCTGACATAATATGTCCTTAATGAGTTTAAAGTACAATTCTGCCTTGAATGGAGGTCATGTTTTAAAGGTCAAAAGTGCTTCAGCTGGTGATAAAAATGAGCCTTTTTCATAATTCATTTATGTTAGCTATGCTGGCTTATGGTGCTATCAGTGAACTGTACTGGATTTTCCTAGAGGTAAAGCATCTAACTGCAATTTATTAATTGATGTGAGCCTGTCAAGACACATCAGAAGCTTATCACTTGATCTGCAGAAGTTTCCTAACATCTTGTGAAATAGTTTATTGTCCCAGGTAGAGACTGGAAGAAGTGTTTTGAATTATTATGTGAGTTGTAGATGGACTCATGTATATGAGTTGAAGATGGACTCCTGCCACTTTCCTGAGAAAAACTGTGTAAGAAACAGTCAGTGGGTGCTTTATAGTGTTCCAGACCTTTTCTTTCTCTTTCACTGGGAAAGTGCCATGATACAGAGAGGAAACTTACAGCTTTGTTTCATTTGACTTGCTTATATTCAGCAGGTTTGACAATTTTCCATTTCGTGAATAGTAGAGAACCATGCACCCAGGTTTCTAAGGAACCCATTAATACCTTTTTTCTAAAACTTAAAAACTGCAGTCTCTAGGATTTAACTTCTTCATGTTCATTTCTGGGCCTGCCTCATTAAAGTCAGCAGTAGCTCTCTTCTTCTGGTGTGGAAGGATTACAGATTGCAAGTCTTCACCACTGATGGTGTTGGAGGAACAAAAATACTTTTAATACAAATCTGATGCTAGTTGCTGAAACCATGGAATGGTTTGGGTTGAAAGGGACGTTAGAGACCATCAAGCCCCTGACTTGGGGCAGGGACATCTTTCACTAGACCAGGTTTTCAAACCCCCTCCCCATCTGGTCTTGAACAGTTCCAGGGATGGGATATCCACAGCTTCTTTGAGCAGCCTGTTCTGGTGCCTCACCACCTTCACAGTAAAAATTTTTTCCAATATCAAATCTAAACCTGTTCTTTCAGTTTTTCCTCCCCTGTCATAGCCATCTTTCCAGGAAAGGTCTCTCTCCGTCCTTCTTGCAGGCTCCTTACAGGTATTGGAAGGCCACATTTAGGTTATCCCTAAGCCTTCTCTTTTCGAGGCTGAACAACCCCAAGTCTCTCAGCCTTTCTCTGCAGGAGAGGTGCTCAGTTCCTCTAATCAGCTTGGTGTTCTTCCTCTGGGCTTCCTCCAACAGGTCAATGTCCTTCCTGTCCTGAGAACTGCCCAGAGGTGAATACAGCACTCCAGACTCTGGGATCTCACCAGAGCAGAGGGGTCCAGTCTCTTTTTCTGTCACTTCTCTCCTTTCATTTCCACTAGGTCTCATTTTGGAAGTTCTTCATTAGCAACTGAAGATCTACATCTACAGATAAGGGGATGTCAAGGTTCTGACTCTGACAAATTATTATGCTGATTAAATCTGGGGTTTTTTGTAGGCAGTTGCATTGATTGAGGTCATGCTTTTTAGAGTATTTGGGAAAACGCTGTTTTCCAGATACTCTATGTCAGTGGTGTGCGCTACCCTGAACTCTGAGTGACCTACTTGAACAGATTAGGGTTGAATACAGTGAATATCCTGTCTCTGTATGTAGAAAAGACATTGCACAGCAAGTATGGCACTGCTGTAGCACATATGGCTTTCTGCTAGGCAGGCAGAGAATGAAAACTTTTGAACATGGTGCAATGCAGATGGTTTATTACTGTCACTGAGTGTGCCAAAGCATAAGGTTTGGATGAGGAAATAGCAATACTTACAGACGTGCACTGGTAAAAAAAAAAACAGGTAAGATGATGTTCAGATGCTCCCTCTTATGATACCATAACCAAATGGTTTCATCAACAGAGAAAGAAGGAAGGGAAAGAGTAAAAGCTATTCTGAGTGTGAGATTTGAATGGTCACTTCTGTTCCATCAGCTGGGTCTCAGAGTTGGGGACAGGTTTGGGGTTGCAGTTCCATAGACTCTGATGATAAAGTCTGTTCCTGAATTTGAAGAGACTTTGTCTTGCTGTTCATCTGCTTTAGCCTCGGAGTATGTCCTGGGAAATGCAGATGGCAAAGTCATGAATAGTCTTTATGTCAGAAATTACACTAGGATGACATCAAAAGAATTCAAGTGTGAGCTTGAAGGAAAGGAACCAGATGAAGAGCAGAAGGAAACATATGTTGGTGGTGTGGGGGAGCAGGGGTGACCCATGCAGGGAGAAGAGGAACAGCCACAGCAAACTCTGCGAACTTCTCCCAGGAGCCTGCCCCACAGGCCACAGGTCAAGCAGTGAAGGAGGAGATGAGGAACTGAGGGTAGCTTTTTGCATGAGGGAAAAAGTTTGAGTCTTCAGAGGATGAAAAACTGTTCTTTGCCTCAGACATACAGGCAAGAGGTGGATAGACAGATGGGATTGCAAGGTAGTGAACTTGCGGAGTGGGAAGGAAAGGTTGGAGCTGTGGTGAAAGTGATGGATGAAAATTCAGGTGGTAGCATGTTGTGCAGGAGGTTGACAGCCAGCAGGACCATCAGGTAATGTAGGCTTGGCCCGTGGTGGGCACCTGATAGTTGCCAGGATGTAGTTTTGTTGTAACCTCTCTTAGTTTAGCAGATACAGTGCTAATACTTCCTGTAGTGCTATGAACAGCTAAATTAGGCATGATTATGCCTTTTTTTTTCTTAATTTTTTGCAATTTTTGAAATTTTGAATCACTACAGTTTAAACATTGCTCTTCCCTCAGAACAAGTGTTGAGCGCTCACTTCTGTAAGGATAAGAAGATCTTTGTTCTGTTCCATCCAAATGTTGAACTGTAAGCTCTGTATACTCATGGGGTAAACACTGATTTGCATCTAATAATGAACTGCAAAGCACACTGTGTTCTTTGCTCTTTTGAAGTAGCTTAGATGAGCTATAACTATCAGCACATTTATGCTAGCAATGTGGTGATTGTTAGATCACAGCTCTGTACTTGGTGGGGGACTCAGCTACAGAGAAGTGGACAAGGTCTGCCTATCTTTGGTGGTGCATTTCTTGGAGTGCCTAAGACCTGATAGTCACTGATCCCTAGATTAAACAGCTTCTGATCATGTCAGATTAAACAGTTTGTATGACCAAGATATTTGACAATCAAGTGGTAATTTTCTGTAGCAATTTTGACAGTCAAAAACATGGTGTTAAACACATTAAGTGTATTACAGTGGAGTTTTTGTTTTGAAGATGGGAATTACAGTCAAGGACTGAATAGCCAAAAAACATTAAAGTGAACAGGACAAGAATAATCAAATAGTGTTTGAAAAATAGAGACCTGTACTGTATATAGAAGCACAAATAAAAAACATCAAACCAATGAAATAGTTTGGGAATGGGGAGAGATGACAAAACTTAAGGAGCCATCCAGACTTGGCATGAGGATAATTCTTGAGATGAATGGAGACTTCTTGGTGAGTATTTTGTACTGACCTGGTAAAATCTGTGACCTGTGAACTATCTAAAAAGAAAATTCATCCAGACAAAGGCTCATGTGATGTGTTCTCTAGGTCAGTTTAACATGATCATTCGTTGCTTCCTGCTTTACTTTGAACCATCTCCTGGTTTGCTGTTTGTCATCTGTGAGAAGTGAATGTGAAACTTAAGTTCTAATTATTGTGCTCTGTTTCTGTCCTTTCTTCTTTTGACTTTGCATGGGAAGAAAACTTCAAACATTTGGCTTACTGGGCATGTATCCTGTGCAAACTTGAGCAGTTTCCTGAGCAAAACATAGGACCTGTAATTTGATTTATACCAGTTATTCTTAACAGAAGGAGAAATATAATCTGTGCAGGAATACTGAGCATTTCTTTATACAGTTTCTGTTTTTCTGTGCTTCCATTTAAGAAATATTAAAATCTCAGATTTGTTTCTTGCTTGCTATTTACTAACTGATGCACTTTTACTAATATGTACAGTGCTGTCTGCTGTATCCCTGCATCAAAGCCTTTCTCTTACTACTGTCTTTCACGTCTGCTTCAAGTGGATGTGTGCCTGATCAAAAACAAGCTGAAAATCCTTGACTATTTGTGTAGTCTGAGCAATATTTTAAAAGCTGCTTGTTAGCTAATGGCAAGCCTGAAAATTAAAGCATGGTCAGGGAAGGATCTTTTTAAAAAGAAGGAAAGTGGCTGTGGGGATAAGATCTTGTATTTTTCAGCAGATCTTGTTGCCAACCCTAGATGAAGCCTAATTATAAGTGTCTTTCTATTTTTTGAAGGGAAGGAGGGGGAAACCAAAAATTGCAAAAGTCCAAACCTCATTATATGCTCCAACTCTTGTTCTGCCTCCTCACTTCGGTTTAAAAAAAGTGTAGCTTTCTTCTGGCTCCCTTTTTGCAATTCTCTTACAGTCAATCTAATTTCTTCCCACTACTGCATCTTCCTCAGTCTTTGCTTTTGGGATGTTTGGGAGACTTGCTTCCTGCTTATGACTGCCAAATAGGCTCCCACCCTTTACTGGCATCCCCTTCTTTGCCCCAAACAGGTGTGTGTCTTTCTTTATCTTGAACATCAGAAGCAAAAATTATTTAGAATCATCTCCCTGGTTTTGTAAAGACAGTAAATTATGATTAAAATACTGTACCAATTTGTCTGCATGCTCAGCAACTAGGTGATACTTTCGTTACATTATAAGTTTTTTGCTGTACTGGGAAAACCTAACTATATATTTTAATGAGATCTTAAATTCTATAGAAGTTTATCCCCCCCAGGTCAAACTTCTTGTTTGCAAGTGATGGAAGTTTGCCAATCTGCTGTGCTTGAAAGGAATCATTGTGTAATATTTGTCCTTTTAGGCTATCCTACCCCATAACAGAATGCTGTCAACTCAAGAATGCTGCTTTTTACATAAGAACAAACATAATGACATAGAAAACAGATATGCATCTGTTGATTCTCATTTCATGTTCAGACTTGGGCTTAAGAGGTGCAAAATTTGTCCAAATAAGTCACCTAACCATTTGGTTTGTTTATCAATAAGCACGCGTCTACACCTTGGTATAGTCTGTTTCTGGAAGTTTCTTTTTCATGCAATCATGATCGCTACAGACTGAGCCTCCCTGACCTGAATAGCTTTCATCCTCTTTTCAGAGCAAACCCTGGCAGGTGTGATGTAACTTGGAAGAGATTTTCTCCTCTTGGCTTCAGCAACTGGGCACTGGAAGAGAAAGTGGCTGCTGTGGCACAGTTGCAGCTCCTGTGCTGTGCTCCTTGCTGGCTAACACTTTTTTTCATGGAAAAGAGATTTGGTTTGGCTTCAGAACAGCTGTTTGCTATTATGTGCAGTGCAGATACTTTTTCTGGCAAGGATTTTTCCATTTGGTGTGCATGAAGGTAGAAACACTAGATGCTTTTGGTTCAGCTAATGCTCTTCTCTGATGCTCCGAGAATGATTTGATGGTAGCCAGATGTTTGTCATAATCTTCATTCCGCCATTTCCAGGCATTAGAAATTATTGACTTTTGTCATTGAATTTGGAAGCTCTTGCAATTTACTTGGCATTTCATTTTAGCATTTGATGTAAGAAGGGCAAGTGGCAATACAGCCAGTGTGTTGGGCAGTGTAGACAAATAGTGCTGGCTGTGGCTTTCATTGCATCTAGAAATCAAATTCGCATCAGTTTTTCTAAGGTTTGGTCTCATCTGGTTCTCCCCATAGGAGCACACTTGCTTAAGTCAACATACCCATCACTGACTTGCTGATTAGACATCATACAATTAAGTAGGAAATGTGTACATCTAGTACTCATGGCCTAATTAGTCTTATTTGTAAGTGTTATTTCTCAGAATTATAGAATATGTGGAGTTGGAGATCTGCTGCTACAGCTGGGTTCCTAAAAACCTATGGAGCCTGTGGGATCCATCCAAGAATCCTCAAATCCTTTGAGGTCATTATGAAATCTCTCTTGATGATTGAGGGCCTTGGAAGTCCAGGGAGTTTCCAGATGATTGGAAGCTGATGAAGTTGTCCCAGTTTTCAGAAGAGTCAAGAAGGACAACTCTGGTAACTATAGGTCTAGGTCTGTCAGTCTCAGTTCAGTGCCTGGTAAATTTATTGATAAGGTTATTCTGGGATGTTTTGACAAATATCTGAAAGACGATGCTGTCATGTGTCACAGCCAGCATGGCTTCATGAGAGGAAAGTCTGCCTTATCAAACCTGATCTCCTTTCATGACATGGTAACCCATCTAGCTGATCAGTGGAAGCCATTTGATGTGATCTTTTTGGATTTCAGTATAGCTTTTGATGCTGTCTCTCGCAGGATCCGTCTGGACAAAATATTCAGCACACAGCTGGATAAACACATCATGTGATGGGTGAGCAACTGACTGCTGGGTTAGGCCAAAGGGTTATCTCAAAAAATTAAAGGACATATTTGGATTTCCCTTTACTGGGGAACCCTGATACAGTGGACATCAGTGGGGATACTGGACAGTAGTGAGGCAAAGGCTGATTATAACATATGGAAGAACTATAATGAAACTATGAAAACAGCCTTCTGCTGTATGCCAAGGTTGCTGTCTGGGTACTAACCACTTATTTGAGGTTATTGTGGCTTCTGTCAAGGTAAGTGTGGAGATCTGGAGAAATTCCAGTAGTTACAGTAGTCGCCTGTTCTGGGTCAGAATGAATTAGGCTTCGTTGCTTTACTTTGGTTCAAGAAGCACTCTTGGTTAGAGACAGTTGCCAAGTTCCTCTCTGTGTGCGATTTATTTCCTTTGAAATGGATATATCAAAGAAGACCTCTGTGTGAGCACTACTGACTAGATGAAAATTTATCATGAAGATGTGGTGTCAGAGCTGTTAAAGTCAGCCAAAAAGCCACCCATATTCTCCTTTTAAATCATAAATTATTCAAAAGCATCCACTTTGGGTTCTTAAAAAAATAACTCTTCTTGTTTTGAAATTATCTCCATCCAGAATGTAATTAAATATCACTTGGATAAAAAAGAGGTTTAAATTGAGATTAAGCATGAAAAGAGCAATATGTATGTTTAATGAGAGTGTTGAACCATTCTGTTGGAAAGCAACATTTGCACATCATTGTGTTTATCACTTGCAAGGGTAGTGATAAAGACATACAGCCTTTCTGTCCTTGCTCTCACTGCTAAAGGTGGAGGGGTCATACATTCGTCTGTATCATCTAACCTGCTGTGTCAGATGGTCAACTTCAGATGCTGTGTACATTATGCCTTTTTTTTTTTTTTTTTTTTTTTTTTTTTTTTTTTTTTTTTATTTTTATATTTGGTCCAAAAAATTTCAGATATGGCCCATAAATCCTAGGCTAAGAATTCAGGCCAGAACATAAACGTAGCTTCAGCTGCGCAATAACAGTAGCAGCTCTGGTGATCTGTGGAAGCAGAGTAAAAAGTTTTTAGAAGGTATTGAGTACCACTGTCCTCAGACTCAGATCATTGCCTCAGTTTGTAGAGGAGATGCAAAGAGGACCATACATATAGCGAGTATTCAAATCAGGCAAAACAGACCTACACCTCATAATGAAACACACTGATCTCTCTGACAAAGCAGGCTTGTACATCTTTAAGACGCTGGGGTAATGACCCATAATTTAGTGACAGCCTTTGATCTCCACAAAGGTCTCATTTGTAGATTAGTAAAAAAAAAAAAAAAATGGACCAGCAGCTTAGCTCTGCTAACGATAATTACGCTAGTCCCTCTTAGTCCTTCATACATTCCCTGTAAATGCATAGAAAAATGTCTAGATGCATTAATAAAACAAGTATTAATTGGATTTCAGCCTGACATGATTCTAAGTGCTCCGTTTTGATGCCTTTTGAAGGAACCAAGTAACTTTGAGCCTTCAGTCGTCGGGAACGCTGCTTTTCTTGCGCACCATCTGCACACACCTGTGCTTGCCCACAGTGCAACTGCTGGAATAAATGACTGTGATCTGTAACAGCCACTTGAACAAAGAGCTGTTCTGTATAATAAGAGCAGGAGTGATTGCTGCATCCAAATTCACTGAGCACAGGAATTAGAGCCATTTTTCCACTGCTTTGAAAACACATGCTCTCCCCTTATTTTCACAGGTGCGGAGAAGACACATTTTCCCACCTTTTTTGAGATTATAAGGTCTATCTAAACTGCTTTTAGCTCACTGTGCAATTTTATCGTATTGTGGTATAGCCGCATGTTTGGTCTTTTATTTTAGAAAACAAACACTGACTTTGTCTTGATGCATTTTGCTTTGAATAATTTGATATAAAATTCAGGAACCCATAGGATTTCCTGATGTTAAAATCAATATTCAGAAATCCTCATGTATTTTTCTGCTAAAAGACAAACTGTGTATTGATAAGTCCATTTCATTTCTGCATGAAAGTTGACCATCATGGTTGGATGGAATAATTTTTCTAATAATTTTCAGAGCTTTAAAATTACCCAAGTGCATAATAGCTTAGTTTGGAGAGCCTTCTTTGTGACTATTTTTTAATGAAAATGTAGCTTACTGTAAAAAGGGGTAAAAAAAAAGGGGTAAAGCTGAGGAATTGTTTTGGTAGCTGAACTTGATACAAAACCCAAGACATCATGAAAATCTATGCTTTCAGTGACTAAATGTAATGGTAGTAGCCAGTGGGGGATGTTGGGCTGCTGGTCCTTTTGTCACCTGTCATCTTTGCAATTCTGCAGAGTGGTGCTTCACGATGTGATGGCACAGCACGTGAGTGTTCTCTTGTACACAACTCTAAAAGCAGAGATAGTGAAAGCCCCTCTGCTGCTCTCCTGTCAGGAGCACAGCTGCAGTTGAGGGGAGAGGCTGGGACTGTTTGAATGATGTCTTGGTGACTCAGGGAGGGGTGAAGATGCAACAGGGCAGAGCTGGCTTAACAACAGCTTTGCTCTCTATCTTTTTACTGCTGAGGATTTCTTGGCCTGTGGAGGCCATCTGGTACCTATGTCTGAAAATTCATCCCGTGCTGTCTGCTGGGAGAAGTTAGCATCCTCCACAGCTGGTGTGCAAAATACTTCAGGATGCTGTGATCTGTGCTAGAATTCAAAGAACATTGTGTATCATTGGCCTTTCCTTGACTAGAGGTCAGAAAACTGAAGCAAAAGATGACTTAAGAAAAAAAGTAGAGAGCACTATACAATACTCTAACATGAGGATGGCTTTTTAATGGCAATTGTGTTCCTTTTTTAATGAAATGGAGAAACACATTAAAAGTGCTTGTTGGATATAAATCATCAAATTATGGTTACTTTTAAACTGTTATAATTACTTTAGGGACCAGAGGTAGAAAAATCTGGAAAAAGTCTGTTTCCAGTGTCACTGAAGGAGATGTACGATGTACACACGTGACAAACTCAGCCGCAGCATTTTTTAGCTAACACCATTATTTGGGAGGGGAGAAATGGTTGTGTCTGAACCAAGGAAGCATTGGTACAGCAAGCCTGTATCTTGCTCCTGTATGCACCACTGCCTTCAATGAGCAGTGCTTGTTCTTTCTTGGAGAACATATCTCTTTAAGCAATTAATTAATCTGTCATTCAGTGTGCAGACAGCCCTTCTGATTAGCAAACACTTGAAATGAGACTCTCCAGTTGTGGTAGATGAAATGCTTCCAATACACCTTGAAAAAAGTTATTAGTGTTAGATCTTACCCAAGCCACAAAATAAAAGCTAAAAGGAAAGTAGTCTGTGTTAATGTGTGCCATGCTTTTATCTGTGGACAATATTTCTACTGTCTCTGTCAGCTGTGGATAGTCATTTAAATCTTCTGGCCCTAAAGCAACCTTGTTCCCAAACTGTGACAGACTTAGAAACAAAGATTGGCTTTACAAACAAGATCCAATTAGTGACTAAAGAGGAAACATTCTTCTCAGGGTGGATAAGTGTCTGGATTCAGTGAAGAACTGGAAACACTTCCATGATAATTAGCATTATTCCTCAAGACAGTCTATAATGAGAAATTGTTTCCATAGTCTTCTATGTCTCTTTCCATCTATTTCCTGGATAGATTAATTGGAGGCTTGGGCAGGGTTGAGTAGAGAAGCCTTGTTGCAGTCCCTTAGCCTTGCCTTGTGAACAGGGTTAGTGAAACTGCTGCTTACAGCTGTGGAAATGCTCAGCTGGAAAAAGCAGATAAAGTAACTTGTACCTCAGTGTGTTTGCATACCTGCCTATTAATAAACCAATCAATGCAACCATGTGATAGTGTAACTCTGGTGTTTGGGACAGTAGAATTGTACTTGCCTGATCTTTCCTCTAAGGTGCCGCTTTTCATTTATAGCTGCTTTTTCTGTACTGAGCGTTGGCTGAACTTGTGTGGACCCCATACTCCACTAGAACAATAGAAACCTTTGAATCATGTACTTCCCTAGCTAGGCTCTCCCCACATTTTGTGAAGTGACTCACAGGCTAGGCCTGCCAGAGTTGCCAGAAAATGATGTCATCTGGATAGTGTAGTATCCCACGTACAAACCAAAGGCTATTTAGAAATTAGGCTGACAACTACAAAAAGGAAACAGCTGCTTTTCAGATGCATATCTCAGTTTTAAAATCTGTATAATTGTGTGTGTGCTTATTAAATAGGGGATAGTGCAAAAGGCAAAAAAAAAAAACCTGCAAAATAAAAAAAAGCTCCAGTGTTTCTTGAACTGTGTTTTCTGATGACCGCAGAGTGGGTTATCCTGTTCTGCTGTTTGTCTGGTGCCAGCAATAGTTCACACAGTCAAGTTGTGTCAGATCAGGGAATTGATTTGGTCAAACGCTAACATATGTATCCTGTGTTGTTGCATTAGTTCTCAGCAGGATCAGTTCCCTGGTTCTACTCTTCCCACTATCCTTGGGGCACTGATGTGGCCAAAATTGAAGGGAAAATGCAGGCAAGAATGTAGTAGAGAATGAGAAGCAGGAGAAACATACTAACTTGTCCAGTGGCTACCTATCTGTACCATAAAGCAAACTTGAAATGATATCCTTAGCCTTACTTAAGTAGTTTGACAGCATTTCAGATGTAAACATCTTCTCTATTGACATGAGATGCTTCTTTGTGTCCTCTTCACCCACATGCTACATGGTCCAAAAAACCAACATTTGCTGTTTGTGGTCATTGTGCTATACTGGGACCTGGAGAAGCGCTGCCCTGGGGAGCAACTTGCCATCCTCAGGAGTCCTTTGTCACAGCAACTTGGGGCATTCTGATGCTGGCATACAGCGCTGGAGCTCCTGGCCAGTGGCCTGCACAGGCAGATGAAACACGCATTAAGTAAGACTAGGGTCAAAGGCTTCTCCTTTGTAAAATGTCAAAGGCAAAAGTGTCCAACAAACATGATTTTGTGGGAAAATTAACAGTCTTCTAACACTAGTTTTTTGTTCTGTTCCTCTCCTGTTTCTAGCAGATGTATCAATTTGAGTTCTGCTGGTTTGGGAATGTATGTGGAATTTAACTTGCTACTAACCATCATGTTTTCAGATGTCTTACTCTGGCCTGGAATATTGTACACAGTGTATTCCCAAGATAAATGAACTGAGCTGCATGTTTCTTATTACTTCATTTCTGTCTCTGTGTCCTGTGTTAAAACAAAACAGTCCTGTGAATAAAACCTGGCATGTAAACTGATCCACCTGTATTAAAGCACAGCACTAAGCAAGATAAGTCTAGATGTTCAGCCTATGCACTTCATTTCCCTATGTGATATGGTTCTGCCCCTTAAAGCAGTGGGTTTTGCTGCTTCTTCTGCTCCTGATTATTGCAGCCAGAATACCAACAGATGTTCCTGGTAAGATCATTAAATACAGCATTTAAGTCAAATTTTTCATAATTTAAAACTCATTCAGAAAGATCTTTGCCCTTCAATTGTCCCTAACCTATATCATATCTTGGACCTGTAACTTAAAAGGACATAGAAGGACTCGTGATTTGACTGCCTTCCGCTTATGGAGTGGAATTTTTCATTCAGGCATTGAGGTGACAGGTATATCAAAAGATATTATCCTCCCACCAGCCTATAACTAAAGAGCATTGAACATCAGATGTTGTTCATCCTGATTCAAATAACTATTCTTCATTTGTCATAAATGCTTTGCCAGAGAGATAACTATGGTGTCTGGTTTACATAGATGTAAAAACCCCAAACAAAGCATAAATCAAATGTTAAGCATTAGGAGAGCTAATATGAAAATATACATATGGAAATATGTATGCAAAACTAAAAGGGGTTGCAATGCATTCCTCTCGTTTAAATATTTCAAGCCAGACTTGCATCCACATTGCTTCAGTATTTCTAGATGCTTTTGAGCATTCTACTTTCCCTTGACATGGACATAATGCTCTTGGAAAACTCTGGCCATGCAAACTCACATGATTTGAACAGAGCTGAAACAATCCTGGTGCTTAGGCAGGAGTACCGTGGTGACAAGATTTGTGAATTCAAAACTGAGTAACGGGAGGACTGCTGGGCAGCCTGATACACTGTAAGCCTACATACTAATGTAGTATGTAAGTTCCTGTAAGCCTACATACTAATAATAGAAGTTGCTACAATAATATAAATTTACTTTTAGTCATGTTAAAGTAGAATACACAGAGTCAAGATTTTTGTAGAAAAAACCCTAAACAACAAACAATCACTTCTTCTAGCATTTTGAGAAGGCAAGATGAAGGCACTGGCTATTGCTGAAAATTAGAATTAAGTTTTGTTGTGCAGGTATTTTGTCATAGAAAATTAGGTCACTTTGACAGAGGACCAAGCAGAGACTGAAAGTTCTTCCTTGAACTGTAGAGCTACAGCTGTGTACAGGTTAATTTTTTGTTCTTAACATAGAGTCCTGATATTTCATCTCTATAACAGAAATTGATATAACACAAAAGGCAGCTTTTGAGTTCTTGCCACTACTGAATGGTGGTAATTGACAATATAAAGACAGTGTTTTAACTTTTGCCCACCATCATTTTCTAGTTAAACTTCTAAAAGTAAAGGCAGATGTGTGATTACTGCAGTACAGCAAATACTCTAATGTATGGTGCTGTCTCTCAAGTAAGCAAATATCTTAATTTAAATTTAAAAAAAAAAAAATCCATGTAAAGTTTGTACTTGACTTAAAGCCCCAAACAATCTAAAAATTTACATATAGGAAAATCTAATTAATCTTAACACCCAACATGAGATTGGGAGTTTACCGTTTGCATGTAAGCACAATCACTAATTGAATTCCATATATACTGAAGTTAGTTTAAAAATGCAATGCATGAAAGAAACCTGAAAACTTTTTGAAAAAAAAATCTAAGTTTACTCTCCCTCTTAATCTAGAGTTTTTTTGACTCTCTTGCTTCACACAGTTGGTGTTTCTCCATCTGGTTGTTACAAATACTTTACCCTGAGATATGGCATGCTGCAGTGGCAGGAGGGGTTTTTTTTCCAAAGCAAACCAGAATGGAGCAGAGAGGCAGTGTTTATGTAAAGTAAGCTGTGTGAAAGGAGTGTGCTATAATTCAGGAATAACATACACATTTATAAATGTAGAATTAAGTTGCTCAGGACCTTGTTAACAAGCTGTTTGTATTTTAGAACTACATCTGCCAGAATGATATTGAAAAGACAGCTTATCTTTCACTTACCATGCTTGTAAATCAGTTGGCAAGGAAAAAACCCCTTATTTCTGAAGAATAAATGCTTACACTCTTTCCCTGGCCAGCCACAGAGAAGACAAAGTACTTTTGTGCTGGCATATAGAAGAGAATAATTTCTAGCTCTTTGTCTGAGAGAAGGGGATATCTTTGAATTAGGACTTCATGCCATCTGCATGCTGGGCATATTCCACTATTTCTCATAGGACTAAGAGAAGTAAAGATTATTTACTTGTCATGATCAGTTGATGGGTAGAAGAATTAGTGCAGTGTTTCTTTCAAAGACATGTTCACTGTCTGTACTGTGCATGAATATATGTGTTTCTTGAATGGCAACATAACATGTAAGACAATTAGTTTAACAGCAGTTGCTGTTAAACATTTTTATTTCCAGTAGCTACCAAATGGGATGATCAAACCTGCTGCTCAGGTAGGGCTGTGCATCCTATTTGGCTCATTAGGCTGGATGTATGGTTTTGGGGGTTTTTTTAACTTTCATGTGCTTCCCCAGCCCACATCTTAGTGTCGCCTTAATGTGCTTGCGTACACTGCCCTATAGCAATAGGGAGAGAGGTTGGTCAGATGTTGAGTCACTGGGTGGGCAATACTGGGGTTTGCTTAGCTCTTGAATGCCCTTCTGCACTTCCTTTTCCAGACTGCCACCCCCAGGTACTTTTATGCTGGCATCAAAATTCTTTAAATATCTTTATGTGCATATCTATAAACATTCTTCCCACTTAGATACTGGATTTACAGTTATACTATAGAATTCAGTAGTACTGTGTTTGTTTTCTTCGGTACAAAAGTTTGTCCATCTCTTCCATGAGAAGCCTACTTCTGCCAGACACATAACAGCTGAAATGTGGTTTTGATTATTTTCTTTTTTAAATGAATCATTAGCATGCTATTGCATAGTCTCAATAGGGCTCACCCTATGTGCAGTGTTGTGGTGACAGCATTGCAAGGAAGGATATGCAGGTATCTCCTGAACGCAGTTCTTGAATTTTAAGGGGCTGGATGTTTGATACTTGGATAAACCTCCAGCCTTTTGATAAACAAGTATGTTGAAAGTAGCTGAATGCTGAAGTTGCAAAGATTTGGCCTGTTTGAGAACTTGATGCTATGGAAGATGGGACAATGTATTACTTGGTGACTAGGTGTAATTCTGCTTTTCCACTTTGGAGAAACTCCCTTATTGTACTGTGGTGAGGGAAACATACTACCAGTCCAGGGAACTTGGAAATGCTGTCTGCACAAATGCCTCCTGCTTGTACTAGAAGCTAGTACTAGAAGCAGATGAAGTTCTAGTGGCTGACAATGTTATGAGGGAACAAAAAAGGCAAGAGGACTGTGCTTGTTCCCTTTTTTCCCATCTGAAGTAGATTAAGGTTGTTTAGAGGGTCTTTGGGTATTTTTGCAGCCCAGTGAGAGAAAAACAACTTGCCCCTCTACATAGGAAATAACTGCTTTGGTGAACTTGGAACTTCTGCTGAGCTTTTCACTTCATTGCAAGAACGCTTGCACTCCTGAAATCAAAGAGTGTAACTCTCATGTTCAAAATTCAGAGCAACTGGGATGTTAAGTTTCTTTGAATATATATATTAGTTCTCTTGAGGAAGAAGAGCATGGAAACATTTTGACTATTGAATTTCATATGAAAAGCTGAAGTAAATATGCCATTTAAGTATTTGGCTGGATTTCAAAGCAAATGTGCAGAAGTTCTGCAAGACATAATTTTAAAATATTTTGTAAAGGGGAAGATTTAGGGATGATGGTGCTCTGTGTCGGAACTTTGTATTCCTTCAGTTTCAACTTTCATCTGTTGGAATATGGGCACAGTTATACTAACACTCTTTTTTGGGGTCTTCCTTCTTTTCTTTTGAGTTTCTCGTGAACAATTTTAGATTCACTATTTCTGCCAAATCTGCTGTGATCACCAGGCAGTTTCCTGCCCCTGGTTAAGCATCTTTTCCAGTGCTCATGTTCAGACGTCTGATAATTGAGTTGATGGGAGGATAGGGATCTTGTGTCTTCCTTAGAGTTTGTTAAGTCTAATTTTTGCTGGGGCACAGCTGCATCTTGTTCTTGATCTGGGCTAGGGTACAGAAACCTCCACACCCCTTTAAAACCTCAGTCATCATTGACTATCAGGCTTTTTCTTTCCTACTGTAGCTCTGTCTGTCCTGTGTTCATCCTGTGCCTCTTCATTAGCTAGTTTCTACTGTGGTTGGCTTTTCTTGTCCATTTCTCTTGTTGACAGGAAATGTTTGGCATGGTGACTGTTGCATTTCCCTTCCTCTCCCCTGTGGCAGTTGTTTTCCCAGCACTGGTGTATGACTAGTGTCCTCACACCCTGCACTGCTGCCTTGCTTGCCACTGTGCATGTGGCTGATGGATGCTGCAGGAGAGATTGCTGTGAGAGCCAGTAGCATCACTGCCCTCTTACGTGAGGCTTCATACTGCCTATGATGGTCAGGCTGCAGCTGCCAGTAGCTCAGAATACCTGAGCCCTTTTGTATGTATATAAACATACAAAAACATGCTCTGTTAATTATAGGGGAAAGTGAGGATCCAGGTTTTGTGGTGGCTTCTGGGTGTAACTGCAGCAGTATCTTCCTAGAGTGCATGAATGGCACCGTGCAGGTAGGTGCAGAGGAAGAAAGGGAGCAAATTCACAGGTCAAAATAGCAACATAAGTCACTTAGGTCTCAGTGGAGGGCTGAGAGTTAACAAGTTGTGATGGTTTGCTGATTAACTTGATCAAAGTAACTGGGTCATGAATAGGCTTGGCAGCAAGGTAAATTGACTTACAATACTTTTTGGTTCAAGTTACAGGTACAGGGATTTTTTTTTGCCTGTGTTAAATTTTTAGCTAACTGCAAATTAGAGGCCCTGAGATTAGTGCTGTTTGTGAAGAAAAGTAGGAAAGTGTTCCTGTAAACCATTTTGGTGTTTCTTCTTTCTTGTTGTCTTTTTGTGACAATAATAGAGTGAGCTGTACCAGCCTAAAAATCATTTTCCTAATGAAAGAGTGCTGATAAGGATGCCTGGGTGTCTGCCCTGTGGTTCACTTTGATTTCAAAATAAAAATGATGGCAACTACTTCCATTTTCTAATACAGAAGTTTTTAAGTTAATTTCTGTGTCTGAATGCTCTTGGAGGTGGTCCAGGAGTATTTCCAAATAGGGCACTGTGTTGGTTGAACAAGTCTCTATTGAGCTTCTCTGCAGCAGTTTTTATTTTTCAGAAATTACTTCTACAGAAATCAATGAGCAATCCTTTGTGCAGCTAACAATTTGCTAGAGGGTTAGAGTATGCTGAAACCTCACTGTAAACAGAGATATAGTACATAAGCTCCATGAATGGTTTGAAATAGTCTCTAAACTTGTCAGTTTTTCCTCTGGATTTTAAAATTCTTGCATTTTTGTTTCCTCTTTGTGCGTGAAGAAGAAAACAAAGTACTTTGTTTTATATTTACCGCTCTGCATAAAATACTGTGATTTCCAATAAGTAGTCTTAAACACCCAAAATAGGGTTTAAGAAGACTTTTCTTGCATATGGCATCTCGTGATTAAACAACGTGACGAGTAATGGTGATAGCATTCTAGCTGGGGTTGTGTGGCTGCTCTGTACTCCACTTGACTTGGGCTGCCACTGGCAAGGCATTGCCTGCCTCTTTGCTTTTCTGCTGCTGGTTCACATGGTGACACTGAATACCCGGAGGCATTCATGGCTTGCCTGAGTGGCAGCTGCAGCGGGAATGGTGTTACAGAGCCTGGGTCAGCCATGGACACGTGGTTCTTGTGTTACTGGGTCAGCTAGCCAGACAATGAGAGCCGCCTGGCAAGGCAAGCCAGCCAACAGTGTAGATGGTTTACCTGTTCAAAACACTGAAATACTTTTTTTTTTGCTTCTTGACAGGATAGAAGAAAACATATTATATTCTGGTACTTGGAGTCAGGGTGGTGGCAGGGGAGGGTGTCCTCAACTGGTTCTAGATTCCGTAAGGCAGACTTGATACACCATTGACATGTTTGTGGCCTTTGAACCAAACTGTGTCCCAGTAGCCTGCTTTTGACAGTCCTTAATACCTTGTCTGGTAACTTGAAGTCTCTTAGCTGATTAAGGATTTCTTGTACCTCTCTTACTGTCTCGAGTAACTTGAATACTAGGGCTTAGATAGTAGATTCTTATCACTTGGTGAGTACTCTGATAGGGGTGTATCACTGTTTGCTCTTAGAGAAGAGATTGTCATGTGTACATGGATGTTGGAGATGGTGAGCTCAAAACCCTTAAACTGAAGTTCTGTCACTTGACACTGGGTATTTGTTGCATGACATGATTAATTGCACTGTTTAATTTCTATCATGCTGATTACAATCAACTTTTTCTTCCTAGCTTAACCTAGTCTTTGGACTACAGTTTAGCTTTCATACTGTCCTATTGCTACCTTACTACATTAATGTAATTCCTTAGTACATTCCTCATTCCAAGTGACTGTTTTTGATTTCTGCAGCTAAAACCTCTTGTTTTGCCACTTAATTCCTCCAGTCCATTTTCTTAAAGAATGGTTATATTGCTGTATTTTAAATGCTATCTAGAAAGATGTGTTTGAGATGCCAGTTACTATTTTATGTAGCATTTGGTTCTATATTCTCAAGAAAAACTCCAACTTACACTGCGAAAATTACAACCAGTTCTTCACCAAGAGCCAATGTCTACATATCATACAGAAATTCTGGTTATGACCCTTAGTGTAAAGCAGGGCTAACTGTCTACCTCAGGTCTGTGAACAAAACACTATGCAGTTTTGAAACTGGCAAAAAGGTATGGTCCTGGAGGATCCAAAGCTTTGTTCAGCAGTTATTAGCTTATGTTCTGATGATAAAGGTGAGGCTGCAGGGCACTCATGAATATTTTTCCTGTTTTCTCTTATAGAGTGGTTGCTTTTCTTCACCGGTGTAAAGCCACACCATTCCTTTCTTCAGTTTTCATTTCTTTATGGATTACCAAATGCTGTTATACTGCTGCCTGCATTTTCCTCCTCTATAGCAGACTTAATTTGTGTGCATGTCCTTCTCAGAATTTTATAGATTGTTGTTAAGTGAGTAGGGGACTACTGTTTCTCCAGCCATGGAAAGTGGAGGAGATAATTTCTTGCATAATCATGGGAAGAAGTAAACAGGAACAGGTAACTGTGGGTGGTGTACATGTTGTGTCTCACCTAAATGCCTTGGTTTTAGCTTTGTTCCTCAGTCTTGTGTTTCTTTTTGACATGGGACTAAGTTGAAACTCCTTGTTGCAGTTTTGTAGAGTTTACGTAACAGTAAATGCTTTGAACAATAGTTCAGCCTTTCACAAGCTGCTCTTTCAGTCTTTTCACTGTTTTAACATCTTGTTCTCTCATGCGTGGCTTTTAATTCTGATTTGGCTGCTGTTCTGCACCTTTCTTTAAAAGTTTCAGCTGCCTGTCTAGTAGATGTACATCTTGGGTTATTTTATGGCTCCTGTACCTGCAGACTTGCTGCTAGCTGCTTTCACGAAACTAACCTTTGTCAGATATTGGACACGAAAATATAAATGTCCACATCCGATTCAGTGGACTTGAACTGTTCAAGGAGTCAGAACAGAACTCTGCATCCTGCCAGGCTCAAGTTTGGTTCCCTCCTCTGCCATAGGTGATCTGTGCAGCCTCAGTGCAATTTTCAGTCTGCACCTCCTTTGGGAGTTTCTGCTGATCCAGCCACTTTAGTTGCCAATAAGCAGGTCTGCAGGCAGAACTGTCTCCTTCTGTTGATGATCTTGACTCACAGGCTTTTACGCAGTAAAAGCTTCTGTGTTTAACCTACACGGGAGGTACTTCCCTGGGTCACTTTTCTTCCCTAGAAAGGTGTGATGATTAAAGGCATGGTGGTAATGTTTATGCCTGTCCTCTCGCCTGCAAAGAAAGGTAATAGCACATCCCTTTGGACACCTGAGGACTAATACTTGCATGGAAGACACTTCCATATAATACTAAATCTTGATGTAAGAATTACTGTATTACTTTGACGGTGTTTTTAGATATTCATCCATGTGTGGCTAGTTTGACAGCTGCTAGAAACAGCACACCTGATGATGCAGTGGATTTTGGAAGAGGGTTAACATGTTTCATAATGGACATGTTAGCATGCTTTCTAATGGACAGTTGCGATTTAGTTTCAGTAGAAACTTCATCAAAATGACTGTTAGGTCACATAGAGACTGTACCTCTATTTTCTATGGATTTGGATAGGAATTACTGCCATGGCAGGATGTGATTTAAGATTAGTGGGACTATTGTGCAAACAAGGTGTGAAGATTATCTCATTGGTTCTTTTACTACCACATTTCTGAGACTTGCTAGGGACATGCATCTTCTGCTGCAGTGGATTGCTTGGAAAACTATGAGATTATTCCAAGCCAGAACCTTTTAAATTAGTCAGTCTAAAATACCATATGCTGTTTTAAGAGGGTGACCTAAACTGTATTACCATAATGTTGCTATAGAAGGCACAATAGAGCAAAGCAAACTGCTGTAGCATGTAGCAAGACAGTATAATGTGAAAGTCTAAACTACAGTCTGCAGTGCTTTCCTAAAGCAAACATGGTGTGTTTGGGGGGAATAACGTGTTTTGCAACATTTCCACATGTACAAATGCTATACTGCAGAAGTGCTTTTGTTGCTGTGTCTGCTTCTGTTTATCAAATCAGTGTCTATACAGATTTGTGAAAAACTAAGTTTAGAATAATTCATATGCCAAATTAATCTTCTCGTCTTTTCAGAGAAAAGTGCTGTTTTATTTGTAGGGAGACCCTTTATGTTTGTATGTGCGACTTGTTACAGGGCCTGTGTCTGCACTACCTAAAATTTCATTAGTGATTTGAGTTGGTCATCTGTCTGAAATTATGCTTTCCAGGGGCCACTGAGCCACCACTGCCAGACTAACACAGGAAATACTTGTGTTTCTGCTGTTGTGTGTCTGCTGCCTGTTGGAAGAGAAGGCTATTAAAACTGGTCTAGACACTGCAGCTGCAGTGGGTGATGCACGTCAGTCTGAGTTGTGTTACCTTTGTTGCACAGGTTTTGCAAGATTTTTAGCACTATTCTGTTCCATCCTTTCCCCCCCTTTTCATTCAAATGAAAATCCAGTTCTTCACATAAAAAAAGTCTACTTCAGACTATACAATCAGCAGATACTTTTTGTCTCCTGAGACCTTTGAACACAGGCTTAATAATTGCACCTCATTTGCTCAGGCAACTTGTTGAGTACTGTTGTTTCTGCTTAGAAGTACTAGGTGAGGTTTCTTAAGGACACTTATTTGCTGTGGTAGATCAGTCTCCACCACCATGGTGGGCTCCCTTCCTGGCACTGCTCTTTCTACTGCCTCTTCAGCTTTCTTCTCCAGACCTTGGCACCTTGGAGCCTGGCCAAGAGCAGGGGGGAAATATGAGGCATCCCTTTGACCATCAGCCTGGGCTTTGTTGGCCCCCCACTCAAGCACCATTATCTCAAATAGCAGTCCTGGAGTTTGTGGTTCATACCAAGTGCTAAATCTTAATGTCTCTGCAAACAGACAAGACAGCAGAACAAAGCCTTCCTGTTTGCAAAGGCTCTGTTGTATGCCCTGAAATACATGCATGGTGTGTTTCTGTTGTCAGCTGTGGTGTTGGTTGAGATTCTCTACATCTTTTCTCCACCAGAAGACTACTGAGTAAACAGGACTTGGCTTCTGCTGGATGCATGCCGCCTGCAATGGCAGTGGAGCCAGGTCATGGCTCCAGAGCCAGCTTCCTGAGCAGCACCTTGCCTTGTGGACTTTAATCACTGATTAACCCACATAAAGGGTGGCTGGAATAAAACAGATTAAACCAGCACATAGTATCTGTGCTGCCATCTTGTGCACCAGAATTTTATAACACCTTTAAGATTATTTTGTAAATATGGCAGTGTTGTCATGGCAGCAGAAATCTGGTGTAGAAAAAAGTTGCTGATATGATTTATTGCTGGTTTAGTGTGCTGTGCAGCTCAGGCAAGGCATCACTGCTCCTAGCTTCTGCTTAATTGAATTGAATATGAAATGCATCAGAAGGGCTTTGATCAGGGAAATGAATGTCGCAACAAATTTCAGGCTGGCATGCACAGCTCAACTAAATGCAAAAATGTGCAGTGAGATCTGTATTGTTTTAACATTTATACTCTAAAAATTCGCACATGAATGTTTCATAGTTTTCAGTGTAGCTCTTGCTGAAAGTCAGTATCCTCCCTGGTGAAATCATGATTGTATAAAGTTGAGATGCTGTTAAATCTAACACTAGCTGGAGATTCAAAGATATGCAGCTTTGAATTTGAACCCACTCATGGAAGTGTAAAAAAATTGACAACTGTAATTTTTATCCAAAATCTCTTACTAAAGGATTTGACGTTTTCTTTATGTGCTGAAGTTCTGAGACCTTGTGTAGCCAAGTGATTCATGGTGTCCTCCATGTTGCTGCTTTCACATTACTTCTTGTATGTAACATGAGAGAACTTGTGACTAGGGTGACTTCTATCACACCTTCCTTCACCCTACTGCTGTGGTGACCACAATCACAAAATTTGATTTCTTTCAGACAAGGTAAGTTCTTAGGATGGGCAAAACTTTAGATGCAGTAGAGACTGTCTCTGGAGTATGAATCTGGAGCCTCAAATTTAGAAGCTGATGTTTCCAGGGTGTCTGGCTCCAGGAGTAAGTTTGCATCAGAGAAGTGTAGCTCTGATTTGGGTTAAGATTCTCATCTATAAGAAAGATTTGGGGCTGAATGTACCAGAACATGAGGGGGGAAAGAAGAAAGAAGTGAAGAAAGTAGCTTTTCAGCTACCCACTCTACTCTCCACAGCCTCAAAGTGAAGCCTCCAAGGTTGTGCACTTTTTAATACAACTAATAGTTTTTGCTGTGATGGTATTCAAATTTTATGTATCTATTTGCCTGGAATGGCTGGAAGTTTTGCCTGCTTTTCCCCTGGAAGTAGCCTGTGGCTGTTTGTGAAATAACCTTTTCCTAAGTTTTCTGGTTTAGGAGATGTATCATACTAAAGCTTGCAGTATAATGAGAACAAATTCCAAAGTTAACATACAGGTTTTCCATATAAACAAATCAACTGTACCACCACCCCCCTAGTCAGCCAAGGAACAAACCTAGGTTGTTTTGGCTGCTGTCACCATACTTTATAAAACAAATAATATTTAAGGGAATGTTGGCAGCTAAAAGAAAATTATATTATTTTTAAGCAAATGGAAATTTAGGAGCTGCAATTTCTTAGCAAATCTGTAGATTCAGAAACTAGAGACATAATAATGTGGAATTTTAAATTATGAGTTCATGTGCTTCAGATAGTTTTATATTTTTGCATATCTCCAAGTAAAAGTTTTGACTTAAACCACTTCCACCACTTCAGACATTTAAAGCTAGACTCTAACATTTGGCTTTGGGTCTGATTGTGGTTACTATTATTTTCTAGCAAAAAAATATTTTTCTTTGGAACAAGCTGGCCACATTGTACTCTCTAGGTCAGCAGTCTGTTTCACTTGTGCTGAACTAGGTTGAAAGTCTGTGGTTGTGAGCAAGGGAGGTAATAAATGAGAGTAATTTACATTTATCTTGTCTTCACTATACCTTTTCTACAGCAGCATGCAGCAAAGCTCTGAGTTTTGGCTCTGGAGTCCCATCTTTTCTTTTTTGAAGGTGTGCTCCCACAAGGTACAAACCTGGTGCCCTTGGATCCACATTTTGCCGCATAAATCTGAAAGGGCAGGGCAGCAAAAGTATACATTTTAGTGCATGATTGTGTGCTGAATGTGATGGGCTTTGGGTGGGTTGTGCAATGTCTTCTCTTCTCTGCTGAACATTGACTCCAGCGTTTCCAGTCTCTTGATCTGTGTGTCTGCTTTGCTGACCACACAGACTGTCAATGACAACTTCATAACTGGTTAAGTTCATAGTGCAGCGCTGCTGCTTCCGAAAAGTTCCCTTGACCTTGCCTTGAATGAGATTCAGCAGGGGGGGTTTGTTTTAAAATGCAGTCCAAGATAATTTTACTGCTGCTGCTTTCACAGAATGGTTAAAGTTGGGAGGGACCACAGTCGGTCATCTGGTCCAACTTCCCTGCTCATGCAGAGTTGTCCCACAGCACGTTGCACAGTATCCAGTCCAGTCAGTTCTTGAGTATTTCCAGTAAGGGAGACTCAACAACCTCTCTGGGCAATTTGTTCCCCTACACAGTCAAATATGGAAACTGGATCTCCTGGTCAGTGGCATGCTGTTTGTTGCTCTTGAGTCTGGCATAGAAGTTGTCATTGTTATCCTGCCAGAAATTGACTGCTGAACTGCTCTGCCATGGATTGTCAAGAGTTAAAACAGAACTAAGCAAAGCAAATACTCACTCAATACTCATTCCTGGCTGACTCTCTAGTACTATGTATTGGAACTGAAGTTTTGGAGATATATATCCATTGATCACATCAAGGTTTGCTTTTGTTGTCTAAGGCAAAGCCTTTGCTTTTGTGTTGGCAAGTACTGCAGTATTAAGAAAATCAAAGTGGGCTATACTTATGCATTCCCAAGTATCTATCCTTAGGAAAATACCTGCTTATGCATGTTTTATCCAAACAGCAAGACTATAACTGGCATGGGTAACTCTGTAGAACTGTTCAAATGATTTTTAATTTCAGGTAGTACTACCCAGAACTTCAGTGATGCTGTGTGCTTTACTCTGCTCCCTAAGGCTGACTTTTGTCTATCCACCATGGAGCCAGGTTTGGGGTTAGCTTAAATGAGAGAACTAAATAAACCCATCATGTTCACCATTGTGTAAACTTCTCATGGCCTACCTCAGTCATAGAGTTGTGAGAAGTAGAGTTATGGGATTATGTTGTTAAAAAGGATGGTAGAAATGCATGTGCACATTTGACAGCTATAACAGCCTTACTCTACAAGCTTCATACTGAAGGGAAACATACTAAGATTGAATTATAGACCCATAATCATGTGTATCAATGATATTAACTATCTTTTTTGGGCAACAGTTTCTGCAACAGATTTAGAGGTGATGCTGATGCTGCAGTTCTGTGTGCTCAGGAAAACAGTAGGTGAGCCAAAAGTAATGCTGCTTCTTTAGCCCTGAAGCAAAATAAATTGCTCCAGAGGTATCTATAAATCCTTTCTGTCATATGGATATCCTCGATTTCAATTAATGAAATGAAAGTAGAAGCATTTCTGGTTTTCTCAGTCCAGTCTGCTCCTGCTGACTATACCATGTCGTATAATAACCTTCATAAACTCTCCAAACTATGTCTCAAAAAGCAGAACCTCACAAGGTTGCTAGTAATGGTTCTTTCTGTTTAAAACCACAATTTCCTTTTAACTGAATCAATGTAAAGGGAACAAAACTTCTGTAATTGCAAGAAGCACTGGGGAGAAAAGTGCTATAGATATGCTGGTTGACAGGAAGCTCACCATGACTCAGCCAGGGGCACTGCCAGCCCAGAGAGCCACACGTGTCCTGGGCTGCATCCAGAGCAGTGTGGGCAGCAGGGCCAGGGAGGGGATTCTGCCCCTCTGCTCTGCTCTGCTGAGACCCCACCTGCAGGGCTGCAGCAGCTCTGGGGCCCAGCACAGGAAAGATGTGACCTAGTCCAGCAGGTCCCAGGGGAGGTTTGCAAAATTGATCAGGGTGCTGGAGCACCTCTTCTGTGGGGGCAGGCTGAGAGAGTTGGGGTTGTTCAGCCCAGAGAAGAGAAGGCTCTGCGGAATGCTTATAGCACCTTCCAGCTGTTTGTATAACTATGTTACAAAGTTGTTTGTATGCTAGCAGGATTTAATTCAAATCCTGAGGTTTTTCCTTCCTCTGATTAAACATGTGCAAAATACAGTAAATCCTTTCACAGTAGATCTTGTAGCTGAGTTCTGCAACTTCCAGACATTGGTAAAACCTATCTTACATGTAATACAGCTGTAGCTGTGTTCTTAGTTCTTGGACACTGATTACCAAATGCTGTTAGTTGCCCTAAAGCAGACCCCTAATTTTTTCTAGAGTAGATATAACTTAGAGATTTTTGGCTAAAAATGGAAAGAAAGTTTGCATCTTTCAGGCCTGCTCCACTTAGTTTTCTCTAGTTTTTCCCCTCTTTTTTTCCACTGAGTTACTAAAATTCTCCTTCTCAAAAAATATTTATTCCCTTGTATATTTATCTGGATTTGTTGGTTTGACAGTTGTATTCCACGTTACCTTTTTTCTTCTTTCTTCTTTGTTTGCATCTTCATACTGCTTCCTGTTTGTTCCTCAGGCTACTGCATTTACTTGTTAGACATGGTAGCCTCCCTAACTAGAACAGAAGGGTTCCAGATTAATTTTAAAGGCTTATCACCGTGCTGGAAAAAACCCACAACAATTTTACTGTTGTTGAATTACAAGCAGTTTGACAAGCTGAGGAGTAGCTTTCAGTTTGGATTAGCATCTCATTTAGAGCTCAGGGAATGACTCAGTTTTGTATAGAAGTAGTAAATTTCTGTACTGTAAGGAAGAAAAGAAATTCCATGTGGACGCATTTGTGTATCTTCTTCAAAAACAGTACCAATGCAGTACCTTGTTGGTGCCCTGGACTTAAGATGTTAGAAAAACCCTTTCACAAGAAAACTGAGAATTAGAAGTGCAAAGAATCCAGTGTAAGGTACAAAATGCTGCTCTGAGCACACAGTTCATATCTCTGGAGGTAGTGCATGAGAGTCAGCTGTGGCTCATAGTGAATACCTGCTGTGGTTCAGCAAGTTCCTGATGCTTGTCTCTACAATTCTTCTTCTAGAAGTCACATTCTAGGAAATAAATTCTATAGGAAAAATTAACTAGCTCAGGTAAAAGTCATAGTTGCCTAGAAGTCCACCTATGTATATTCTTCCTTGTGTTTTTGGAGGTGCCAAGTGTGATGTCTTAGTGTATAAATCTATTTAGTTTCTAAAATGCCATTTTGGGACCCTTGGCATGGATCCATAACACGCAAACATGTAGTGCAGGATAAAGCTGGGAAACTCATCAGGAATATATTTCTCCTCACTAAAGCAGCTTTTATACTGCAGAATACTGTTCTCGTAATGACACTCACTTAGTGCAGTTCTGTGTGCTATTGTGTCGAATTTATGGGTGTTGTTTTCCTGAAGAGCTATATGGATAGTCTGTGCTTCAGTAAAACAACTTTTGTATGTCCTGTAACACATCCAAAAGTGGAATGGAGTAGAACGTTAGTCTAGAGTTTTAATATGAAACAAAACGATGTAGTGAGCTTTCTTCTTCTACATGGTGGAGTGAAAACTGGCTCATTTCCAACCTGTCTCAAAGATTTCTGGTTTCTGAAGTCACCCCTATGGAGGTGATGTTAGATTTGTAATGCTGTCTTGCTTACAGTGGTGCTGCCTTAGTGACAGTAAGCAAAGTGAACTAATGTCTTCAACTTTATACTTGCCCTTCAGTTTTCTTATTTGTATTGATATTAATGTCCTAAAAGCACGAGAGTTTGACTAAGCAAATAAAAAACAACACTGTGAAGAACTAAGCAGATTTAAAGCTCTTGTAGTGTGATTTAGCTGCTGGAAATAAGAATAATATCACAGGGCCAAAGCACTTAGACCACCAATGTAAGGAACTTCTGCTTCAGTGATTAAGAGACTAATCTTTCTTGGAAATGCTTTGGAAGCAATTTCTCTTGGCTACTCAACATAAACATACTGGATAATTTGGTTTTATGTCTGTGATTCGCCTTCTGAACTGGTTATGTATTCAATTAATACTGTTTTCTGTCTAGCACCATGTCTATCACATCTTAAATCTCAAACGCATAACTAGTTTAGTTAAACTTGGAGTTTAGTTAATCCTCCAACCTTGGAGGATTTAGTCACTGTCACTAACAAGAAGCCATGTTTCAACCTGCTTACTGCCAGGCAGACCTCAAATGTGTAAATTCCCTTGGGCTTTTCCACAAAATCCCCACTCATCCCTCCAGCACCAGTACTGTGTTTCTTGGGTGAGAGTGGAGAGCTCCCATGCAGGAGGAGGATAATCTGCAGGAGTGTTCTGTACTGAGCTGGGCACTGCTTGAGGTTGTGTTGCACAGCACATTGTCTACAGGAGCCTGCCTTGCCCAGAACACTGCTGTCCTTGATGCTCATGAGGTTCACCACTGGCATAGAAATCACAGAGGTTTTTTGAAATACAGACATCAACAATACACAACACTCCGTGTTTTCTTCTAGTTTTCAGCTTTAATTACTGTTTATTCAAAAGCCTAGTACTGTTCAAAATATTTGAGTTAGACCCCCTGAGGTGTGAATGCTTCAAAGCATGCTGCTTGCTTATTGATGCTTTACAATCACAGATATGACCCCCTACTCATTTTGGTATGCCATGTGAATGAATGTGAGAATTTTCTCCTTAGCCCTTGTCCTTTTCTGTTATAACAACATTGTGGTGGTGACATTTAAAGTATGATAGCTGTAGGCAAAAGCTGTAACTCCTATTAAAACCCAAGTAAGAATGTTTCTCAAATGTCTCTGTAGATGGATGGAGGTCTGCTTGGACGAAGAGCTGCCCCCAACTACGGAACTGGAAGAAGGCTTAAGAAATGGTGTTTACCTTGCCAAGCTTGCAAAATTCTTTGCACCTAATGTGGTGTCAGACAAAAAGATCTATGATGTGGAGCAGGCACGCTACAAGGTAATAACTTTCTCAGTTCTCTCACGAGGATGACAAAACCCAGCAGTGTTTTTCTTCCAGCTCTTAAAGATTCCCAAGCATGGCTGGTTAGCTTTCTGTATCTTTCTTTTCAGACTGTAGGGACTTGATAGAAGATGCACAGCTGTAGGAAGCCTGTATGATAATTAGAAATATTCTACCCTTAGAAAAAAAGTTTTGGTGTTGCTTCAGGTTTTTAAAGCTGCACAAATTACACTTCTGGCTCCAAGGACATTGTGAGCTTTTCAACTTATAAAGTTATTTCTCATTAGAAATAGAAGTCAAAACAATTTGACAAATATTTCAAACTTTCTTCATTTTGTGTGGAAGCATATTTGAAATTCACCTCATTAGATCTGTGTTTGTTTTATCAACTTTAACAACAAGAAGCCAAAAACAAGTTACCAGTAACTGAGCTTAGCTTGTTCCCTGTGCAGGCTTTTGCTAGCTCCAAGAGCCTCGATAATACAAAGATATGTACATACATGTACAGTAGTTCCACTAAGGAATGCATTATCTCAACATGCAGAGGGGGCAGAAAAAAATTATGGTTAAGAATTCCAGTTACACTTAAATGTTTCTCTTGAAAATCTCAAAAATGTGAGAGAGTCCTTTTTCCCTTTACCCTAAAATATAAAATTGAAAATAAAAAATACTTTCCTACTGTATTCTTATGCTGCTTGCATAGACTTTAGGGAGGGTCAGGTCATGTATTCAGGTAGAACTGAAGATTTCCAAGACTTCCTTATCTGTTCTTCACGGTAGTGCTGAGCAGTATTACTACTTCTGTGTTTTGGTTCCTTTTCTTTGACATCCAGCCTCTACTCCCAAAGAATACTGAAGGACTGTACAAATATCTACTTCAATCACAGTCCACCCTGGTGGTACAAATCTGGCTTGTGTAACATGAAAAAATGAGCTGAACTCAGCGTGGAGCTGTTTATGTGTTAGGATGCTTCATTAGCAAAATTGAAGCTGTTACACTTTGGTTTCTGGGTTCAAATAAGGGAAAATTCTGTGAACTCTACTTCAGGGTATAAAACTGGGAAATAATAGGAGGATCAATAAGTAGAGAATTTCCTTAATGTGACTTTCATAATCTTCTATGTTTTCAATAGAGATCTGGCCTTCATTTTCGACACACTGACAACACTGTACAGTGGTTAAGAGCAATGGAGTCCATTGGTCTGCCTAAGGTAAGCCTTCAAATTTCAGCAAAGAATTTAAGTAAAATAATTGGCTCAAATCATTGTCTCACTGAGATCCCCTTTCTTCTGCTTGAGCATAAACAGTTCTCTATAGTAAGTCTAGAGGGAAGGAGTAATTCAAAAAACAAATCTGAGGAGAATGTAATGTAGAAAGCAGTGGGAGTGTCAGTCCTGTGTTGCTGCTGCAGTGTGTGTGGGCTGAGGCAGGGACACTAGCAGTGCTTGAGCTAGCTCAAACACTTGATATCTTACTGCTAATGCAGTCTCTGGGGGCGGGGGGGGGGCCTATAAGGAATAGGGTTTAAAACAGAAAACTTAAATATTTGCTTCCTTTAGGTTACCTCTTCGCGTCGTGCCTCTTGCTGCCTCCTCCTCTTACTGTGCGTGCCAGTTTCTCTGCTTCTACCCTGTTCCCAGACTGTTCTTGCACCCTTCAGTGCATCTGCGTGACTGTGCTGCTGCTCTTCTCCCACCAGCTGCTTTCTTGGGTCACCTCTTTTATTTACCTTCCTCCTTGCGGGTCTTCACTTGTCATCTCCCCCCTCTGCTGCAGTTTCTGGGCACCAGTGAGTCTATTTGGAATGAAAATCCTTTAAGAAAGGGCTGTGTACAAACACCTATGCTGCGTGTTTGTCCATTCTGGCAGCCACACACAGGCCAAGGTGAGCAGTTCCTCACCCCAGGGCACCTGGGTGCCCACAGGACCTGCCTGAGGCACTGTGCTCAGGCACAGCGGGGATGCTCAGGCAGCTCCTTGAAGGGCTGGATGGACCAAGGGTCAGCTGCTGTAGGCAAACTCTCTTCAGGTGCCCACAACCAAAAAAGGGCACTCATGACTGCCATCAGAAATGCCAGAGAGACGGGAAGGGGTCCTGCACTTTCCAGGTCAGGCGGTTTTTTTTCCAGTTGAGTCCTTCAGCCCTCTGTTCAGCTGGCTGATTTCCACCCTGCCATCTCGCCTCTGAAAGATTGTGTTTCTGTCGCAAAGGATGGTCATGGCCAAAAGCTTTCCCAATTCTCCCTCACAAAGCTGTTTTGAGCAAATGATGAAGAGGGCACTGTGCTCCTGACTTACTCAGTCTGGTCCTATTAACCATGGGACAGTGCAGCCCTGAGTGACCAGCCGGGGCTGGAAGCATGCTGCCAACTCTCACGGTTAACTAAGTCTTTTTATTATATTTTTGTGGAGAAACAGTGTTTAGTGACTGGGACCAAGGCCAGGAACAAATTAGTGGTACAACCAGAACTGGAACTTATGATGTGACTTCTTGGCTAAATTGCTTAATATTCCTCTCTCTAAATATCTTCCTTTGCAAATGATGTATTCACAAAGTTAAGGGTGCTGGCAATTAGAATTATGCATTTTTAAACCATACTTGATAGGTTTGGTTTGTAATGAGGCTTTGCAAATTGTAACTGCATTCCAGGTTTTGGGTGTCTGTAAAGGACAAGCATTACTGGCTGAGCTTATGCCAAAGGACATTTTCTAAAAATCTTGTTGAAATGCTGCCTGCTCATCTTCCTTTTCCCCCCTCTTATTAAGTAGCTTTTATGCTTTATTTAGCTCTTCCTTATGAAAACTACTGATTAAGTTAAAATAACATCAGAAGAGATGTGACTCATAGCTGTATAAAAGTAACAGCTGAAATTCTGTAAATTTAAGCTGTGGTTCTGCAGAGTAAATGTTTCTGCTCAGTAATAAATCTTCTCTTTTAACTGTGTGCTCTTTGCTTTTTAGATCTTTTATCCAGAGACTACGGATGTCTATGATCGGAAAAACATCCCTAGGATGATATACTGCATTCACGCTCTAAGGTAACTGCTGACAAGAGTAAAAGTCATAGTAGCTGCCAAAGTTTGGAGTGTAAGTCTTGAAACGGTTTTAGGACAACCAGTATATCAAAATCGGTCAGAATTTTCAAGTTCATTAGTTTTAAGTTGGAGACAAAAGTTGAACTTTGTCAAGTCTGTTGGACAAATAACTTTCAAAATAGAAATTAGGTCTACTGAATTTGGCACACACATCCCTCTATCAACAGTACACCCCCTTGCAAAATTAGCACACAATTTAAAAATACATACTTCAACAGAAATCAAACAAATTAACAGAAACTTAGCAAAACATTAATACAACCAAAGAGCAGATATGCTGATCAGAGTGAAAATAATGATGAACTAACATATTTCTGTCCCAAAACTGAAGCAATTAATTACTGTATTCTGTGGTAATTCATGTAAAAATGATACATTCTCAAAGACTTCAAAATTCTGAAGTCAAAAAACTTGACTTCTAATGTAAAGTCAGAGGCTTTGACTACAACATTGAAAGTAGTGATTAATTTTTTGTTGTGTTCTGCCTTAAGGATTTTCTTTATGTTTAGCACAAAAACATCTGCCCTGTGCTGTCCCTGGTGTGAGGATAGTGTTGTTGGCAGACAGCTCCACCCCGCTGTGGCTTTTCTAGTTAATTTCTTGCACATAGAGACCTTTCCCTTTAAATATTTTTGGCACTAATCTTTCACAGAACAGAATTAACTCGCACTCCAAACTTTCTTCCCTGTTTCTAATGGTGTTCAAAGGCACATCAGCTGCTCCAGGGCTATAAGACCGAAACTATTCAATACATGCTTTATTGAAACTTTTTTAGGGTTAATCCTTGAAGTCATGTGCCCACTCTTGCATTCTGGGATGTGCACTTACTCCCAGTAACAGGACTTAGCACTGAAGTTCACTACATTTGCTTAACATGCCAGGTGTTCACACTTGACAGCCCAGTATATTTTTGCCATCTTTGACGAGAGTTGCCCCTTGAAATTATTGTACTTCACGTACTATTAACTGGGAATTGACACCAGGACTGTTTGAGGGTGGTTCTTGCCTTTAACTTGGTAGTGCAGTCTGTTCTGACAGCAAGTGTCTTGTGTAAGCTTGAAGTGATCTCCTAGAGAGAATCTGTGGGGCTACAACCTAAACCAGGTCAGCCTGACTCAGTGGGCTGTGTGCCCCCCCACTCCCCAGCTGTGTTATGCACTAGCTCTAAACACTTTGCAGGAGGTGCAAGAACACATTTAATTTTAATATTTGCTCTCTCATGTATGTAGGACATTATTAACTCTGGATTTGAATGCTACATAAGCAACAGCTCCATCAAATATCTTCTTAGTATCTGCCTTATCATTGCAATGGCAATACCTCTTATCCTGAACTGAGGTTTACAGTGGATTGACCTATGGTAAAAATTTTCCTTTCTCCATCTTGGCATGCCCCAGGATTTATGCAGTACCAGAATTAGTCTGTGTTGTCTCAGCTTTCACTTCCAAGTCTGTCCTGTCTAAATTACTTTTTCTTGGTGCATATCAGCACAAAGCTCCAAATCTGTGCCTCTGTAGTTATTATGTTTTTGGGGTTTTTTTAGTGCTATTATTTTATAAATGGACTTTATATCAAATGAGTCATGCCATACTGAAGGAGGGAATAGGCCTGGAATGCTTTTATTTATGATGCTTTCCCATGAGATTGTAGGCCCCTGTGCCTGCATCCTGTGCAGGATGTAAGAATAGAAGAAACAATGATTGTGTTTTATTTCTATACCTTTTCCTAAAATGCATACCAGCAGTCCTTCACTTTAGTCTTTCAAATCAAACTTCAATCTCAGTGTTGAATGTCATGCAAGCCACATTGAAAGCTGTTTGGTAAAGAATAGAATTAAGCACAGCATGCTTTGCTTGGCCAGCATTGCTCCCAGGTGGATTGGCACCAGAGGATTGCTGGGCTGTATCTGAAATGTATATTTGACATCTGAATTAATATATTTTGCAGGAAAAGTCATTGGCTGTTTATTGTTTTGCTGATCTTTTGCTGCTAGAAGGCCTGAAGATAGATGGGTACTCTAAGCATGATGGTTTAAATATAGTTTTAGGGTGTGTCCTGATTACAGTCTGAAATTAAGACCATTGCATATAAAGCATGTGGGATGACTTGTGCTGTCAAACACAACACTGCTCTGGCCAGGAAGGAGCTACTTAGCAAACAATTTCTTATTATATTCCTGTTGAATGTAATTACTTCTTGCTTTTCTCTCCCTTGAAGTATTCAAGTCAATACTTGAAACATCAATACTTGGAGTATTGACTGGGCTAAAGGCCAGGAAGAAATTAGTGGTAGAACTAGAACTGGAACTTCTGGTCCTGATCTGAAAAATACAAAGGCATAGATTCCATTACTTGCACTTTTCTTTTTTTTTTTTTTTTTTTTTTTTTTTTTTTTTTTTTTTTTTGGAAAAGATTTTTTGTTTTTTTTTCTTTTTTTTTTTTTTTTTTTGGTGAAAGCAGATTTGGGTTTTTTCCTGCACTAAATGAGGTTAAGAACATCTTCATTTAAATTAAGATGCTAACAGTGATTCTTGTTCATAAGTAGGAGTGCTTGGAGATATTTTTTTCCCTGAAAAATTTAGTTTTCAAATTATCTTTACAAGAAGATCACTGCTATATCTTAGACAAACTATCCCTCTAGAAGCTGGACTGCTTTAAAACATCGTTTTCCTAGGAAGCAGCAGAATAACAAGCATGCTGTAAAAGAAAAAAACATGCTATTTTCAGATCTGTTTTTCACAGCATGTTATACGTGAGCTAATCATAAAACAAGTCCTGGGAACATCTGCCTGATATGAGATGCAGTTCTGTGTGGGTGATGCGTTCTATTGAAAGGAGCCTCAGAACTGCTCTTTCTTCTTTGTTTTCCCCTTGCTCCTGATGCCTTGAATTCAGTTTTCTGAACCATGAGGACCCCTGCGTTTGACTTTGTGTGTTTTCTGAGGTTCAAGTTACACAACGAAAGCATTAAGCAAGCTGTTTCAAGTGAAATTATGTGTTTACTCAGGGAAGTGTCTTTGTGCTCTCTGCAAGACTCGAAGAACATTTTCAGCACCATCTGGTGGTTAATAAGTTTATCCAGACAAAGGAGTATAGGAAATACCACACATGGTTCAACATCCTTCTGGAAGTGCTGAACAGCAAAAAAAAAAAAATATTCTTAAATGTTCATAGCACTCTTTCTTCTATCTTTTTATTGTGGTGACCCAAAAAAGAGTCAGCACTGTCAGCTACTGATTTCCATAACTGGGTGTATGACACCCAGAATTTCAGACAGGATCATGTCTCTGTCTCAGACTTGGAGCAAAATCTTTCTTCTCTCAGTCTGGAAGGCAGACCAGGGTAATGGAGGAACCCAGTTCATTACTATAGTCTTCTAAACTCTGTGTGCTTTTTTTTTCCCCCTGAAAAAGCTAATTTACATTTTAGACAGATTTGAAACATAAGAATGGTATCAGCAATGGTTTTGAGAGGCTGCAAAGGCTGGTTGACCTATCTGAGATCCTTTGTTGGGTTCATCCAGATGAGGGCAGGACAGAGGAGTAGCTGTGACAGCATGGAAGATAAATGCTGATTCCACGTGCTCCTAAATACATACAACAGCTACAAAATACGTGCTTTGAAATGTCATCATACAAATTTGCTAGTAGCAGAAAATCCCATCTACAACAAAACACAAAAGGGAAATATGCTTCTCTGGAAACAAAACCCCTAAAACACAAAGCACATTTACAATGAATGATGTTGGGGTGAAGTAAGTTTGAAAAAAGGTGAAAAACAATCCCTTTGGAAGAATGTGTTATTTAAGTATGGTTTTTAAAAAATATCTTTTTTTATTCTTTCTTGCTTAACTCACTTGTTTATTGAATTTCACTGAAAAATTATAGAAACATCAGTCCTATGTAGATAAATACATGCCTTGTGTTTCGATACTGAGAAAATATGTATGTATTCAGCTGTTCTGTTTCCAATAGTACCCCAGAGCTCTAGGAATGAGTGAAGGTATTTTTCACGCTATAATGACATTAATGTGTAAGTTCGTGGATAGTACATTAAATCAACTTTATTCATTTTCCAAGAGTAAAATAGCTAGCAACACAAATATTTTGAGATGGTGTTGGGTGGACTTACAGGTCCTTGTTCCTCTACCCTTAGTAAGAAGGGTGCCAGTGATTTATGTGTTCTGTTAGCAGTTACTGGGATGTAATTAACACAAGAAAAACCAGAACATAAGATCCAAAGATATAACCTGTGCTAAAATGGTAAAATGCTTTCAGATCTTGATTTCCCCCCAGTACTAGCTTTTGCATTTCTTTACCTTTCTTTCACTGAGGTTTTCTTTTGTTTATACATCCCCAGTGGCCTGAGATACACTGACAGTACCTGTCTCTTAGAGATGCTTCTTGGAAATAAAAGATTTCTCTTTTTCTAACACTTAAAAATACAGCATAAAGAGAATTGAAGTGTCAATTTATTCTGTATTGCCACATGTAAGTCAAGGGTTGGAGGACAACTTCATAAAAGTGCTTTTCTTTTGTACAGAAAGCAAACTTCTCAACCACATGCAGAACTTTAAAGCCTAATTTTCTTCTTTGCAGTTTGTATCTCTTCAAACTAGGACTAGCTCCACAAATCCAGGACCTTCTGGGAAAAGTAGACTTCACAGGTAAAAAGATGCTTATCTAATCATATGCTAGATGTTTTTTTACTGCAAATCTGCAAACATTGTACATATTTTCTATTATGGCCTCTCTCCTCTGACAACATTGTTACAAACACATAAAAATAAACAGGTGGGAGGCTGCGCAGGAGGGAGGGAGTTCTCATTGAATACTTGTCATAGCTTAGAGTCCTTCAAAACGGGGAGGAAAACTGCTCAGAAACCCTGCTCAGAAGCACTTTCAGAAACACTTTTGTCATCCAACAATGTATGATTATTCATACTGAAATCATCATGCTTCTGTTCTGACAATATTTCGGGGCTCTTTTTTGTCTGAACAGAGGAAGAAATCAGCAACATGCGGAAGGAGCTAGAGAAATATGGTATACAGATGCCATCTTTCAGTAAAATTGGTGGGATTCTGGCCAGTGAATTATCAGTGGACGAAGCTGCCTGTAAGTGTGACTCTGGTTCTGTTCTCTACCAAATGCTTTGTCAGAACGCTAACAACATATTTTCTGCTCTCATTTGCTTAGTTTGCCACCTCTTAAGAGCTAGAAAGGAAAGCAAACGAGTTTGCACTACCACATTGCTTCATTGTTACAAGGCCTCTTCACAATTGCAGTCTGAGTTTTTTTGATATCTCCATTGACCCATAGGAAGTGCTACCAAAAGCAAAGATTTCTCACCATTTTTTTTTTTTTGTTTGTTTTGTTTTTCTGTTTTGGTTTGGTTGTTTTTGTTTTTTATGTTTAATGTTTTTTGGTAGGTAGTCCTCCTCTAGAATAATGGATTGATCTCTGTGCATGCCTCTGCACCTTATGAGTACAATGAAGAACATGATGCCTTCTCTGTGCCTGCTCTTTTTATTTTTTGCCTTTTGCAGTTTTCCTGAAACACCCAAACAGGTTGCTGCGAGGACAAGTCACTGTTCCAGACAGACAACTCTCTCACATATGGTGTTGTATATTTGGAACTTGGCTCCATGGGTACCCACTGCATGGTAGAACCCTGCAGGAGGGTAGGCCCTTCTGGACAATTAGGGTTCTTTTGAGTCTGTCTTGAACATCTTCCATTCAAAAACAATTAGACGTTTTTTCTGCTGCTCATGCTTATTCATGTGTAAGTCTGGGTGTTTTTCTTTATATCACTTTTTTTTTTTTTTTTTTTTTTTTTTTTGTGGAATGAAGTGATACATTATCAAAAAAAATTGCTTGAAGTGATGTGAAATCAAGTGTGTTACCTTAAACCAACACTTGAGCTCTAGTTATTTTAAGATCCTAGTCTTTTCAGAAGGGTAAATTGAGGAACAGAAGGGTTGTCTTTTCTACTTTCTTCAACCCTGCAGAGTGGCAAGCTGATTCACAATATTACTTAGTGTGCTGAAATTTTCAGAGCCTAACTTAAAATGTACTTGATGTGAATTCACATTGTCTGTGTTGTGTATTTTGAAGCCTGCTTAATATGTGCATGCTTCACCAAAGCTAGATCTCAAAATACTGCCTTTTGAAGTGGCTTTTTTTTTAGCAGATTTTTAGATATTACCAAGCACTTTTTCAGGGAGCTCCCTCCACTGAAGATGAAAGGGCTTCCTCCCCTGAAGATGAAACATCCTTCGCTGAAAGCCTTATTGTAGTGGTAGGGCTTCCTTTAACTTGTGAAGTGTTTTCAGCCTTACAAAAGCAGGGTTTCCTGATGCAGGTTCTGTCTCTCTGAACAAGGATTGTGCTGTAGATAAGATGCTCTGCCCCACGACAGGAAACATCTGCTGTGGGAACCTTCACACACTAGTGAGATTGGATAATGGAAATCCTGCCAAAGGAAGGGGTCTACCATCCTTCTTCCTAAGTGGAGTATGCAAAAGAAGATAAAAAAGTGGAACAACTGCTGATGACTCCTACTCTGCTGCCAGCAATAGTATAGGTCAGCATGGGAAGAATAAGTTGAGGTGCTTTCACAGACAGCTTATTCTGCAAGGAAACCTCTCTCTTATTCCAAGCTTCTAGCCTGCTCTTTCAAGTCCAGTCAGGCTTCTCATTGTTTGTCTTGGTAGATGGGTTCACATCTACCAATATCTGTTTGATTCTCTCCTAATCTTGAATGCATCTTTGGACTGCTTTTTGCTGGCTCCATTTAGGTTACTGAAGCCTCTTACACAAACGTGGAAGAGATAACCCTTCCTATGTGTTTTGTTATATGAGGATGTTTGGATCATATATGTGTCTAAGCACAGTTTTCTTAGTCCCTTGGAGTGGATATGGATGTGCACAGAACCACAGAATGCCTCAGGCAGGAAGGGACCCATATGGACAATTGAGTCCAAGTTTCTGATCTGCACAGGATTACCTCAAACTAAACCATACAGCTAACAGCATTGTCCATCTGCTCCTTGAACTCTGTCAGGTTTGATGCTGTGACCATTTCCCTGGAGAGCCTGTTCCAGTGACCTACCACCCTCTCAATGAAAAACCTTTTCATCATGTTCAGTGTGAACTTTGTCTTTTCACAAAGCTCAGTGACAAATGAAACTAGTGTGCTTCTCTGCTTGTATCTTCTCCATCATGCTAGCTGCTTCTACTGCCCAGCTGTATTCTGCTGAGCTAGAGTGAAACAATTTTAGAACAACCTTCTGGCATGAGCTCAGTGTTAAGCAGTGGATTATCCACCAACAGCTATGCAAGTTCCAGTAGCTGCCATCTCTGAGGGGTCTCTGAGCTTCACTTCATCCTTCATTTGCCCCTTTTGAGTGTTCAGTGATATGATCATTTGTCTGACTTCCCTAAATTTGTACACTCCTTTTTTTTCCTAAAATCTCAAATCTGAAGCATCTCTACTTTCTTTCATAAAGTGAGAGAAATTAAAGTCTTTTAGACTCAGATATTTACACCTTCAGTTAAACTTAATCTAAATAACCTCTTTTACTGTATGCTTTTCTTCACTTTAGCAGCACAATGCAGGGCCAAGTAGAAAGTAAGTACTGACAAAGTAAGGAAAGGTGGTCATTGTGTTTTCCTTTCACACATCTCCTTGATGACATGAAAGTAAATCCTAGGCAAGCTGCTGTGCTGATAAATGGGGAGCTGCACTGTTCCTCCTCTGGGATATGATCTAGATACACAGTTTTCAGGAATTTTACATTTTGTGTAGTAAAGTCTGTAAAATATTTGATATTAATGTTCCACCAGACAGGCACTGGGGTCTCTTTGTGGCATGAAGGTCCAGATAAAGTGCAGCTCTAGTGCAAGTCCTTCATCTAGACTGATCTTAGGGCCAAATGTGTTCAGGGAGTAACTGGGAGGGGTGTTAGCTACTACTAGTTAGCTACTACTCTACATCAAATTCAGCTGTAAGTGAATTTTGAATTTGTACACTCATGCAAATTTACGTGTGAAAAAGCATGAGCTTTTGTGACTCTTAAATTCTTGGCGTCAATTGTTTGTTTAGTAGATAAGGTTATTTTTTTTTCTCTAAGGAAGGGTTTAACACTTAAGCTGATCAGTGTCTGCAATGAGTCCTATGGCACTCTTTTCACTTTTTCCTGTGTTTTGAGCACCCTGCAAAGCCTGCTGGATGGTTTTCGCCTCTGTTTGAACTCTGCTGTCTTGTGACTTTGTAGAGGATAGGAGGAGGGACCATTACGTCAGGGTGTCTCATGTGCAGCTGTGGGTTCATGGAGATCTGGATGTGCAAAGAACCATCTCAGGGAGGAGGCTCAAATGTGATGTGCAGGAAGGGTCTTAAATGTGTTTTTCCAGAGGCTAAGTTTAATGGAGCTTCAATTTCCTTATTCTTGTGCAGCATCTCTCAGATATACTCAGTTCAGACAGTACTTTTATAGGGACACACACAGCTTTAAGGTAAAAACTACCAAAAATATTTTCAATTCCTACATGTAATTACTATCTAAATAAAACAGGATGTGAATGATAAAATGTAACTCATGTTTTATTTTCTGTCAGTACAATATTAACCATATCATGGTTTAACCTCAGCCAGCAGCCAAGCCCCACACAGTCCCTCACTCACTCCCCAACCAGCAAGATCAGAAGGGTAAAAGCTGGACAACTCACGGGCTAAGAAGAAGACAGTTTAATAGGCAAAGCAAAGGCCACACACACAAGCAAAACAAACCAAGGAATTAATTCAGTTATTCCCATGAGCAGGCAGGTGTTCAGCCATTTCCACGAGAGTCGAGCCCTATCACATATGATGGTGACTTGGGAATACACACTCCATTACTACAAATGTCCCCCTCTTCATTCTTTCCCCCACTTTATACACTGAATTTGTTGCCACAGGGTCTGGAATATCCCTCTGGTCAGTTTGGGTCACTGTCCTGGTTGCGTCTCCTCCCAACCTGCCAAGCACCCCCAGTCCCCTTCCCAGTGTGGCAGTACCAAAAGCAGAAAAGGCCTTGGCTCTGTGCAAGCTCTGCCCAGCAATAACAGAAACATCTCTGTATTATCAACTCTGTGTTCAGCACAAACCCAAAACACAGCCCCGTGCCAGCCACTGAGAAGAAAATTCACTCTACCCCAGCTGAAACCAGCACACCCCTGTTTGGGGGAAGTGTGAACATGGAACAGACAGCATTGTACCACTTTTGAGTAAACATGGAGTTCTGTAGTCTAGAGGAAAAATGGAGTGGAATGCTCAAATCTGTAAATTATTGAACATAAATCCAACACTCCTTTGAAATAAATCAGAAGAAACAGTGACAGCTTTGACTTTTTTTGCTTCCTGAGGTTTAGGACTGTGCTTTCAATTCTAGTGCATGCAGCTGTAATAGCAATCAACGAAGCCGTCGAGAAGGGAATAGCTGAGCAAACCATTGTGACCCTGAGGAACCCAAATGCAATGCTGCTCAATGTGGATGAGGAACTGGCTCAGGACTATCAGAATGAACTCTTTGATGCTAAAAGGAAGAAAGAATCAAATGCAAGACTCAAGGTAGTGGTGTTTTATTTGTACTCCTAGTGCACGTGTTTCTTCATGTTCTTGTCATGCTATAGCAATAATATAGCTCATGCTAGAGCAATACTAATTGGTCTAAAAATTAACTTAATTTTTAAAATTAGTACAATTAGGAAGAGACACCCACTTTTAGGATAACTAAGAGAAATAATGGTAATGAAATAAGCTAAAAGCCAATTTTATAAGAATATGATTACTATGAATATGATGCAGCTTAACTTTGCCCAAAGGCTAAATCTGGCATGAGAAGATTAAATGGTTAAAAAAATAGTTTTCTCCCATTAATTGCTTTAGGAAAAACAAATCTACTGCTTAAATAGTTATAAACACAATAATACCCTTCTTTGAGTATAAAGTATAACCTCTGCCACAGATATTTAATGTAAAATTATTTGCTGTGTTCTTTTATGAGAGCTAATGGTCTCTATGACAAAGTGCTAATTTCCTCAGTTCACTTAGTCAACAAATTGCTTTACAAATACATTCAGCAAATGCTTCAGCTGATGCAGTTTTAATGACTTTGGCTAATAGCTTTTCTCTCTGCAAACTGTTTTGCATGAACTAGCAACAATTTTGTTTTCTTAGAATGGCACAATTTCTGATGAAGAGAGAGATGTCTACGAGGAGTTGCTGACACAGGCTGAGATTCAAGGCAATATCAATAAAATAAACAGTAAGCTATTCTGGATCCTCATGGAAGTATGCACAAAACATATGATCTCCCAGATTCCAGCTGAATGCAACTTGAGTCCACCTGAACAAACAAAATATTTCTATGGAAACTTGTAAAATATGCACAAGTGGCTAATATCTGTCTACAACTGTTTTTGTCATGCTATTCTTTCTCTACTAATCTTTGCGGGGGGAGTGGCAAAATTTCTGTTTGTGGTTTTTGCTGTAAGAATTCCTCAGTTCAGAATCAAATAATTTATTGCCTGCTCTGTTTCTGTATGTTCTTTTTGTGTGCAGAATACTGTAAATTTTGACCCCCTCTTCTATATAGACCCAAAATTCATTCATAACCTTTTGCTTAGCTGCTGGTTGAACTGCTTCTACCCAGGCTCACTCAGAGCCAGAGACTCCCTTTGCAGGGTTGGACATGAAGGAGGTAATTCTCTGCTAGATAATTGGACATGAAAAGAGGTAATTCTCTGCTAGATAAAGATTGCCACCCTAGCTGGCTTTTACAAAAAGTGAGATGCTGACAGCAATGGACTTCTTTTCCCCAGGAAAGCTGTATTTGCTGTTTATAGGCATTGTTTTCATTTCAGTTCACATAGCTTTAGTCCAAGTGAATGAGGCTATTGACCGGCAAGATGAAGGGGCACTGATGGCAGGCTTGAACCACCCTGCTCTGAGCCTACTTGAAGTTCTGCCGCAAAATTCCTCATGGTACCTATTGCAATTGTGTGATTCTAAAGAACAGAAAATGCAGGTAATCAAATTGAACAGGTACCACATGTCAGTTTGCATTTTTTTAGCTGGTTTTATTCCAGAGAGAAATTGTCTTTACTCTGCCTTTCTGCATAATTCATGAAAAGTTTTATAAAGATTTGAGAATAATTGATGGGCTAATCAACACCAAAGAGCTGCATTTGCTCTGAAGAGCATGATATCCTTGTGATCATTTACTAACTTAAGATATAAGACGAAAATTTAAATATAATATGCAGCCCCTAATATTTTGTTACCAAAATGAGTTATAACTTGAATACAAATAAAACTAATATTGAATCATTAACATTAAAATAAAGTCCCAGTTGGGTTTTGAGGAGAAAATCTATTAATTTAAGTAAGATGAAAATCACAGGAAAAGATTAATGCTGTGTTTACTGAGCCTGGTATTTGATGCACAGGTGATAGTACAATCAAATTCCAGTGTACCATCACCAGACTTTATCCCTTATCTCCCATCAAACAAAAGCATAATTAAACCTTGTTTTTCTGATCTGTTAGATAGCAGGCATTCCAAATATGCTCGACAAAAATGAAATACAGAAAGAAGTTAGTGTTGCCAATGCGGAAGCGGAGGCTCACAAGCTTAGTGAGTAACTGTTTTAATACTCTTTACCATTACCATTTAATTATGTTAAGATAACTGAATCCACCATTCCTTGCACATAAACAAGGTTTCTCAAACTGAAACCATATGTGTTGCATTTTGCTCTCATAATCTATCTTCTCAGTGTCACAACTGCCAAGTCACCAAACTGTGCTGCACTGGATGCACTCTTATTGAGATAACTGATTTGAGCTACTGGCGCTCACAGCAGCAAAAAACTGAAAGCTTGATGGCTTGAACAAATGTTTATCAGTGCAGCATTAATACTCACTTGGGAGCAATGACCACACTTGTAGAATTAGCATGGAGGAGTACTTTTCACATTGCAGGGAAAATTATTCTCACTTTTAGACACGTTATCTAAATCTAACCTATTCTTAGTCTGTTAAGAATGCCACATGACACAAGTGATAAAAAATATATAGTTAAAGGGGATCTAAATTTGCAGTGCATGTGTTGCTGCTTTTGACTGGAAACTTCTTTGCTAGGAAGTTAATCTTTGGTTGATCTGCTGTCATTTCATACTGCATCTGGGCATGGCTATTTTGTCTCTGGTACTGTATTCAATGCTTTGAAATCCAGGCTGATTGCTTTTGTGATGTGCCTTAAAGGCTATACTGTAAGGTCAGCTTAAGTCAAAAGATAAATTTGACTTTATACCTTAAATGTTAGCCTGTTTCAGATTAATTAGTCATGGTGAAGAGTACTTTCTCTGAAAGAGTTACCTTTTGATAAAGGAAAGGAAGAAGAAGATATGATGTGTGAAAAGCATTAACAGCAATCTGGAGAGTAACTTAGTTCTTCTGTTTGGCTTGAGAAGAAAAAAAGTAGTGGCTTTTGTTATAGGACTGTGAGCAATGTAAAATATGTTTGGCAATTTGCATGCTGGGTTTCAAAACTAGAAGTCAGTAGCCTGGTTATTGGCTGCAGAACTAGTCTAGTCCATTAGTGGGCCTTGACTCCTTTCCTCTTTACTTTTTTCTTTAAAAAAGCATGTATGCATGCTGTAGCTGTGAGAGCCTTTCCTGGTTTCTAACTTTAGGAATAGCCAATAGAGACAATCTTCAGGGACAACATGGCCCCATATGACTATGCTTCAGAGAAAATTAAATTAAGAGGTGAGGGGCTTTTTACGTGGGCCTGGCCAAAAGGTTTCAAAGACTTTGTTTTGTATAATAAGCTCTGAGTGTTGCCGTATACATGAACTGTGGATGCTGTCTTCTGTACAAGTCTTGTCTTAGATTTGGGCAATCAGTGGTAATTAAAAATGTTCCCTGGGTTAACAGTACACAGAAAAGCCATGTGATAAGGTAGAGCAGTGGAGCTTATTGATGGAAAAGGCATTTGCATAATTGCTGTTCTTCAGTTGGCCACACGTGCTCTAACCTTCAAGGTTGCTTCCCTTTCTGCCAGCCCAGAGTGGTGCCTTGTACAGTGTATTCCTGGGTGTGTCCTGGCCTGGGTTTCTTCAGAGATGGCTCCTCCAGGTGTGCAATTATGGTGCCAGTGACTAAGCTGAGGGATGTTGTAATGCTTCTGCAGCTGCCCAAGTGGGAAGTGTTTTTCAGCATTTTTCTGCTGGGCTTCAAACCCCTGACAAAGTCAGTCCAGCAAAAAGCAAAACAGGCAAGTTGTTGAGGTACTGAAAAGGTTTACACTCATAGTCCCATATTCCTCTATTTGCCTGTTTAAATTAAAAACTGAGCTGTAGCAAAGGGATTCATTTCTAGATGGCAGTGCCTGTAAGGACTGATCTTCCACACTGGCAGAAAAGCAAACAGGTGTTGGCATGCAGAGGAAGTTCTAGAAACCGTAGCATGTGTTTTTTCATCAGTTCAGCTACTAATTTTCTGGTAGAAAGTCCCATCCCTCTAACACATTTGGCTGATTTCCACCAGCCTCCTGAAATAGACACTAATAATGCTGTTGGTACTTCAGGTACTGGCCTGTTTTAGCTAGCTCAATTAGATCCTGCCAAAGGAAGAGGTGAGCCAGGAAATGTGGTGCAAAAGGAAGGGAGCATTTGGGATGAAGCAAGACAGAGGTGCTGACATACACAGCAGTACCTGCTGCAAGCACACCCAGGAGGAGTTAGATCTTTTTCTGTGCTAGGGTGGGGTCAGCTCCTTGTTTTGTGTTAGAGGTGCAATAAGCAGTCTCTCATTTCTAAAAGTCCAGAAATTTTGAAGTCCTCCAGTCAATTATTTGCTCAATACCTTTGAACAGAGACGGTTCCTGCAACATTCAGCAGTCATATAATTACACAAAAATGGGTTTTTCTCTTATGACAGAAAACTATATTCTTTATAATAACCTCGTTGACATCTACAAGGCATGAAGAGCAAACAGCATATGAAAATTAATAAGCTTTTTTCCCTGCTGTTCTTTAGAACTTATAGCGGTTGACAATATCAATACAGCAATTCGTAACTGTGATCCTAGTAAAACACTGGTTGCACTGATGAAACCCGAGGCACAGCTGCCTGTTGTTCACTCATTTGCTGCTGCTGTCTATCAGACTGAGCTGTTCAACCTCCAGCAACAGAATGCTGTGGTAAGAGTGAAAAGCTTACAACCTGCTCATTGATGTTGTGTAGCCAGACCATGAGAGAGCACAAACATAGCATGTTGTTGTGTAAAATCAGACATAATTCTCTTGCCATGGTGTTATGTATTGCATGAATCATTTTGGTTGAGAAGGCAATATTTAATTGCAGAGTTTGTTTCTTGCCACACTTCAGTCTGGCTGAGCTCTTGTGTTGCAACAAATCAACTGACTTTTTTTAATTGCTGCATGCTCTTAATGAGGACTAACTCTAGTTTATATATTGTGTAGAAAAGTAATCCCCTGTTATGAGTAAGATCAGAAGAGATGAGATTGTGGGGCAAAAGAAGGAAAGGCAGACTGGATGGAACATAGAAACTCACTGAGCTTCACCACCACTGTTGTATCAGTCTGGCATGCCTGTGACTAGGAAACTTTCAGGCTTCTTAAATCAAGCCCATCTCCTTGATGGTATCTAGAGTGTGTAACTCAAATCTGTTACACTGCTTATTTAGCTTCCTGACTGCAGTACATTATTGTCCTACAGAACTACCTGGCACATGATGAACTGTCTATTGCAGTAGAAATGTTGTCAGCTGTTGTGTTGCTAAACCAGACCTTGGAAAATAAGGACATCCTAATGATACAAAATCATCTCAGAAACCCATGCCTTGGCTTCAATAATCTGGAAGAGGAAAACTTGCAACGGTAAAGGTTCATTTTGTCTTGTCTGGATGAGACTTGGCAATTTCTAAAAAAAAAAAGTGGGATTTTTATTTTTTTTTTTTTGGGTGGGCTGTCCTGTGTTGTGGCTGTGAAGTTGAAAGAGCTGCAAGATAAACATCTGTGGCTTAAATCAATAAGGGAGAGTGTGACAATTGCTGTACTAGTTGAATCTAAATATAAGCGATAACACAGCCTTGAAGGCTGTAGACATGTGAGTTGCAGGGAAAATATCCTCAGAAAGCAAACACGAATATCTTACAAGGATTTTTGCAAACTCTAAAAATTGAAACAACTGTAGCTGGAAACTGTTAATCACTAACCATTCTGCAATTCTGAAAGATGGTTTTTGGAATGAGATAGTGTTTAATGCCTCAAGGTCCAGGTGATCTCTTAAGCCACAGCCAAGCCCTTTTTTGCTTGGTAGAAAAGTGAATACAATGCTGTGGCAAAAACATATGTTCAACATTACATTTTAGCCTTCACTTGGCTGCCAGCTGCTTGCTTGTCACTTGCCTGACTTACCACAGAGGAGCTGTTACTGCAGTTGCTGTCCTGTCTATCAATAAAAAATTAGGCAACAGAAGAGACCTGTGCCCCCAGCATGCAATGGAGAGTATGGGAATGTGGACCAGTTCCTGTCTCTTGGCACAGGCAGTGGAAGCCTCCACATGCTTGTGGAAGGCATTAGTAGGCAAAAGGGACCACAGAAGCTGAAGATCTTCACTAGACCATCAGGGGACATGAATCTGAGAGTGGCCCTTGCTGGGCATCTCAAAGCCAGAAGGAAGGCGGTCAGATTAGGAATAAGAGGCTCTAATTTGGGTGAGAGAGAGAAAAATGACATAAAATGGAGCAAAACTAATCTGCTACTTTGTCTCTCCTGATGTGAGGTGGTGCTTGTGAGCAAGAGAAGCAATGTTATGAATATGCAGAAATGGCCCCAGAGTGTCCCAAGTGCAGCATTTCTGGTGATGTTGCTGACCCAATCTTTAGATTACACTATCAGTAAACACAGATAAAACAGTAGGAACTAGCTGGACTTGACAACTAAATAAAATTTTATTATGCCATTATGTTAACCTGTGCTGCCAACCATATGTTGAATATCACAGGAAGCTTTGACTTGCACAGTACCAGAAGAGATGTAGTGGAGCTAGAAAAACTTCATTGAGGGAGATGCTGTCCAATGGCTTTCTATCAGAAGGGATGGACTTGTTTGGAATATGTTTCCTGGAAGAGAGAATTTAGGAGAAATATGTCATAGGTCTCCAAAACTGTGAATGTTGTGGAGAATGTTTATAGAAGCAGTTACTAGATTCTAGTAGCTCTAGTTGTTTGGAGATTTTTGAGAACTTAATAAAGTAAATATTGGACCCTATCAAATATAAAGTTTAATTCTTTTTTAAAAAGCTGTCAACTCACAAAACCTGTAGTGGGACTAACTCCTGAATAATACATAAGATTTTAAAATAGAGCAGGTAAATTAATGGAGTGTAGCCTTGTTTGCAACAATTAAAGTGATACACATTCTCCAGCTCCAGAAACCCTTAAAACACAGATGCTGGAAAGACAAATCAGATTAGGAAATCATGAATCTCTTCTATTTTAATTTTTTTTCTGCCAGGCATTCGTTCCTCAGGCTTCTGAAGGAAATAGAAGATATGTGTTTTATCTGACATACTGTAGCAGTTCTGTGCTTGGTTTGGGAAAATTATTTAACTTATATACACATGAATTTGTACCACTGGGAAGGTTTCCAGCTTATTTGATCTGTGAGCTTTCTAGGAAGAGTAGACACAGGCTACAGAGCCTGTGCTTGGACTATCTTGAGTTGTGGGAAGAGGGGCATAATTTTTTTTTTTAAGTCCCTTGCCCATGGTTCATCATCTTCCTCATGGAGGTAGCAAGGGATGCTGCTGCGTGGTACTACTGACTGAAATTCTGGTCTTTGAATTAATGTCAAGAAGACAGCAAGAGTTTCATAGAACAAGAAGGTGACTGTAATTTTCCCCACATTTATCTGTTGCACCACAGCAAGTTGTATGTATGTGTATGTATTGTCATCATGCCATATAACCAAGAAAAGTTCTCTGAATTACAGGGCCATCTTTTCAAATCCTGAAATGCATGTGTAGAACAGGCAGCTTGCATGTCTGTGTAATTTCTGCCAAGAGCTGAGTTTGTCTGAAATTGAGTCATTGGAAAAAAATACTAGTCATTAAATGATGGCTGATACATCTGACTAATTCTTTATGGCACTTTATCTTATATATGAAATACACTTATGTATTTTATATCTTCTTATAGTTATGCTGATACACTATTGTCTATTAAGTCAGAGGCTTCATCTCAAGGCCAAGATTATTTAAGCTGGAATGATATCCAGAACTGCATTGACATGGTTAATATGCAAATTCAAGAAGAAAATGAAAGTAAGTAATTCTTCCTCCGCATTGCCCACAGAGGTCATAGTCAGGTCTTTGGTATGTAAATCTATGAACTGAGTGGCCTCATTCAGACACTCCTGAAAAGAGAAGAGCATTAAAAATTTTTGAAAGCCTGATGATCTTTGAATGTCCTTGAAATATTCCTGTTTGTTTCAGAAGGCTGAAGGATATCACAGGGTGCCTGCCTTCTGCAGTGTTAAAAATGCTATGGTTCTGCCTGCTTGGCAGTGTCTTCCAGCCCTGGATGGTCTCACTTTGGGGATTTTGCAGTTGTAAGAAAAGAGAACATATTGGGAGATAGGGGAGGAAATTACAAGTGGTGTTCCATTGAAAATTGTGTTTTAATGTGTAAATTATTCCAAGTGATTGTTTTTCACAAAGGAATCAGTAAGCAGTTAGACAATGCAACTATCTGTCTTGCTTTCTTTTTGGGTAACTTGATTTCCCGTCAGACAAGTAGCTTCTTATGCCCATAGAAGTGTTCTCAAGTGAATGGATTTAGAGTTTATTTTTGAAGCTGAATGTAAGTGTTTTGCCATAAGAGGGTGGTGTTATATTAAATGTAACATCTGGTCATTTGGGCCTCAAAAAAGTTAAAGCACCAAAATTCTTCCACCGTATGTAGAAATTTGAGGCTATCGAGTTATGCCAAATTTGCTGGAGCAGGAAGAGGCAGCTTTCAGACTGCCTGCCATTTCAGAAGCAGTCTCAGTGCACTTTGAGAGCCTTTGTAAGGCACAGGCTGTTCCGGCCCTTCCTGGACTGCCGTTAGTGTCCTGCATGCTGCTGTTTCATACCGGTAAGGGAAATTTGGTATTGCAGAATTTCTAAAACTGGCTGGATTATTGCTTCCTAAATCTAGTCCAGGGGTTGCCATGGATCCTCACAGCTTGCTTGCAATGTGTACCCTCTGACAAGGTGGGGTGCTGAGCAGTTTATTTGACTGGCAGAGTCACTTTTTCTGTCTAAACCCCTGCACTTGTTAGGAGTTGGAAAGGACCTTGCAGTAGCAGTGAAAGGCTTCAATACCAAAAGAGCTGCTCTTGCTCTCAGTGACACTGGCCTCTGCCTGGGAATGTTTAGAGGGGGCAAATGGGCAGAGAGAAGAGGAAGAAGGGAGGCCTCTGTTTCTTTAAGCAAGTCCCATATCTGCATAGTCCCTGTTTTGGACCACCTTGGACAAACTGCTCATTCCCCAAGCCTTATGATGACCTGGATCTGTGACCTCGCCAGGTGGGTTGTGGTGGGTCTAGACACTTGTTGAGGGACGATCCACTGGGAGCAGGGATGTCATCCTTCACAGGTGATGGTGAAAGCCTTGACTGATGTCTTTCTGTGGTCCTCTTTAGGGACTACAAGCAGTGCATTTCAGTACTGTTTAGGGGCAGGAGGAAATTGATTTGAAATGATTGGGCCCAGTCTTAAGAAAATGAGTTAAAGGTTTTATTAAATACATTGGGCCTTACTTCCTGACTGAAGTACTGAGCGCCACTGGTCAGCATTGTTACATTGGTTATTTCCAGAGAAATTGCAAGAAACGAGGTTAAGTTGCTATGTAATGCTGTAGCTGGGAGTGCAGGATGTGTGTATTTGTCCAAATCAGGGTTTCAACTAATGTGGTCTGAAATCACTTGAAAACAAAACTTTCATCACTGTGAAGCCAATATGTTAAACATATAAATAGTGACACCCAACTTTTTCTTAAGCTTCATGTAGGTGTTTCTTCCCAGAAAATAGAAAAATCTGTTTTCCCTTTTTTGTCAAGGATAATTTTGATTTTTAGGAAGAGTTTTATGCAGATATACCAATAACTGTGATAGGAAGGAAAGTTGTATAGCATCAAATGAATATAAGAACAAAAATAATTTAAAATCAGCTGCTGTTGCTGCCTCTGCTTCTTGTTTCGTGATTTTTCTGTTCTTCACGTTACTGCTTTGTTTGTATGTGATATCAGAAAAGTTGCAACTTTCTTTGATAAGTGCATCTTTAATAACTTTTCTGTCTCACAGGAATCATTGCAATAGGACATATCAATGAAGCAGTTGACCAAGGAAATCCTGAGAAAACTCTAGAAGCCCTACTATTGCCCACAGCCAAGCTGCAAGATGTGAGACCAGTAAATGCAAGGCATTATCAGGATGTTCTGCACTATGCCAAAGCACAAAAATGCAAGGTTAGAATATTTACTGTTGTTCTCCCTGAAAAGTGAAATGCTAATTCTTTTCACTTGCTTGTGTGTCCCTGTCCTGGTTCCCTGATATTTGCATTATCTTTGCCCAGTGAGGTTGTAAATAAGCCAGTGACAACAAACTGGCACTACATAATTTTGCACTATAACTTACTCTGACTGGCAAAATGGATTAATTCTCAGTGTATTAAAATTAAGACATTTTCTGCATATGTCTTACTACTGCTGTAATCTCACTTACTTTAATTCTCCTAGGTTGCTGCAGCTATTACAAAATACAGGCAGCAGCAATACTCAGGAATTTGTATGAGGATACAGTTATAGGACTGTGTCAGGCAGATAGCTACAATATGGATGGAAAGTGAGGTTTTTGCCAGAAAGAAGTCACAATTATTATGTTATTTAACAAATCTTCGGGAAGTATTTTGAGGCATCTCCTTTGCTGATGTTGTTTTATTATAGTGGAGTTTTGTATATATTTCTTTTACAGCTTTATCATGCAATAACAAGCTGACAGTTTTGCATGTGCCTTCAGTTTAAACCTATCTCAACTGGATGTTGCTATCTGCTTCCCCAAAAGCAGTGGCCTGCTTAGCATTACAGCTCAGGGAAGCATAAACAAAGATCAGCCCAGCAGCTTGCAGGATGTGACTGAACACAAGGTTAAGTAAAGCTACGAGCACAGCACTTAAAATGTCCAGTGTCTGGAGAACACAATTAAAATTCACATAGTATGTCCCTGAGGTAACATGGTGAATTAGGGAAAGTCTGCAAACATTGGCTTGTAAAGTATCTTCCAGCATTTGTGTCACCTCACCTGGGGTACCTGCTGTGAATTCATGTTTTCAGAACTTAGGAAAGGTGTTTGCACAAATCAATTTTCTCACCAGGGTTCCCAGGTAAGGGCTTGTTTCACTGAGCCCTCAGAGCTGAAAAGCCTTCTCTCTCGCCATGTGTGCTGGGGAGGGCTTCGTGCACTCTGACTTCACCTGTCCTGGATGGGCTGGGGTCAGTGTTTGTGCACAGTGAGGGTGCTGGCTGCACAGTGCTGACCCAAGGCATGCCATGTGTGTGCACAGTGAGCCAGGATGTCCCCAAGGCACTGACCTACAGCCCACAGGTGCCTGCACACAGCTGTCCTACCCTGACTCACTCCTGCCAGCTGCCCCAGTGCTCCCAGATGCAAACCTGATGCCTACTCCTGTCCTGGTGTGAATGTACTCATAGGAAACAAATGAGTGTTTCCAAATTTTGGAACAAAATTTGTAGAATCTCTTTGAAGTCTTCTCTTTATAAGATTTTTGATGTTCCAGAAGTCCAGAGACTTCAGCTGGCCTTTCTCTTCTGAGCTATTTTGGTTTTGCAGTCTTTTGGCAACTACTTAGAGCACCTTCTCTGTGAAAAGGAGTGTTGCTGCTGTTTCAGAAGAGAACAAGACACAGTGCTCCCAAAAGAAACACTCAGATGCATACTTCCTCTTTACAGTGATCAGTCATAGATATGACAATTCTTTACGTAAAAATATGATTTCAATTGACATTTCCTTGAAAAAAATCCAAACACAATTGTAAAGGTAGTGCAATTTCTGAAGACTGTCTATTTTCCATTTTTTCTGATCCCTGTTTAAAAAGCAGATCTGTCGGAATTTGTGTTTAGCATGTTTTAAGAGTGAGCTGTGGTAAAAGGAAGTATTTGATTTACAAGGATCAGATAGATCTCCCTATAAACTTCCTGCCCCAACATCTGGAAAAACATATACGTCAAACCTACTCACTTATCTAAAAAGCTTGCTGTCACTTCCCCATAGCTGTGGTGATCTGGGGGAGTCTGCACCCAAATCTGTCAGAACACATTATCCTTATAATCTGAGGTCCTTATCTCAGATCTGACCTATTTGTTCCTTGCTTGAAACTGAAAATGCAAACCTGGAACTCATTTTGTCCTGTAAATCGTAAACCACAGCTTTTAACAGTTCTGAATGCCTTTTCAAGCCAAATGTATTCAGGTCCCAGTGAAGAGAAACCCTGTCTTAAGTGAGCATATTGTGGATAACTGGAAAGTTTAACAGAGGGACCAAATTACTATGTTTGGTTGTAGCGTTTTTTGTGTGATAGGTACAGAGGTTTTAGTTAGGTTCACCTAACTAAACATATTTTCAATAGTTGTGTAATATTTGAATTATTTTAGAGTTATCTTTAAAAATTGTTCTTATGCATGTTGAAGGAATGGCAGGATTAAAACTAACTTAATTTAAGAGCCAGGAGAAATAGAAAAAGGGGACCCTCACCAGGCTGCAAATTCCCTTGAGGCATTTTCCAGTGCAACTCATTTTATTTAAGTGAAGTTTTTTTACAATACTGTTATCAAAACAACATAAAACATATTCATCCTCACTTACATGCTGCAGTTACAAATTCAAATGACAACCACTGAGGTAATTTTCTAGGAACTTAGTATGTAAGTAGGTTTTGAGTTTCTGTAAAGGTAAAAATGGACCCATTGTTTTACTAATAGTCAATGGTAACTAGCTGCAGTATTTGTAACACTGTAGGTATTTCCTGTGAGGATGTGGAAATAGAGAATACTACAAAATAGCTTCCCTGTTTCACTTACCAAGCAAGAGTAATATATGCCTGGATTCACACTGATAAGGGTTAGCTCCCAGCAATCCCTGTGAGTTAGGGAAGTGCGGGCGCTGACCAAGTGGAAGAACAAGTCTCCAGTGCAGAGCTGGTTAAGCAGCCTCATGGGAGTGGTAGCCTTGGAAGAGTCAGGTTCTGTGTCCATGGCTGTAGACCTACTGTTATGTGAACCTATGAGGACTCTGTATTTCCAACATCCAGGGCAGTATTTGCTCTTGACTGCTCCCAGGCATGTAGAAAGTGCTTGTTTGCATTTTCACCAGGCCAAAATCTTGGTTTTGTAACATTGTTCCTACAGTGATTGTTGGCTGAGAGCTAACCTGAAGTGTCATGAATTGCCCTAGAAGTGCTCTTTGGATGCTGACACCTCTTCTAGTGTTTAGAGGCTATGGTGACTGATACTCTGGCAGTTTCTCCATGGCCAGAAAGTGATCTCAGAAAGATATGGAGGTGCAGAGCTACTTCCCTGAATCTAGGTACACAGGTGTTGCAACATACGTAATAAAGTTAGAGCTGGAGAAGTGTATTTTTGGAGATATTCCTTCCTGTGGAAAGAAGTAAATTTAACTGAGATTGTGTTTTCTAACCCATTTTACTTGAAGTATAAATGTCGCACCTGAGATTTGTTGCTGTCTGCGTTAGTACTATACAAAACCATAATTCCAGTAATAAATTCATTTTTCCCTGGATATTTTAACCATTGTCAGATAAAGATTGGATTGACTCCTAATTTTCGACATCAGAAAATAAAGGAAAGGATCAAGACAACTGTTTAGGCTGCTAAGACATAAAGCAATTAGATAAAAAGAATACAACCTATCTGTGTTGTAATAGTAATAGTTGATGTGATGGATAATAAGGATAATATTGCTTGGCACAAAGCAAATAGCAAAGATGGTAAGAATCAAAAGACTGACTTTAACATACCAGAACCATTCGTGAGTCTTGAGTGTTCGTATAATCGAGACATAGCAGAACACGATAGTTCCGAGCGGTATTAAAAACCCGAATACAGCTAAGGACACGTAGTAGTAGAACTGGAAGGAAGACACAGTTTCACAGGCGCTGTCCACGTCGTGGCAGGTATAAATGTCCAGCTGCTTCACGTAATAGCTCTGCTGCATGATGGCAAGCGGGAGCATGTAGAGGAAGACGATGGCCCACACGGCAGCGCAGGCTGCGATGGCATAGGCGCGCTTCGGGAGGCTCTTGTAGGTGAAGGGGTGAACGATGGCCAGGTAGCGGCTGACGCTGATGCACGTGAGCAGCAGAATGGAGCAGTACATGTTGCCGTAAAACACCGCTGTGGTCGCTCGACACATGGTCTCCCCAAATATCCAGTTGTTCCCGTTGATGTGGTAGGCTATTTTGAAGGGCAGTATGACGCAGAAGAGCAGGTCTGAAACAGCCAGGTTTGTGTAGAGGACAGCAGTGCACACGGAGCGGATTCTGAAGAGGAGCATCCACAGAATGATGGCATTAGATGGTACACCCAATAAAAGAGCACTGAGGTAGACAGCGGGTATTAGTTTGGTGCTCAGAGAGCTGGTGAGGTACTCCAGCGTGGTGTTGCTCACTTCTGTTAACGTGGAGTCATTTGACTTTTTTGAAGTGCATTTGTTTTCTCTGATACGGATGGTTGTTGTTTCCCCTTCTATAGCATAAGGGGGGATGTAATCATAGTCTCTCGCTGAAATTCCACGAAAAGTTTTGATAAGAGACACTGTTTTAATTGCAGAGCCATTCCGTGAAAATTCTGAAGCTTAGAAATAAAGTGAAAATTGTTAAAAAGGACAAACTACTGTATTAACAATATAACTCACCTTCAGGAGCAGAGAAAGATAACCATCTCTATGTGAAAAGCAATATAAGTTTAAAAGATTTGGGGATATTCTCCTCTGCTTGGGTGTTCAAATGTACATCAGTCTTCATTTATCATTTCACACCAAATCTTGAAAATTCATCATTAATGTAGTGTTAGCTGATCTTTCTGCATTTTGAGTGTTTTAAGTAAACTCTGATTACTGAAAACACCAGACACTTCTGTAATGCTTATGACCAGTGGAGGGTTTTTCCCAGTAGTAGGAATGTTGGTCATTCATCATACAAGCAGTCTTTGTTTAGGCTTGATCTAACACCATGACTATCCTTGTCACTTCACGTATGAAATGAATGACTGTAAAAGATGCAAAAAGCACTGTCTGGTCTAACACAGACTGAAACTTTCAAATTAGAAAACTGAAATTACCCTTAGTTTTTTGATCTCACATGTCAAATTGTTGTTCTTCAGCTTCTGACTAAAGCAAACCAGATCTTTTCAGGTTCTCATACCTGAGCAGGGCAATGTCTTGAGAATTGAAAACAAATGGTTGGGCAGGCATTAGATGTAATTTACTGGGAAGTAAATAAAACTTTTCAAGCAGCAGGAAAATTATCTGTAGTAAATATTGTCAGCATGTGGGCAGAAACAGTAATACTATTTTATTAACATCTGTTCCTCAGTCTTTAGTAGAGAAATTTGTAGAGACATTGACATCTTCACATGAAGCACAAATGTGTTCACAAGGCTTTTTAAAGCCATGTGTTGTAAAATGTATTTTTCACAGTAAACAGTTGTGCATTTGTGTCACTTAAATTTTCTTAGCTGCATTTAATCCAAAAATATTAATTGTAAAGCCTTCAGCATGGACCATGAAACTGGAATTCAGAAGCAAACTGACATATGGGTGAAAATCTTTGGACTTTTTTTACCTTTCCGTATTTGAATAAAATAAAGAGAATAGTTTTATTAGTGTTCACTGCCAGATTTACAGTAGAATGTTTTAAAATAATAATTAGCAGAATGAATAATTTTTGGTAGTTTTTTGATGGCTACTCCAGAGAACTAGTTTTAACCACTCATTAAAAGTCATACATGTGCCTGCGTCAGCTGATATGTGTGTAGATAAATAGATATAGGTATAAATACATATATATATATATATGTATGTATATTATATATGTGTGTGTATATATATATATATATTTATGTATACCAGCTTTTCAAAATGAGCTTGGTTTGAAAACACTTTTAATTCTAGGCAGGTTTATTATTTGATCATTTCCTGTAGTTATTTTTATCACAATAGTCATCTGAGCATTTCCTTCTAATAACACCATCTGTGAAGTTGTAAAACAAGACACTACAGGTTTAAAATTATTGTATCATTACAAAAATACTAGATAAAAGATGTGTCTTCAGTAAGTGCAGAAAGTCCCCTTAAACAAATCTTTTATAGAAAATAATGGACAGAGGTAAGGTGTCACTGAAATGAAAGAATAAAAATCGGATTTAAAGGAGACATCCTGGAGCAGATTTTTGTAACTGGTACATGCGTGTACAACTCATTTCAAGTTTGCAGCTGGTAGAGCAACAGCATTATGAAAAAGTTCATGTTATTGACTAAAATATGGAATAGATACAGAAAGGAGGACTCACCTGTGGTGCAAAGACTGGAGGTAAAAGAGAGCAGTCCAGTGAAAAACAGTATCTTCATTGTAGTGTGTGAAATCCAGCCAGCTGAACAATGGTGCTGCGCTAGTTCATCTCAAGAGGCGTTTTGTGGGGTCTTTTTCCCCTCTGTAAGGGACTAAAGAATGATTGATCTGTCCTCCAGAAGCATCCTGTAAGCATGAGGTTTATGGTAAGGAACTAATTTGTTCTTTGTCTGCTACAGCAAGAGGGTGTGACGTATCCAAATATGCACACATGACTCAGTTTCAGCCTCAGCCCAACACAGAGATAAAATTGCTTTACAGCAGCATTTTAACTCCTAATTTACCACAAGCCTGAAGCTGATATGCAGGGTTCTACTGACATTTGTACATACAGATACTTGGAATAAAAAGGTGCTTTCTGGAAAAATCAAGGGGTGTGTTCAGTAAATCCTCAAGAGTCTCGTTCAGAGACCAAAATGTCATGTGGGCTGAACTCTGTACCCTTCTTCAGAGAAAAGCTGGGCTTGCAGAAGAGTGTGATGATCTCAGTTTAGCAGAAGGAAAAGATGGAAAGAAGCCACACATATAAAAATGTTTCAGCAAAACTGCATTCTGCTTTGCCTTTTGCCCCCTGCCCACTGTTAGCTGTCTGGCTCCTTCAATCCACCTACTGCCTCTCCTCAGACAGTTTCCACCCCTCCACAGACTGCAGCCTCTAAAACCTTTCCCCTGTTTTCATTTGCTGCTTTTTTGATCCCTTCCTTTTACTCTGCCTGGCTTTTTTTTTTTTTTTTTTTTTTCCTTCTCTTTTTTTTCCCCTTCAATGCCAAATAGCAGCAGTTTGTTTCAGCAAGTAAAACTAGCCTAAGCCTTGGTCTAGCTTCCAGGCTAGTCGTGAGGCTCAACATATGTTGTACTTGGCTCTGGAGCAGTATTTGTGTCTGTTCTTGTATTTAATGTGTAAAAGCTGGATACCAGATTAGGAAGTCCCAATGCTTTTCTCAAAATTCAGTGGCAGTTTGGAAATTTATTAAACATTCTCTCAAGTGCTAACTCTCCCTTGGTAGAAAAATAAGCAGTATGTGTCCACTGTCCTGTGATTGTCTGACACCACTTCATGTTATTTATGTATTCTGCTACCTTGTTTACATATATGGTGTAAGCTGAAGAGCATGTCTTTGGTGGTTTTTTACCCTGTTTTCTTTTTGTAGTTTCTGAGGATATCAGATTTATTAGATCTTTGGCCTGAGGTTCAACCAGGGATACTCATTGCAAAGCTGCTTCTTTGTCCACACTGTTTTAGTCTAAATGTGTTTCTAGCTGGTTTTTTTTTCCCCTGAATTATTTGTGTGTATATTTTCCTAGATCTCTTTATCAATACATTCCAGCTTCTCTCATCGTTAGTCTGTTATAGGCCTGACACTCCTATTTCCTCTCCAGCATGAATTTCTCACCCACCTACTGGAATAGATTTTAAATATTACTTTAACCCTGTTTTATCTGCTGAAGTGCTGGTATCACGAGTGAACCTGGCAGTAGCGCTGGTTAGTGGGGATGTTGATGCCACTCTATTACACCTTCTATTTTAACTTGGGTTTAATGTCATGAACTTCAGGCCTGAAAGAAGAGCGGTACCTATTCTGCTGCTTAATTACAGAAATGTTTCCATGAGCTAAATCGTCATTACTAAAGCTGAGCTGTCGTTCTATGAGAGTATTCACTGTTATTTTCTAATGCAACATGTACTTAGATATACACAAGGATCCTTTCCAAATAAGGGATTTTGAAAGAAAGCCAACTTCCTGTAGTCTTCTGTTATTCTCTCGTGCTATCACAGTGCTGCCTGGTAATGTGTGATTTTATTTGACTCGGACTACTTTGCCTACATATCATGGAAATAAAAATGTTTCAATTTTTATTGATCTTTAGTAGAATGAATTCTATGCCAGCAGTATCAGCAAATTCTGTTCTTCTAGACATCAAAACTTTCAGAGATTTGTATCTGAACAGGATCTTTTTCAAGTCAGTAAATAGAATATGAACGTGTTTCATTGATGATTTTAAACAGTCAAATCCTTTTTTGTGTTCTAGAGCTTTGCAAAGGAAGGATTGTATATTGGAGCTCTGTCACTACATTGAGACAACTCTTATTATTCAGTTTTTTCAAGGCTTTTTACTGTCCTTTTTCCAGGAATCTCAAGACGAATCAGCGCTTCTGTGGCTGGATGAAATACAAAGAGGAATCAATGACAGCAATAACAACATAAAAGAAGCAGCAACCTGTAAGCATTAACCTGCATCTCCACTGCTCTTGTTTTTCTTGGTCTTGGGAAAAGGAAATTGGTAATTTATATTTTCCACTTCAGGGAAGGTGCAAGCCCTTTAAATACATGAAAAGAAATTAATGCGTGTTCTTTGTCATACTAAAACTGAGATGAGTTAAAACCACAGGAGTGGTGTTAGTTCTGTCTAAAGTGGTAATCTTTAAGGTGTGTCTAATAATTCAATGGATTTGGTTATACAGGTTTACATCATGACCAATCTTTCTAATGTCAGTGTATCTTCATGTAGCTCCTGAAATATATGAATGAGAACAGATAAGCTGTTCAGAAGCTTGTTTTGCTATATTTAGGACTAAAATATTTATGCATATTTTAAGGGCAAATTTTTATGTTTACGATTTTGCTTTTTCATATTTCTTTATATTGTCTTTTGTGGATTGCTGACAAACAAAAGTCAGGAACACCTTAACTTTTAAAGCAGTGTACAATGAAAGCTAGCTCTTTTTGAAAAGCATATGCTCTTCCAGTCTGTAAAGAAGAGGAAATCTATAGGAAAAATGCTGAGGCTTAATCTGTCAGAGTGCTGTGTACTGAATGCACTCAACGCCTTTTGTCAAAGCTTTGATTGAATAGAATAATTTTAGAAAAAATATTCGTAATACGTAATAAACTTTGGCAAGGAATGTAGAAGCAAGCACCACTGGGTTTATGGGGCACGTTGGAGAGCACAGTTGATGTGCCCGCCTGTACCAGGCCAGGTCCAGCAGAGCACAGACAAGGCACTGGGCATTGGACAGCCTTCTGCTTCACTGGGCTTGGGGTGAGTCAATGTTGCTTTCTGTTGCACCTTCGGAGCCTGTGAATGCAAGTGCTGAAGTCGATGCATTCCTGCAGTGCTGTGCTCAGCCATCCCTGTCAGGAGCTACTGCTTGGCAAGCTGTGGGTGGAAGAGAACACAGATGGACATTACAAATACCTATCCCTGCTACAGGAACATTGCATTTTGTGTTACTATAACTTTAGAAATTACTTAAACAACTAATATCGTCTTCACATAACAAGGCAGATATACTGAAGATAGGTGAAGTGTTTTTGTAGGTCACATATCCATAGAAAGCACTGGGCTTGTGTTTTCTGAGACAGGATCAGATACACACACATTGTCTCAACCAAGCTTTTGTACTCAGGAGTGCTGATATCTTCTTTTGTGGAAAAACGTGCTTCCCATGAACGCCACCCGGAGCCATGAGGAAACATGAGCACAGAGAAGGGAAGGAAAGGCGTAGCTTATAAACAGATTTGAGTTAAACGTAAAGATCAACTTAAAAATGCCCTCGTTTATGTTCTCTGGTGTAAAAACATTAAGAATATGATCATAAGCAGCCTGCAGAAATTAGGACAGCATAATTCATATAGCAATACCATACAGTGTTACTAATGGTAAATCACTGGTCCATCCACTATCTAGTTGTTGTACTAAAATCCTTTCTTATAATCTGTGTTGGTAATAAATGCACAGCTTTTCACAATCAAGAATGCCCAGTGGAACTGTTTTAATTTTCACTTTTAGGAAAAAAACCCCTAATTTTGTGTACTCTACCCTGTAAGTTGAAAAGAAGCACTGTCAGTGCAGCACATTCTTAAAGAGCTCTAAAGTTTTGCAGCTAAAACCTGAGATTTAACATTTCCCCACGGCACAGAACCTAATACTTCCTATAACCAACACATCCTGTCTCAGGAAGTTTGCATGTTGTGTTCACGTAGTCTAAACTGAAAGTTCAGCTTGATCACAACTTGGAAAGGAACTTTGCTTTGATCTATCACACAGGCACTATTTTTGAAAGGCAAACAGCTCCAAAACTTTCACAAGGTAGTCAAAGATGTATTTTTCAGTTTAAAAAGTGGTTTTGAGATTGCTGCAGTAATGGCAATAAAATAAGAGAAGATACTGGCAGCAGTACTGAAACAGTCTTGATCACTTCCAAACTAACTTTTATGCCTTATATAAATACTAAATGGTACACAATTAAAATTTTTAAAGGCTTTTGCAGTTGTTCCTGTCAGTAAAGGACACTGTGTCTTCTACCTTTATTTAGGAAGAAGTGTTCAGTAAGTGCTGGTGCACTTCCTAACTGATTGTGGTGCTTGCTCTGTGTTTTGCATCACCTTGCTTCACTTCTTTAGTAAGTTCAACCATTGTACTCCTTATCTAAGTGGAGGACAAAAAGAGATTGGCCAAATATCAGCTGTATAGCCTTCAGGAGTAGATTTGAGCACTGACTTCAGTCTTGCACAGGAAGAGTCTGTCAAAGCAGGAAGTCTGTGTGTCCTGAGAGAGTCCAAGCTATAGGAAAAAGCTGATCTTTGGCCTTGTTGGGAGTTCAGGCTTATCACAGAAGACAACTGTGGCTTTGTATATCACAGCTGTTTAAAAGGGAGGATGGGTGTGGAAAAAAACCCTTTGCAGTGTTGATCTGGTACTGGCATCCTAACTGCTAGAGAAGCAGACTGGAGCTGACAGTTTTCTGGCAGTTGGGGGTGGCTAACCTCCAGTTATCTTAGGATTTTTCAGGGTCCAAATGGCCTTTCTCTAGAGCAACAGCCACAGTAATAACTGCTAGCATTTAAAATGAAAGGAGTAATTTCTGTTGAGTTTTTTTACCTGATAAAAACTTTTCATACATTTTCCTTCAAAAATACAAATATAATTAATTAAAAGATGAGGAAAAGCCAGATGGCAGTGGACCTACATAAATGAATCTTAGCTTAAGTTGTGCTTTCTTTTGTCTTTGTAAAAATATCTTCTAGCACCCTTAACTACATGATGAAAAGGAGGAAGGAAAGCATTCAAATACTGCTGAACAGAGTTCATGAGGCACAAGGGACTGTGTATGAGTATGGGGCCAGCAGCAGCCAGCTATAATGTGTGGCTTCCCAGTTTTTTCTGCTTCCTTGCTGCTGAGGCCCGATGCCTGGATATCACAGTGCCAGAGCAATGATAGAAAGACATTTCCAGTACATGTGTGTGCTGGGCAGAGGTCTGTTTCAAAGCACAGAATGGATGTTCTAGCTCTATTCACTTGTTCCTCTGTGTATGGATCTTCAATTTAGATGTGAAGGAACACCTTTAAAGACCAGAGCAGTGATTTCTAAAGCAGCCTAAACATCTAGTGGGTAAGGTACTTTTGGAGTGGCATGTGCTTCCACATGCATGCTGCCAGGTGTTGTGGGATCTGTTCCCTCAGTGATGGTGGAATTTGTGCAAGGAAGCCCTGAATTAGAGTATGGTAAATGCCATATAACATCAAAGTCTGCACATCCTTCACAGCATCACCTCTCAGGGTGCTTTTATATGCCCTGAAAGCAAAAGCTGCATCTCTGGCTAATTCAAGGCCGTGAATTAGCTTTAAACAAGTTCCTGAGGAGGCAAGTTCAAGAAAGCGTTGCTTCATGATGCTGCAAGAATTTACTGAAGGCGATCAGTTTTCATTCCCATTTTGCACAGTAGAAGTGAATGTCAGATGTTTACAGCTTGTAACCAAATTACTTCATGTACCCCTAGAAGGCTTGATCCCAAGTGATCAGTGGATGATGGCCTGTCTCTTAGGGCAGGCTGAGTGTGTGGGTACTTGCCATCCTCAACCCCTGCCCTACTGTCACCTGCATGGGGAGCAGCTGTGCCCTCAGACAGCTCTCAGTTGTGCTGTGGCTGCATCCGAGCCTGGGTGGAGCAGACACTTTCTACCTAACACACTTGTCCTTACAAGCATGAAGGAAGCTGAAAATGGGTAGAGCACTGAATTGCTGAGTATGCCATGTTGTCTGTGTGTGCCAGTGTTAGAAGTCCATTTTCAAAGTTTCTGGAAGCTAGAGTTATGGGTACATAGAGTATCAGACACTTAATTTTTCTGTGTTATTGTTTGACCCTAGTGGCTGTTGGAATAACAATGATTAACAAGAGCTTGGAGAAAGGTGATTCACAGCCAGTCCTGACGATACTACAGTCAAGGTTTGGATTACGAGTCATTCCTGAATGTGCTGAAGCCTACTTCAGGAAGCTCTCTGAAGCCAAGAACATGAAAACTACGGAAGGTAAAAAACTTCCTAAACAGGACAGTTCCACATGTCCATATCACTGAGGCAACCAGAAAGCTAGAACAAGATATATCTGTAAATTGAGGGAGACAGCTGCTGCTTCAAAATCTTTTGACAAACGTTATACTTTTCCAAGCACATTTTATATGATGTTGTACTGTTGCACACATAATGCAGACCACAGTACCTGCTGAGAAATAAGTCTAGTGATTTCCAGGTCAAGCTGAGACTTTCTAGTCTCAAAACTGCCTCTGAGTGAATTTAGGGCAGCTCCTCTGTAACTGTCAATAGATTAGTCCATTTCCTCAGAAAACTCTTATTACTTGCTGACAATTTTTTTCATATTGGCAGATGCAGAGATGCACACATCAGTCTTTCAGATCACTGTCAAGATCAGTACCTGACAGTGTTCACAGCCCAACTGTGGTCCCTGTGCATTGCCAGAGCAGCAGTTACCAGCAAAATCTGTGTCTAGAATCTGTTCTTAGCAGATGATGGGATGTTTTGTCATGTTAGAGCTGCAAAAGCTGGTCATACCTAACAGCAGCCAAGTTTAGCTAATGATTACAAAAAAATTACTGTCAGTGTAGTACCCGTTCTTGCAGTAGATGGGCATGTTTCACTTTGCAGCATGAGTATTTTTAAGGCCTTACTTGTTTTACCTTGGGGCCTTTTGTCCATGAGGAAATGAGGTTTTTCCTGCTTGTCAGGATGCAGACTGGTCTACCAAAGCAATAAGCAAGAAAATTATGTGGATATAGGAAATGTCATGTGTGAGGTACAAGTAAGTCCAGAATTTGGGCAGAAGACAAGAAAAATATTTTTCATAAACAGTCTGTTTCACTTATGAGTGGTGATGTAAGATGTTTTAGGAGCGCTAACTTGACACATTAGGGTGTCAGGTTTGCTCTAGAGGAATGACCCTCATCCACCTAGCAGGGTATTCTGAAAATCCTTACTACAAAAAGGCCCAAGATGTATAGAGATTTTGTGTGTCAAAGGGGTGCACAGCAAGTACAAGGAGGGGAAATGGATAGAGAGAGCTGCAATTTATCACTGAAACAGGACACAAATTTGTACTAATAGTATGAACTGCTTTTAGGTTCCAGTGAAAGTCCATGGATTAAACTTGTAATGAAAGGCATGTATGATTACTACTACAATGTGGAAACCGAGGAAGGTACCTGTGTTGCCCCCAGAGGGGTTGTACCAAAAACTTCATGGTTAACTGGTGAAGAAATCCAGGTAGGTGGCTAAAACATAGGTTTTTATTGCAAAAGCAACATAAACATTTGAGAGAGCGCGAGACATGAAATTATCAAGAGGCTGTGGTGAGTGAAACTGAAGGTCACTTTATCAGTATCTGCTTCTGACAAGAGCAGCAACTTAAATCTAAGCAGACAGTGATAGGCAGCACTGTCTCCTGTCTAGTGTCTGGCAATGATTTAGGGGTTTCCTTACTGGAAGTTAAAGCATTTTTTTAATGACCATCAGCACACACCAATGGAGTAAAGTCTGATTGCTTCCATATCCTTTTGTAGGACTTTTCATTGACCTATAACAAATAATTTTATGATGTATTTGTGAGCAGGTGGAACCACCATTTTCTGTTTAAATCTAATCCTCTGATTCTCCAGATTCAAGAGGATGAGTGTGCTATTTTAGCTTCCTTACTGTAGAGGTTTTGCACTAGTGTGAAATAGAACAAAGCAGATCACACAACCCTCTGAGTAATTTGTTCTTCTATATTCTGATGCAGCTCACCTAAGTTACAGGCTTACTCCTCTACACAAAGAAGTCGAGTCAGTGTAAGTCCTTCTGAAATTCTGAATGCAGCAGTACTTGAGTGTCCTCAACAGAGAACTTGCTGCTTCAGTTAGTATTTCTAGATGTCTGAGCTGTCTGCTCCATGAAGGCACTTGTAAGTGTTAGGAAAGCAGAGCCCTGCTGATGTATAAAAGAATACTCTCTTAAAATAGCATACTTGAAAAACTGAAGCTTGAAAGCTGTTCAGTTACCTGTCATGTAGGGTTCAGCAGTAACAACATAGCTCTTTCTTCTTACTGATTAAAATGTAGGGGTGAATCAGAGAGACTTGGATTGGGTGAACATAAACTGCAGAAATGGAGAGAACATAGTACAAATTCCAGGATGGTTTTGTCTTTTAAATGACCTTTTTCCATCATCTCTTACAGAACATTTCTGGGCAAGTTACAGCAGATTACAATCGAGAGCAGCTGTGGCTTGCTAATGAAAATCTGATTGTTGGGCTGCAAGCCCGAGCAAGGGGATTCTTAGTCAGAAAAAACTATCAGGAGAGAAAAACCTATCTTCAAAACCAGGAACCATCTGCCATCAAAATACAGGTACTGTTCTAGAACAAGAAGGTAATGTGGCTTGGGCTGCTTTTTCCATGTAACAGTGACGTGACTGATTACTACCACTGATAAAATTCTCAAACAGATCTGTCTCCCTGTTTCCAGCAGCAGCAGTTTAAAATTCTACATCTACAAATATAAGTGCTTTCACATAGCAAATATCCAATTTCAAAAGAATCTATTGTATCCACCTCCAGTGAAAGTTACTTGGGAAAAGCTCATTACTGCACAGCCCTGGCTTTGTTCTGACCTGCTCAGATTTTTTGTGGTGTGCCTAACTATGCACAGTACAAGACCAGAAGGTATTTGTTAAGTATCGAAGCAAAAATTCCTTGGCAAAGCATGATTAAGAAATACATTCCTTACTAGACTATCCCTAGTTGGAAGTGGTTTGTTTCTGCTCCATGAAGTCATAGCTGGACAGGGAGTGGCAGCTGCCTTGGTGTTCTTTAGCAGTATTTCTTGGATGTTTCCAGTTTGCTAAACTCTAAAAGGAAATGTTCTGTTGAGGGTGCAAACATTGACAGAGGCATGCACACTGGTTTTCAATGGTGAAATATCCAGCTCCTATTAGGAGCAATTCATTCCACCACCCACTCAAAAAAGAAAAAAAAAAAAAAAAAGGAAAATACACAAGATTTTTTTTTAATCTACAGTAACTGCGTTTAACAATTCATTATGACAAATATCTTTACCACTAGTAGTTGTTATTGGGATTGACTTTTCACTTTCCAGCATGGTGTCTGAGCCCAGTAAAGAATTGTACTTTGAGAAATTCAAAGTCTGTGTGAATAGGTTCAAAATATGGAGAAATGTATGTAAAAACAGTTGTTCTGTTTTCTTTCTGTTGGCATTAAAGTAGAAATGACTTGTGGAAAGACAACAAAGAGGACAAGGCTGGTGTCACTGGCTGATAGAGATGATAGGCAAAAGCAGCAGTAAAAGTACCTGCTATCCCTGTCACTGCGTTCCTTGACAAGTGTTTGTTTCTGAGCTAGATTCTTTCAGAGTCATCTGAAGGAATTAACTTGGAAAAGAGGCCAGGGCAAGAACAATATGGCTTCAGATAGGTAAGGGACAACTTCTGGATGCAACAGAGTGGCAGAATGGGTAGAGCTGGTAGAGACCACAGCAGATCATCTGGTCCAAACTCACTTTTCAAGCAGGATTATCCCAGAGCACATGGCACAGGCTTGCATCCACATGGTTCTGGAATATCCCCAAAGGCTCCACATCTTCTGTGGTCAATCTGTTCCAGTGCATGATCACCCATACAGTAAAGAAGTTCTTTCCCCATATTGAAGTGGAACTTACTGTGCATCACTGTCTGCCCATTGCCTCCTGTCCTTTTTGCTCAGCACTCCTGAGAAGAGCCTGATCCACCCTCTTGACACGCTCCCTTCAGACAATTGTAGACATTGATGAGGTCCCCTCTCAGTCATCTCTTCTTAAGGCTAAATAGGCCCAGCTCCCTCTGCCTTTCCTTGTAAGGGAGATGCTCCAGACCTCTGATCATCATTTTAGACTGAATCCACCCCAGCAGCTCCATGTCTGTGTTGTCCTGAGGAGCCCAGAACTGCACACAGCACTCCAGGTGAGGCCTCACCAGGGCTGAGTAGAGGGGCAGGATCACCTCCCTCCACCTCCTGGCAGTGCTCTTCCCAATGCCTCCAGGATTAAGAGAGTGTTGAAATCCCTACTGACATCAAGTAGACAATGTCCACTGCTCTCCTCTTACCCTTACATGCTTACTTTACAAACACATGGTGGCTATTCCTGATCATTGTTATCCACATGGACAGAAACGGTCCCCATATTGAGGCACTCCATTGCTGTTCCAGGGATGGGAGATGAGGCTAAGTAATGGCCAAGAGCTGGAAGTCACTTGTGGGATGAAGCCAGTGACTGGGATGATAAGGATGTGGGTGTGTACTGGTGATAAGGATGAATTCAGGAGTGTGAAGGAAATAGCACTGGACAATAAAGTGTGCTGAGATTGGTTGAAATTAACATGACATGTATGAGGGCACTGTAAAAAATAGAGGCAAGCTTACTTATACCTTAGTTATCTCTTTATCACAATGGCAGACTTCTTTTTAAAAGATAAACACTGTTAATGGTTTTAGTGTGTTACATAGATTTAATAAATATTAGTTTCTTACTAGGTATAATGGTCTTCTGCCTTCTCTAAAATAGGCTTTCTGGAAAGGATTCAAACAAAGGAAAAGCTATGTTGACAGATTAAAGGTGCTTCAAGGCAATGTTGCTGCTATTGTTAAGGTAAGAACACCTAAATATGTTTTGGGGGCCAAGTATGCTTTGTCCCTTGACATAGTCCATCACCACCTGGGAATCAGAGACTAGGAGCACAGGCTGAAGGTTTTCCAGAAATTTTTGTGGCATTGAAAGTCATTTAACTGATAGGTTAAGCAAATTGCTTCTTGAAAGCTCTGTGTTTGACTTCCAACAGGCTTTGCAGAACTTGAGGGGCTCTTGAAAGAGATTTCCTTACATTTCTCTGTCCAACACTAAACTAGAAAACATTTGGGATGACAGTGTATTATTTCCTTTAAAAAATCTTTCGCTCTGAAAAGTGCTCACTTTTCTGAGATGCTAGTGGGACAGTTGCATCACAATTGGATTGTAGATCACAGATGGAATATTGTCACAGGATCTCCTGTTTTTGAAGGAGACTGGTCTACAATTGAGACCTGAAGGTATAAATTATTTCCAAAGATAATGTTATGCACAGGTAGTAGAAGCTTGAACTTAGCTTGATTTAGTGGCTAAGTGGAAACCCCTTTATCTCGTCACCGGCCAGTAAGTACAGTCATCTATGGCCCTGAGCACACAGGTTCAGCATGCCTGCAGAAGCAGACATTCAAAAGTAATTGAAACACACACATAAAAGTTTGTGCAGTGTCCCTTAACATTTTTAAAATTTTATTGAATTTCCAGATTCAGTCATGGGTCAAAATGTGGCTAGCAAGGAGAGCTTACAGGAACCGCCTACAGTACTTCAAGGATCATGTAAGTAATTTTTCTCCGTTTTGAACAGTAAGCATTAAAATGTGGTAGTACTATTGCAGGGGCAGTTTTGGGAAACAGGAAAGAGGGTGCAAGTTTTGCAGTATGCTTCTGAGCAGAAGTGTATCGCAACTAATTATTTTGCCTAATCTTGGTCCCTTTCAGAATGACCAAATTGTGAAAATACAAGCATTTCTTAGAGCAAACAAGGCCAGGGAGGACTACAGAACACTAAGTAAGTAGTAACATTTGGATGTTGTGTGTTTGAGGGCAAGTATGTTACTGTGTTCAGTCAGGGCTTTTTAGAAATTTCACGTGAGATTTCTCAGTCTCTTATTTAACTTCAAAAGCAGGTGCAAGTGTTTGTAACACAACTGTTCTACAGCGGGAACTATTTTGGATAGCTGTACTTTTAAAGTATGACAAAAATATTGCTAACTGGCATAAACTTCAAATTTTATGCACAGTGATCAGTTTCCTGAGGGCTTTAGGGGTGTTAGTCAACTAACAAGCCTATTTTCTTCCACTGTAGTTGGTGCTGAAAATCCACCCTTGACTGTTCTGCGCAAATTTGCCTACCTCTTGGACCAAAGTGACTTAGACTTTGAAGAAGAACTGGAAGTAACAAGGTTAAGGGAAGAAGTGGTTACAAAAATTCGGTCCAATCAACAGCTGGAGAAGGATTTGAACTTAATGGACATAAAGATTGGACTGCTGGTGAAAAACAGAATCACTCTTCAGGTCAGCAGGCTCTGTTCAGGCTCCCTTGGTAGCACGCACTGAGCACTTCCCCATGTGGAAGGAACTCAGGGTTACACAACCCAGCTGAGGCTGGAAGGGATCTCTGGAGGTCATCTGGTCCAAACTCACTACACAAGCAGGGACACCCAGAACAGGTTGCCCAGGACAACGTCCAGATGGCTGATTATCTCCAACAATCTGAGCAGCCTGTTCTAGTGCTCAGTCACCCTCAATTAGTCAAAATACTCCTGGTAAATGAAGCACTATCTTGACATGGTTCTACCTTGTGATGTTGTTCCGTTGTCCTGAGTTGAACAACGCTGTGTTTTGCCAGTTGTGGACAATTGTAACTATCTGTCAGATTTAAAATCTTTTACATTTTTTCTGTGTTAGAATAGAGTAGACTTCTGATCATATTGAACAGCTTGCTCAAGGCTAATTAATCATTAATTAGTCTGTGTAGGAGATCAGGCCTCACATAATCATTGTTAGTAAGCCACACTGGTGAAAGATGAAGATGTTAAAAAACTGGGTAGTGAGTAGTGCAGCAAAATTTACAAAGTTGCTAATTAAGGCACTTAGAGTAATACCGCACGGTATTTAACATGGTTGGGAAAATGTTCGTTTTTCCAATCTACCTGTTTTGTGAATATATAATCCAGAGTTTTGGTCATCTTTCTGCAGGATGTGGTACTGCACAGTAAGAAACTTAACAAAAAGAGAAAAAGTCAACTGGAAGAGATGGTTATGGTTGACAAACAGGGCATCAAAGGTTTGAGTAAGGAGAGAAGAAAAAAATTGGAGGCTTATCAACACTTATTCTACCTTCTACAGGTAAATTTTAATGCAAAAATTAACATGGCAGCAATTTTTTGAAGAAAAATTAGAAATATATTGTACTATTAAATTTTTTTAATTATTGTATTAGTGATTATAAAAGTATTTCCAGCTAACATGCAGACTGCAGCAGACACTATGGTCAGTTTCTAATAGTTCCTGTAATTGAGAAAATCCTTGTTGTTTTTAAAGTGTGCAGCAAATATGTCTGGTTTTTGCTTGACTGTAATTCAGTCTGTACAGAACATCAGAACATTCTGTCTGAAGAGAAATGTTTACCTCCATGTAGTCCACATAAATTACTGTCACTAGTGGCGTACACTGCATGTGGTGGAAGGGAAGTGGTCTGCAGTGCAGTTCACAGGACATGATGTATCTGTTCTTGTGCTTTTTTTATCTGACCTCACTGACATTTTTCTAGAAGAATTTTAGATCCTCCCAGGGCAGACGCCCTCCCCAGAAGAATGTAGTATGCAAAGTTTTCTTGGTAGATAGCTATTGTCATATGGTAAATCCAATTGTCAACAAACACATAGATGCAGAGAGGTACTATCCAGAGACTGCAAATAAAATCCTTAAAGGAGCTTCTCACTGATTGTGCAGTATTCCATGTTTCTTACGTACTAGGATTTGGAGAAAAGAAAAACATACATGGAAAAGTGACATATATTCAAATCAACATAACTGCTTTAGTAATGAAAAAATGTAGAGAGCTGCCCTCCAAGTGGGGGGAGTTTGTTCTGGACAACCATATGCAAGTAATTTTTTTTGCTTTGTAGACTAATCCCACCTATCTGGCAAAGCTGATTTTCCAGATGCCACAAAACAAATCAACAAAATTTATGGATACAGTCATCTTCACTCTGTACAACTATGCCTCCAATCAACGGGAAGAATACCTGCTTCTCAAACTCTTCAAAACTGCTCTAGAAGAGGAGATAACGTATGTGCAATCACAAAAAATATTCAGCTAGTTTATGTTTTAGACAGTTCAATGAATGCTTCCTGCTTAAAGAAATCTGGTGGTTAATCTTTAAACTACCATAAAATTATGTATATAATTTTATTACAAGAGAACTTTGTTTTCTGGGTGTCACTCTTAACCTCCAGTGATTGCTGATTCAAGAAAAAAATAATCTTTCTATGGCAGACTATATTCCTCTATGAAAAAATGGTTGTAAAAAGGTGCTAGGGCTTCTTGGTTTGTGCTTGAGTATGTAAGGGTAAAGAAAGTGTTACCTTTCTTCATATAATCTTATGTTCTGTAAGTGAAGATTGGTGGCTTATCCTGAAATAATGAAATGTTATTTTATGCCCTTAACAGATACAGGCTGAACAGGTATTTGGGTCTGAATCAGTAAATTAGCTGCCACGGACTATGCTATGTTCTGGGACATTACTGTAACACATGCAGAATTCAGACAGTAGTCTCTCTATACCACCTTGTTTTACATAAAAACATTAAGAAATAGGCTATATAAAGAGGTTTCAGCGTAGAAATAGAGTACTTTTAAAAGTGTGGGATTTGAAAATATGGATAACTGCACACGTAAGTCAGAACTCTTCTGTTCCTGATACAGCTCTAAGGTAGACCAGATTCAGGATATTGTTACTGGAAACCCCACTGTCATTAAGATGGTTGTCAGCTTCAATCGAGGCGCTCGTGGACAGAACACTCTGCGCCAGCTCCTGGCCCCAGTGGTGAAGGAAATCATGGAGGACAAGACTCTCATAATCAACACTAGTCCTGTGGATGTTTACAAGGCATGGGTAAACCAGCTAGAAATGCAGACTGGTGAGGCCAGGTGAGTGAGGAAGCTGGACATATTGTACCATACACATGAGGAATCCCTCAGTTCTGCTCTCCTGTTCTTTCTCTGACAAATTGTCCTGTACTTGTGCCCATGTACCCCTTCTCAATCTTCCTCTAGCAGAGAGATTTTGGGGAGAGATGGTTGACAAACAGATGCTTTAACTTGTTCTGAAAAATTAAAGGATCACTTTCATTGTCATGACCTTCCAAAGTCAATTACTTGATCTTTGTAAATGTAATAGATTATGCCGTGGAACAACTTAATCTGTTTCTCAAGTTTTTTACTAACAGCATGTTAGTAGTGTCCCAGGCTTTTGATGAGCTATGCTGGGATAGGGATGTGGAGATTCATGTTTTATATTTGTATTCTGCTTTTGTCATTAAGGGAAAGTACGTGATAACATGTGCACTTGCAACTAATCAAATTACTTACCTCCAGAAAAAGGAAGCCAAAGCATCTAAGACTTTTAGTAACAAAATCCAGCTTCAGTTGTATTTGTCAGACTTTTGTTATGAAGAAAAAAAAATAATTTATTTTCAAATGTATTTAACCTGGTTTCATGTTTATTTTTTTGCTTTGCAGCAAACTGCCATACGATGTGACCACAGAACAAGCACTGACACATGCAGAAGTGGTCAATAAACTGGAATCATCTATTCAGAGTTTGCGGGCAGTAACTGACAAAGTTCTCACTTCCATATTCTCTTCTCTCAATATGATGCCGTAAGTGCTGTGTTAGGACTCTCCAAGCGGCAGCTCATGTGCAGTTCACTTGAACCTCTGTGGTGGAGATCCTTTCAAATCCTTTCCATGCTTTCAAAGCCTTGTGATACTTCCTCTCGGATGAGTTGCCCAGTAGAGGGAGTGGTTTCTCTGCCTCTGCCCTGCTTTAGCAGCCTGGCAAACCTCTCCCCGTGCTTGAAACGTTTTGTGTTTGCCATTATCAACTCGTTCTAGTGTTTCAAGGGAGTGGGCATGAAGCCAGTAACTTCAGCTGACTAGAATGATTGCTTTCTGTTTCACCTAAGCCTTTTCCAATATTTTGCCTTTTCATCTGTTCTACATGTAGTTATGGAATGAGATACATAGCCAAAGTTCTGAAGAGCTCACTTCATGAGAAATTCCCGGATGCAACTGAAGATGAACTATTAAAGGTAGACTTCCTAGGGCACACTGCCAGCAGCTTGTTGTTTTACTGACAAAGTGGATTTTTATTAACACTAAATATTCTAAGGAACTGGGAAAGCAGCATTTATTGAAGGAATTTGGCACTTCTTATCGAGTTGTAAAGGGGCTGAGGAAGGGGAGCAGGGAATTCTGTTGCCACAATATAAGTATGTTAATCTGGGTGCTCAGCAATTCTTATGAAAGAGGGTGCTCAACCTGTTTTGGATAGTAACTGACAAGGCTGGAGTTTACCTGAATCATCCTGGGGCTTGGATTGGTGGTGAGGTCCTTGTGATCACCAGTCCTTTCATTGGAGAACACTGTAGTCCTCTCCTTTTTTTCTCCCCTATCTAAAGTTGTTACCATGTTAAGAAATTGTAATTTAAATTCAATGAGGAAGGTTTCTAAAAGAAAAGTTTGAGTAGATTATACTACACTTGGATTACATTACACTTAAGATGCATGTAAAAGTTGTAGAAATGGCATTTGTACAGACCGAAAAATAAGGTGTGAGTGTAAGTATGGTACTGGCACAGTGGCTGTTGTTACCCTACCACAGCTGTGGTGTCTCTTCAAAGGACTTAGGGGAATTGCTCCATAAACCTTCTAAAAAGCTGAGAGACTGACAACCCTGTCACATTAGGACTATTTTGCACTTCAATAAAGACTCTTTTATTGATGTTTAATTGCATGGTTCTAAAAGTAGAACGTTTTCATTTTAGCAAAACTTCCCTATTCTTCACTGTCCATCACTCCAGCAATACAGTTTAAAAAATTCCTCAACACATTAAAAAACTTAGGTAGCAAATGGAGTACCCACTTGAACATCTTTAAATGTGTAAGCTGGAAGTTCTGCAGGTGCATACATATAAGCTAAAGCAAACTTCAGAAAGCAAAGTCCTGCCTGTTTCTGAGAACAGGAATTCTTTGAAGTTGGCATCTTCAGAAGATGCTGCAGCATTGTTACAGAAACTGCAGTTTGGGAAATCTGTTCTCTAGATTTCTAGGGCTGCACTGCAGTACAGTCTCTTTGAGAAGTAATGGATCCCCTTATCAGTGAGTGCATTAAATGCTGCCAGTTATCTGCAGCACTTCAAAGAATGACCTTGAGAGCGGAACCTTGCAAAATTTAGAAGAGTTGTGTTTGTGTTTAACTCCATGTCTTGCATTAGCTGAACTACAGCCAGTATCAAATTGAAATGTGGTTGTAAAACTCCATAACTGGTGTTCCCAGGTGTTGTAGGAGGAGTATCATGTAAGAGATTCTTCCAGTTAGCCCCATAGGTAATGTGCATCTTAAGGATTCTTCTAGCACCTGTTCCTATGGTCTAATTTAGAAGTAGAAATGGTTGGTCATGTTTTGTAAGATGTCACTCCTGTATGCAAAAGGAAGATCTCTTAACTTTTTTCTCTGTTTTCTTTAGATTGTTGGCAACCTTCTGTACTATCGCTACATGAACCCTGCCATAGTTGCTCCTGATGGCTTTGATATAATTGATATCACAGCTGGGGGCCAGATACACCCTGACCAGAGGAGGAACCTAGGCTGTGTGGCAAAAGTTCTCCAGCATGCTGCTTCTAACAAACTCTTTGAAGGAGAAAGCGAACATCTGTCATCTATGAACACTTATCTCTCACAGACCTACCAGAAGTTCAGGTATGCACAGCCCTTACAAATACCTACAGACTAGGAGCTTTCCTGTAGGATGAGTAAGGGAGGTGGACTCCTTGTTGATAGGAATTTCCTGTTCAAAATGTTAAAAATGTTGAGTGATATGGCAAAGAGAAATTCTCACTGACAAAGAAGCAGGAGCAGGAGTAACAGGTTGTATTTTAGCTTGTGCATTAATTTGATATTATCTCTGCTGTCTTGCTTGCCGTTCTTTACTGCAAACACAGACTGGGAACAGACTGTGGTAACTCATTATCCAGAAGAATCAATGTCTGCTTTGATTAGGGAGGACATCTGAACGTTTTGTCTAAGGAAGAAACAAATATTTGTCAGGAAAAAGTTGTAGGGTTTGTTTTTTATTCTCTCATCTTTGCTCACAGATTCTATATAGATATAATTATTTTATCTTGCAGTCATAGGAAACTGCATGTTTTCCTACATTCTGGGACACAATTTCTTTGGGGTTACTGCCCATTCATTGCTATTACTTTGTGGTATTGTTGAGTGTTGTAATGAACTTGCACTCAGAATTTCTGTCTTTAATGTCTGCCCTTTGTGAAAGCAAATGCACTGTTCATGTAATGGGTTTCCTTGAGAGATGTCAACCATGGACACAGAGATAATTCAACTTAGTAATTTTAATGAAGTATTTAAGGGCATGACATAAACATGAAGAAGATATAAGGTAGAAAGTGTTACAGCTAGAATAACAAATGCCAAATTAAAGAGCACTGCTCTAGTCAGCCCTCGATTGCTACAAAAGGAAGAATCCCTCTCCTAATTAAGCTAACTTAAATATCTGTATGCCTATGCTCTGTAATTTAACTAAGCCCTTCTTAGACACCAACGGTGGCTGCTCTGAGCTGCCTCTTCCCCTTTGGAACAATATTAGCAATGTTATGGATGCTCAAAGCTATTAAAGCCTGCCTAGATCTTTTACTCTGCATTTATGAACTTGTGCAGAAATCTGTCCACACTCTTCCTAAGCCTTTGAGATCATCTGCCTTCACAGCTCCTCCTGTAGCAATATTTAGAAGTTTGCTACCTGTTGGTTAAAATTAAAATTTTCCTGCAGTTTCATTGCATACCCTATTGGCTATTATTTTTTTGACTGATTAATGAATTCTGCACACTTCCCATGCAATACCACTGTGATTTTGTATAACTTGATGTGTAGTCCCCAGCTTTTCCTTTCCAAAGTGAAGAATCTCAGTCCACTTTTTTTTTCTTTTCAACTATTCTTTTCCAGTATTTTAAAGGTGCTGTGAACTGAAACACGTACCCTCTTCAACACCATAGGGCTGGCACAATATGGCTCCTGGAGCAAACCTATAGGCATCATCCAAAACCCCTTTTTTCCCAGCTGCTGCATTTCAAGTCTTCTTACTTAGAAAACAAAGTGGTTCTCTACAAGAGGACCCTGCTGGTTCTTGGTTGTGTGTGCACATCCCTGAAGAAGTAGTAGCTTGGAGACACACCAGCTGTCGTTTTGGGAAGCAGGTCTCAGTACTCCATGTGCATGCTAGTCATACTGAAGTAACACTTCAACCACACTGCATTTTTTCCTCTCAGGGTTCTTATATTTATAAACAATACTGCATTTTCTCTCATCTTGAACACCTCATTTTCTGCCTAACAGCAATGTAAATATTTGTGGGACAAATGGGAATTTCGTGCATCTATTTCAATCAATTCCTTCTCAGCACACCTCATACTGTGAAGTGCCTTCATAAAATAACAGAGAAGTCCTTTTATAATTGCTAGGCCATTAAATAGATACTTCTTTAAGTCCTTAAAATTTACCTTTTTTAATAAGTAGGGGAAAATACCCAACCCCTTTAAAACAGTCTTCCACCAGCGACCCAGGAAAGAGAAGACTTCATCAGTTGTATTGATGTGGTGCCTCCTTGAAACATTGAGGTTAGATTGTGGATTATAAGAGAAACAAAATGCATGTCAAAGACTTGACTGTGGCTTTTTAATGCAGGCTAAATAAAGTGAATTTATAAGGGACAATTATTGAAGTCTCTCTCATTTTCTCTTAGGAATTTTTTTCAAGCAGCATGTGATGTTCCTGAACCAGAGGAGAAATTCAATATTGATGAATACTCTGATATGGTGACCCTTAGCAAGCCTGTCATATATATTTCCATTGAAGAAATTATCAATACCCATTCAGTAAGTCAATCAGAACAAACTAGTCAATGGACTATAGCATACAGATTATCAAATATTTGCAGCTGACACTCTGGGGAAAGCTCAGTTTTCATTCTTATTTTTGAAGTAATTTCTTCATCTCTAAAATGTTCTGAAGCTGAATATGAGATTTTCTTTCCCTAGGAAAAATGCAAATGCTGCTTTCGTGCAAAAGCAGCATCTTGAACAATAATTAGTATGTAACACTTTCTGATGAGGGGAAAGAACAATTATGTTCCAATCTCATGTGGCATTTCTAACTTTAAAACAATTTTTTGTCTTGGGTAAGAAAGTGAAAGCAGTTTGAAGGAAAGCCTTTGGGAATAGAAATTGTATATTGTGGCTCTGGCATTCTGTCATGTGGCTTGTTGGAAGCAGATGACAACATCAGATTTAGAAAAATTGATGCTGTGGTATCATTCCTGTTCTTACTATGGGTAAAGAGCAGAATAACTGCAGTCTGAAGCATGACTTAATAGGCTGTAAGTTAAATGTTTACCACATGTTTCTCCTACAACTGGGATACTACTTTTTGTTTCCTGCCTTGCAATATGTCCCCTATGTGTCCCCCTGCCCAAGTAAAAAAAAAAAAAAAAAACCACAACAACATTCCCCCATCAAAAAAAAAAGAAAAAAAAAAAAGAAAAAAAGCCCATGAACACCACAAAGAATCTCTCTCAAATACTGAAAAGGTAGGACACCCAACTCACAGTAGGCCACTCTATAAGTTAGTTTTATTCAAGTGAAAACTAATAACCTAATCTACTAAAAAATCCTTTCTGGTTTGTCTTTGTGCCTGTTCTTTTAATTTTTGAAGCAACAGACCTATGTCTGCAGGTAATGACCAGAAGTTATACGTGAACATTCGTCCTTTCAGTGAGTCCAGTGACTGGCGTGACATGCCTGTTGGGTGGTGCAGTGGGTGCTGCAGAGCTGGTTCCTCACTTAGAAGATACAGTCCTTTCTGAAAGGACATCACTGACACCATTGCAAGCTACTGGAATGGATATACAGAAAATAGGTGTCTTTCTATGGATCATCAACACTGTCTTTATTCCTTTGGGTGTTAAGGATGCAGCAGCAAAATGCTCTGCTTGGGATTATCATCCTTTATTCTGTGATGGGTAGGACTTTGTTAGTTGGAATTGCACATCTTCTGCTCAGCCATGATATTTAGCACTCCAGAGACAATAGCTGGAGAAGCAATACAAGCTGTTTTACAGCAAGGGCAGCTTTAAACTCTAGCCTGGAATCCAGGGTGCTTCCTGGCCTTGGGAAGGTCCTCCATAATCCTGATCACGATAGGTCTGTGTTTTTCAACGTTTAGTTTCCAGACTTAGTTTCAAGTATAAAGACCCCAGGAAAGCTTTTTCTGGATGATGACTTCATTTACATTTGTTTATAGCTGCTTTTGGAACACCAGGATGCCATTGCCCCTGAAACTAATGACCTGCTGAATGAATTGCTGGAAGGTCTGGGACCTGTTCCTGATATAGAATCTTTCCTTGGTATGCCATTTTTTGTCTTTATGGGTAACTTCATTTTACGGGCAGAATTCAACACAGGCTTGACTTAAATACTATTGTTTCTCTCAGAGCAATAGCTTCTGCTTCTCTGTTTACTACAGAATTATTTTCCAAACACTTATTGTAACATTGCACCTTAAATTTGAACCTTTCTCTTAACTGCAATATTCACTCTAAAAATTAATGTGTGATTCAAAATCCAAACATTACTACTATTTTGAATGATCCACTTGTGCAGAGAGGAAACAAATTATTTGTTTTTAACAATCTGGTCTTAAGATTTGCTAGTGTTGGGTAGAAACTTAGAAAAAGTATATAGAGAATTCTAAAACTAGCCATTTTTTCTTTTGATAGTTAACTATCCAAATAAAAATTACTTTTTTAAAATTATGCAGATTTCTTAGAAAGTAATGCGTTTGACTGGTACTTAATTTGCATGTATTGTAGAAAACTGTTTAGAAAGTAGCTAGGAGTCATGGATAACACCAACATTCAAGTGAATAGCCCGTTAACATAGCTGCTACTCTTCTGTTTCTTCATTATCACTTCATGTTTGGATAAAGGATGTTACATTGTTTGTATTATTCTTTGAGAAGACAACACTAAAGTCTTTTGCACATCAGGAGCCTGAAAAGCAAGGATTGGTGTAATTTCCAAAAATATTGTAACTGGGCTTATAAATAGCTAAGTTATTGTTTTGATTGTTCAATGTCCAAAAAAAAACCTGCTTCTAAGTGGAAGGAGGTGGAGGTGCTATATAATAAGCTTAATATTTCTGATTGTTTACAGTGATTCATCTAGGTACTTGCTTGCTTCATGTACTGAATCGTGGGAAAATTTGAAAACTTGGAGTAAAATATGTTTCCTTTTAGGGGAAGGAGCTGTTGATCCCAATGACCCCAACAGGGAAAGCACACTGAGTCAACTTGCAAAAACAGAGATTTCACTGTCCCTAACAAGCAAATATGAGTTACGAGAAGGTGAAGATCAGGATCTCAAAAGTTTGATGATAAAGTAAGTTTTGCTCAAGCATTTATATTCTGGCAATGCTTATTGCTTCTTTGTTTTTAAATACTACTTTTCAAACGTTTACCCTGCCTAAGTGCATTTCTGAGGTGCTGAGTGCATTCAGTTTTCAAAAGACAGTTTGTGTTCAGTGCTACTCAAACTTTTCCAAAAGTCAGAAGAACTGTCAGTTTTTCCAGGAAAAAAAAAACATATTGCCATCTTATGTTTTGAGCATGACTGCATCATTATCTAGGAAACATTTTTTCATGAAGCTGTAAAAGCACTCTGCTTTAAAATGCCACAGCCTTGGGAAAGCAGAGATGAAAAGCAGCCTACACTTAAAAGGGTCAAACAGTATTACCATGTCCTTTCCTCCCCCTCAAAAATAAACACTTTCCTGATATACTGTCATCAGCCATTTGAAAAGAATGTAACTGTTACTTCAGCAGGAATAGTGCATGCTGCATGCTTTTATCCAGGAAAGAAAATTGTGTTTCTCCTGTCTTGGGAACAAATTAAAAAATGGCTACAGGGATACTCTGGAATACAAGCTACTTTATAGTAAAAATTAATTATGTAACAGAGCTTCGTTTCACATTATTGTCACCCATCTTTTGACATTATTTCAAGCTATCCAGAAAAGGGATTGGCCGACTTAAGATTCTAGTACAATTTGAGAAAGGGAGAGAACAGGATGCTGCTCTCTTCTGTTACTGTGCTTATATGTACCCCATGTGTGTGAAGGCAAAAAATCACATTAAAAGGGAAAGACAGCATCAATAACTAGGAGGGCAGACATGGGCTGTAATTAAAATCTGATCTATTAAGCTGTTTGAGCTTTTTTAATCAGAAATAAGTATTCTGGATTTGTTCAATGGTGTGACGTTTTACTTCTGAAATAGTCTAGGTAGACTATTACTTTAAACTATTAGGTTCTATCATAGAAATTTTGACAATATTTAGACATTTTCCTTGGAAACTTAAGCTGCATCTTTAATTTTCTGTTAATTGTTAAGAACAATGAGCTATTTCAGTAATCCTGTCCTCTAAATTAATATAATTCTGTACCAGGATATTCTTGGAATTATTATGAAGAAATAGGCAGCAGGAATGAGATAAATTCTTACCAAGAAAAGAACTGGTTAACATATCGGGGTGTAGCAGCTTCCCTTTTTTAGCAAGGAAATGCTTCTTGTCTGTTGTCGCTAGAGAAGTATCTGTCCTTAAGTGGTTTGCATAAATGCACTGCATCAAATGAAAAATTCCTTCAAAGTTCAGCAGTTCTGAGTGTATTTCCACTTTATTCAGTAAATATGACCCTAAATGGAATGATGAGTAGCTCAGGCTTTTCAAACTTCACATTTCTGTCTGCTGTTATGTCACGAACACAATTAAAATCCACATGTGAGTTGTTGCTTGTATTTTATTAACAGAAGCTGTTTTACTGTGCTAGTTGGTTGTTTGTTTTCTAAAATAAATGGAGGGAAGCTTACATGTATTTGTCTATTCTGTGTAGAAACCAGATACTCAATGATGTTAAAGAAAGCTGTGAAACATACAAAGCTAAAAACCAAATTTTACCAATAATCCATAATAAAGGGGGAGTTTACTACTTTTATGGTCAAACGAATGACATGTACAAGTGATACAGTGGTGAGTGTTTTGTAATATCTACATATCCTTTTCAAAAGGACCAAAAGACTCATTGTGGATGTGATACGAACACAACCAGGGGATACACTCTTAGAAATATTAGAAACACCAGCCACTGCACAACAGGTAAGTGTTATACTGTGCCTGAATAGGGAAGGAAGTATTTTATTACAGCTATTTGAAAGCCTTAACAGATCTCTGACAGCTTTCTCCATCACATTATAACAATGAAATTGTTTGTTGACAGTTTTAGACTATTCAGATTTAGAGTCTTCAAAATATGAGACTTGTATAGTTGAGGTTTTTTTACTGTATAATTGGAAACAACTTCAGAGGGAAACAAAATATAAGTCTTGCTGTGAGCTAGACTAGACTAGAATATTTTTTCTTGCTGTATTGGAGTCACTAGAATGTGAATTGAGTATTTTTTTCTTTACATTTTTTGTAAACATGGTCTTTTCTCTCCTATATTATAATACAACAAATAGCCTGAGGTGAATCTTTCTACTCTCTTTCCCCCCCCTCATTAAATTCAGTTTTGTAACTCAACTTGCCTGACCCTTTAGTTTATTTGCTTAACCTATACAAGCAAATCTCAGGTATCTACTGCTATCCTTAGTACGGGATTTGAGTGGGAAGAACTCAGTTGAAGTCTTTCCATAGACACTGACACACAAAACTGCATTTTAATAATGTGCCAGTTTTAGTTCACCTCAGTGTCTGTGTGTATGTAGGAAACACCTGTGAGATCTGGACAGTCTTCCCACAACTTGGTGAATTCATTGAGCCTGGCTGAATTAGACATTTTGATTAATTCAAATGTGTGTCTTGGTGTTGTCACTACATACCTAAGGTATGCCCAAAGGCACAGTAAATGGGGTACTTTGAGACCAAGTGGTAACAGGACATAAAGATTGCACCCTGATTCTTGATAATCCCCTATTCAATGTACTTGAGAAACCAATGTACTTGAACTCTTAACAGTTATCAAAATCCGGAAAATAACTGTTCTGGATTTTTATTCCGCCCCCAGGAATCTGAGAATTTGAAACTTGTAGAAAAACGTGCCATCTTAGATTCCAAAACTCCAGAGAAAATGAAGCACAGTCAGTCTGTTTTTGAAGATGGGCAGCTACCAATAGAACAAAAGAAAAGGAAAATTCAGAGAAATCTCCGGACATTGGAACAAGCAGGACTAGTGTCTTCAGCGACTAAGTACCAAGAAATTATAAATGAGATTGCTAAGGTAAACTGAGTGTTTTCTTGTATATCAGTGTTTTTTAGCATCTAGCCTAAATCCATTCCAATTAGAGAAGGAAAACACATATTTTTCAGGGAATGCTACCCTAAACTATTGAAGTATCCACATACCAAGCAAATTGTTTTCATTCCCTGACAAAATAAGTGAAAGACAGTACACTCCTGAATAACTGAAATGAATGACACAAAACTGCAACCTTTGTTATCCGAATCTGATATTGAATTTGATGCTGATGATTATGTAACTCCTCCTCTGTAATGTTTCAATATAACTTTGTATATTTTAACAGTAATTGGAATTGCTCAGTGGTGTTTCAATTAAGAATGGCTGTGGTCTTGGTAAGATTTCAAAAGTCTTAAACCCCCATGAAGTATTATCTGACCGGTATTAACAATGATCTGCTGTGGTTGGGCAGGACACAAGAATAGTGGGCCAATGTCGTGCCCATCCTGATGCTGATAAAGCACAGGGACTGTTCTCAACAAATCCTGTTCCACATCCACAACCCGTTCTGGCCATAAGAACCTTAGTATATTGAACTATCTTTAGCACAACAGTGACATTTTTCGTATGAGTTCTGTGTCTGTTAGGCCCTGTAGAGCACAGCAAAGTTCAACACCACTTCTATATATGAGTAGTAATGTAGTACTCCCTACAGGTACTGTTCTTGTAAGAACTAACAGGATAATTCTGTGCTTTCTCTCAGTAATGAAGTCAGATTTTGTAATTACAAATTGCAATGGTAATGAACTGAGGCTTTTTAGAATTTCAAATTAATAAAACAATTGCATTCATAAATTTTTTTTAGGATATCCGGAATCAAAGAAGATACAGACATCATCGAAAAGCTGAACTGGTGAAACTCCAGCAGACTTTGAATGCACTTAACTCCAAGACAGCATTTTATGAGGAACAAATTAATTATTACAACACCTATATAAAAACTTGCTTAGACAACTTAACAAGAAAGTGAGTTGAGTCTTTCTTTCTTTTAATGTGTCTTTTAGTGTGTTTTGTCAAGAGGGGAGAGGAGGTGTTAATCTGTAGTTTAAAGTTTTGGTTCCAACAGATTGACAATCTATAAAAGGTCCGTGAGACTTGTAAACTGCATCAGCATCTGGATGTTAAAGTCTTGCATTTATTTAAGACCGCCTTTGAGAAAGAAAAGTCTATGTCTATGTAAAGAGACGTATAGATGTTTTCAATATATTTAATTGGTCTGCTTTGCAGATCCATGTGCATAGTTTGAGGTCATGAAGCTTTGGGAAGTAATTATTGGTTTCTTCCTTTTTTACAAAGTTTGGGGTTTGTCTTTAGAATGGAAAAGGGGAAAATAAATGCTTAAATAATTTTACCTTTCAGATATGATGGAGTTACTTGAAAGCAATCCATCCACCAATGCCACCAAAATGTTAAAATGAAAACATTTTACTGACATGAACAGGAATTTTCCTAGCGCACATTTCATTAAACCAAAAATTAACTCTAATTACAGAGTATTTACCATTTATGTCACCTTAAGCTTACAAATTGCTATTTTAAACTGAAGATTGTGGACTCTAGAATCAGTGTTGCATATCACAATAGAATTGAAAGAAGTGCTAAAAGATGATTCAAAATCACTGGCAAGATATTTAGATGATTCACTGCATGCTAAAAATTCCTCTAGCTCTTAGATTTTTTGAGATGTTAATTTTGGTTTTCTAGAGAAGTTCAAGAAAGAGTGAAAGAAAGTTAAATATGGCTGAAGAATTAAGGATCTGATAAACACACCAAAAGCTAGTTTTCTTGTTCTTTTTCCAGAAATTCACGGAGGTCAATTAAATTAGATGGAAAAGAGGAGGTGAAGGGAAGCAAAAAGCTGAAACAGACCTCACTAAAGTACACAGCTGCAAGACTTCATGAAAAAGGTGTCATCCTAGAAATTGAAGATCTTCAAACCAATCAGTAAGTGCAATACAAACCAATTCCAAGCATTTTCTAATCAACATTTTCGAAGGGGCCTGGCTTTTGATAAAAGAAATCTTAACTATTTCCTGTGCCACAGCTGAAATTGCCTCAGACTTCAGCACTCAGAAGGAAGCTGCAGCCTAATTGTTGTAATTTTTTTTTTTTTTACTTTGTACCTTGCTGTATGATTACCTTGGGAAAACATGTTAACAAGTCAGCGCTAGCACCGTCTTACATGGACAATTGCAAGTTTGGCAGCAGACTCGCTATTAATGACCACGTTTCTATGCAGTTGTAGCAATCTTTTTTAATATATTGACCAGTCACTTTCAAGGAACTTGGTAAACCTCAGGTTTTCTGCTCTTCCTCACTATGGCAGGGTGAATGGATGTGGTGGTTTAACATCCCTTTTGTATTCTTCCATTTTGAGGCTGTGCTAGTGAAAGTCTTCCATTCTTTGCACCTTCCCATCCACGTTCTGCATGGAAAAGTTTTTTCAGGTTTTTTTTTGTTTTTGGGTTTTTTTTCCCCAAGTAGATTCATCAGGTAGAGGAAGCCACATGAGGCAAATATATACCTGCAAGGAGATGCTTGGCATGGCAGAAGGAAAATATGGTTGTCCTGTTTCTATCCACTGGATGTTGGATCGAATTTGTACACTGAACTTCCCAAAGACCTTTCTTGTTTTTTTTTGGTGTCTTGTTTTGTTGAGTTCTTTCTTTGTTGGTTTGGTTTTTGGTTTTAGTTGGTAGGTTGGTTTTGGTTTGTTTTTTTTTTTTTTTTTTTTTTTTTTTTTTTTTTTTGTTTTTTTTTTTTTTTTTTGGGGGGGTTTTTTTTTTTTTTTTGGTTTTTTTTTTTTTTTTTTTGTTGTTTTTTTTTTTTTTTTTTTTTTTTTTTTGTTTTTTTTTTGTTTTTTGGTTTTTTTTTGTTTTTTTTGGGGGGTTTTTTTTGTTTGTTTGAGTTTTTTTGGGGTTGGGTTTTTTTGGGAGTTGTTTTTCTAGTACAAAAGACTTCAGAATTCTGTATTTCACACTACCAGTACTACCAGAAAGTCTAAGAAGACACTGTATGGAGTGCAGTGCAGGGAGAGATAGAGTGATTCTTTTGACACCAATGACACTGCTTGCGGTCAAAGTTCTATGTTCTGCAGGCTTTTTCACCAAAACTGTCTCTGAATACAGCCTATGTATTCAATTACCTTTCTTGTTTCAAGGTTTAAGAATGTGATGTTTGATATCACACCTGGAGAAGAAGTGGGTGACTTTGAAATCAAAGCAAAATTTTTAGGAGTCGAGATGGAAAAAGTGCAGCTCCATTTCCAGGTTTGAATTTTGTTACTTTGCTATATAGCTGCTGTTGTGTTTCCCATAACTACAAGCTTTTTCAATATTTTTTTCACATGTATCCATGAACCAGTCAATCAGTACAGTGCAGCAGCTAACTGGAGAGTAACTATATAACTTCTGCAGGATGCTGGGCATGGGCATTGAATTAATGTTTATCTTGGAGCAACTACATGAAATCAACCTCCGCGCTAGTTCAGGTGGCAAGCAGGAAACAGTGAAAAAAAAAAAAAGGAAATACACAGAAAATAGTATTCTTCTGGTTTGCTGTTACTGACCATCTGTAGCTTAGGATCTAGAGGACACGTAATGTTTACTACATGTATCCCAATATTTGCTTGCAATTGCTTAAGTTATGAAGAACCTGGAGTTGGTGATGTCTATCACATCTTGTTACTGTAAGGTATGGATTTAGACAGACACTAATGACTTTTTTCTCATTTCAGGATTTGCTTCAGATGCAGTATGAAGGTGTGGCTGTAATGAAAATGTTTGATAAAGCTAAAGTGAATGTGAATTTGCTCATATTCTTGTTGAATACAAAGTTCTATGGAAAATGAGTACTTTCAGATATCATGGATTTCATCAATCAGTGGGAAGTCTATTCAGTATTTTTTTGCTTATAAACATTTGAAGTTTGTCATTGGATACTTATTAAATTTTAAAAACACACCCTAAAACACCAAATGTTCAGAAGAATGTACACAGTGCCTTTTCAGCATTGATAACAAAACAGAAAACCAAGAAATCGATTCATTTAAACAGCTCAAGATTTCATTGGTGTTGGTACTTTAAAATCAAAATATTCTTTAGGACACACAGCTATTGTGTAGATTTAAGGTAGGCAGAAATTGAATTTAGTTAAATATATAAACCTCTTCCTATTGAAACATTTTTAAAATTACCTCAGATATATAATATAGCTGATACTAGACTTTAAGTATTTACCAAAAGAAAACCTAATTTGTTTCTAAGGGATAGTTTGAGCAAATACTTAGTTACATACTAGGCCTATTTTGTGGCAGTTGTCAATTGCAAAGCAAACTTATTGTGCAATTCAAAAAATTTTATAGGTAATTATAAAGTGACAATAACGACTTGCTTCACAGAAATATATTTTACGATTCATTCCTACTAAATGCACTACTGCCTCGTGCAAAATGACATTTTCTACTTTCACAGCCTTTGGAGTGGTATTGGGGAAATCTGAATAGCGAACAGTTGTTCAGTTTGAAGTATTTGAATACCTAAATTGTGCCTGTCTTTTTTTTTTTTTTTTTTTGTAAGAAAATAAATGCAATAAAATCAGTATTTAGATTGGGTTTTTTAAATATTCTTTGGAGATTGTTCTATGTAAAATAAACATTACCTAATTAAACTGGCTTGGTCGCTAAATTTCATTTCAAGGAATTATTAAAGCTGCAATCTAGATGGTAATTGAAAGAACTTCTTTCAGTGCATTTATAAAATTGCATGTAATTAAGCCTGACTCCCAGTACACTTGAGGAGAGCTGCTCAGCAGTGAAGATTTCATGGCCTTTATGCTACTGAATGTGATGATGATTTTGCTTAAGAACTATCACTAATACCTACAGAGCAAAAGTTTGTGCCATAGGTGTGGCCAACCTTCTCTCACTTCTACTGTAACTAACACTTCAAAAGATGGAGAGTGAGACATTCTGGAATGAATCATAAAAGCATATTAAGTATTAACTCTGGTAAGGAAATAGAACAGTATTAAGTCACTGGCAGATACATGGATTGCAAACTCAGCTGATATACTGATCTGTGGTGTTACACAAGCTGAAAAAATTATTACATTGCCAGAGATAGTAATTTATGCATGACCTGAAGTTTGAACACATGACTACTTTAAAACAGTTAATATCCCTAATTAAAGGATTAAAAAACTACTACTTGATTCCATTTTTCTTCTAGCTGGTTATGTATAAACCATTTTAATATAACATAAATGCTGTAGCATTGATACCCTGCTTTGCTTAAAATAGCTGGATAGAAAACTGAAAACAGTGCTTCACTTTTCCTTCAAAGAAGAGAACTGAATTTTACTTGAATATTAATTACATTCCCAGTCTTTTGTTCCCCTTTTTATTTGCAACAGACTTGACTAATGGCTATATTTTTAACAAACTCTAGCTGAGCACTAAATCTGTCACAGGTGTGATGTTGCTCTTAAGAAGAGACTCTTGAGGTAATGTGTCAAAAGCCTGGAGTTGTGCTGGTGAGACACGCCAGAGACCCACAGCCTTTTTGGGAGTAACTCACTCCTGGATATGCAATTTTGTGTGATACACTTGACACGTCTAGTACCTGCCTGGTTCTAATGCAAGTAGCACATTCCTCCATTATTTCCTGGAGCAGGCAAGCTTAGAAAAGCTTCTTTGGTTCCCACGTAATGAGAAGTATGAATGGTACAGTCTGTCTATCAGCATGCCCCTTTTCCAGCCATATCCTGGGCTTCCTGTTCTTCCTAGTGCACATCAAAGAGTAATTTCCATTTAATTTCTTTGAACTCCTTAAGCTTTTTTCCTTAATTAGGTAGTTCCATTTAGGGCCTTGTCACTGAACAATAATATGAACCCTGCTGAACAGGACTGACCACAATGTTTTCTACCCCATGTAAGATTGATGGTAGTGTGAAGTACCACACAAATGAGCTAAGTGATTCTGTTACTACCCACTGCTGCTGACAGCTACTAACTACAACAAAAAATAAAGGATTTTTAGAGGCTACTGTAAGATGCAATGTGGGAACTTGAACATTAGATAGGACTTGCTGAAACCAGTTCAATCATGAAATGGTGGTGTGGAAGGACTTGCATTGCTGGTTCAAAATCTGAAAAAAAAAAGCCAGTACAACTGAAGTGAACCTATGCATCAGCTGTCACTACAGGAGAAAATGCATCTTTCTTTGGACAACCTGCCTATCTCTCAACTTTGTCCTCCTTAACTGGTGGTAGTGAAAGAAATTATAATAGGCAATAGTCTTAGCCTGTTAACCCCAAGGCTTGCATTTTTCTATCACATGTCTTTAGAGTTGACTAAGAGTGCTTGGCAGCTAACTTAGTTTATTTTGGAACTTTTCCATTCTTTTCCATTCAAGGGCCTCTGAAGATACAAAACTACCCACAAAACTGCAGAACATCCTTCTGCGTAGGCCAGGCAGACAGGAACACCAACACAAGCACTAGATTTGTTCTAGTTCACTTTGCACTGATCCGTGGGCCTCCTTTAGCTGGCCAACTTTATTTTAAAGCATACAGGAGTAAAACAACAACCTTCAGTCCTAGAAAATCCAAACACTGACAGCCACATGTGATTTCGAAAAGTTTGCAACTAAATACACAATCCTCTACCTAGATGACTGATTTCCCTGCTTGAGGTATGTTTCTTTGCTCATCTTTCAGCAGTAACTACCCACCTCTGGCACACACCAGGGCAATCTGTGTACTGGCAGCAAGATCTCCTTCCACAAACAGTAATGATGTAGCAGTCTTTATACTTTGTAAACTTGGTCTGTTTTACAGGAATGAAGTTTTGTTCTGTAACATACCTCTACTAGAAACCCCCAAAATTCTGAAAAAGATGCAAGAAGTAGAATTTAAAACTAAAGCTTTATAAGTCATGAGCTCTTCACTTCTGTTACAATAAGTTATTTTGAGAGGAAGGAGCAAGATGATTGAGAAAACTAGAGGACACAAAACTTAAATCTGGTTTCTGTATGCAGACATAAAGTTTAACAAGTTTTATTCACTTGCTGTATTTATAATAACCAGGTTACACAGATGAAAGGGCATAGCCCTATATGACTGTTTCTAATGTCTGTGACTAAAATACTTCCTGGAGGTTCAATCTGAGTTTCTCTTTGTATGTTTCACAAACTCTGTAATCTAATTTATTCCTCAAGCGTTGGCCCACTGTTTAAGGCTTCTTGAAATGTAAGAAAAATCCTGGCAATATATGTTTTTTTGAGAACCTGAGTAATTTTTACAATTACCTGTTTTAGTTCAGTTCTATTTTGGGTTTAGAAAGTTAGAAGAGCAACCTTTGTGAGTGTTTATAGAACTGTGAGACCAAAGAAATGACCAAGATTAGCTTTACTTTCTCTTCCCAGATGAAATTATTATCTCTGATTAAGGTATTTTCTAAACAGATTAATAGTTCAATTAAGTATAAGGCATTTTTTCTACGTTTCCTATAACATGTAGGATGACAGAGCTGTAGGAAGGCTGGCCCACTGTAAAACTTGTATTTATTTCTTGCTCTATACAAACAGAGTTAGCTTCAGCCGTGCTGTAACTAGTGGTAGCACTGAGGAGCACCATAGAGACACAGAGCTTACTGTGAACCAATACTTATCGTTAGGGAAATTTGTTTTCCATGATTTTTATTCTCCTTTAAAATCAAAGTTCAATGCTTCTGCAGTAATAAAGGCACTTCATACATATAAGCAACTTCAAATCAGCCTTCCCCTCCTTCCCATTTTTGTCTGTACTGCTGTAAACAGAAGGATATTCACTTGAGGCATGGATAGCACACCCTAGCAAGCCAGTGTCCACTTTAAAGCTTCTGTCTTACAGGCTTAATAAACACAAAGCACTTAAACATCAGTGGGATGTTTTTGAAGCAAAGCTTCTAAATAATAGCTGCAAAATTACCAAAATATTTTCCTGTACAATCCTCATGTAGGTTTTGCTTCAACCACCTCTTGATTCATGAGCATCTGTAAAGGAGTGCAGAAGTTTTACGAGGTTTGTCCAATGGACTGGGGAGTGGCACCACTTTCTCGGGGATTTTGGAACGGCGGACAGGGCTGCAGAGCCGGGCAATGAATCACTTTTGGGTTGCCCTGTTTGCGGAGCAGTTTACTGAACGCATGCAATACAAACAAGCTTGGACGTCATCTCCTTTATACGAAGCAGATCAACTGTAAGGGGCTTTTCTGAACCAGCGTGATCTTTCAGCTGTGAGTAATGCAGGCATTTCATCTGGCCTTGGAACTCCTCCCGTGAGGCATAAAATTTGGCGAACTTATTTTAGAATTCCTCGAACATAACCCTTTGTTCCGGCGCTGCCGACCTCTCACCCCGCCCGAGCCCGCCACCGCTTCCCGTGTCCCAGCTGGGCGCGGGGGCTGCTCCCGGGGCTCTGCGTCCCGCGGGGCCGCGGCCGCTGCCCCTGCGCCTTCTCCTCCCCTTCCTTCCCCTCTCCCCTCCCCTCCCCGTGCCGCCGAGCCCGGGCGCGCAGCCCCCTCCCTGCGGCAGGAGGGAGGCCCGGTGCGGCTCTTCGCCTGCCCTGGGCTGCGTTGGCCAGCCCCGCGCCGCCCGCACGGACGGACGGACGGACGGACGGACGGACGGAGTGCGCGAAGGAAGGCGCGGCCATGCGGCCCCGGGCGCTGCTGTGCGCCCTGGCTCTGCTCTGCTGCCCGCCGCCCCGGCCAGGTGGGTTCGGGGGAGGCGGGGGCCGGCCGCGGGGCCTGGCGGCCGGCGTGCTCCGACAGCGCGGGCAGCGCTCTGAAAGCGACCGAGCGCTGTGCAGCGTCCTGTGCCCGCACGCAGCCGCGCCGTGCGGCTCCCGCTTGGGAGGTGCAGTGCGAGTTCGGGCCGAGTTTTCGTCGGCTCTTTGTGCTCGTGGCAGCGGCGAGGAGAGGCTGTTCTTGGTGGTGAAGGATGGCTGGGGGTGACTCCGTAGGAGAGGGGCAGGCAGTAGCAGGTGGTAGTGGAACGGGCCAGATCGGCGAGACTTGCTGCTGGATTCTCTTAACCTTTCATTAACGGCGTGCCGGCTGAATTTCTATGCGGTTCAGACTTGGGAAGATCTGCCAGCACAAAACAGTTCAGAATATGCACCCCAAGTAGATAGATGACTTCTGTGGTTATTTCACGGTTATTCACTAATAGCAACAGCAGTGCCCTAACTGGTGAGCCCATGGATCCGATGGAGATGCTGAGGTAAGGAAGGTGAGAGAAGACATGCATGCTTGTAACCTCAGACCTTATGGCAGAGGTACAGCAGTACAAAAGATTGAGCATTTAGAGATTGGCACAGGCTTTTTGGATATTACTATTTTGCTTGATCCAGTTTAAGATTTCTTTCAATCAGCTAGTGGTGATAGTGCTGCTGTAGAAATAACTTAGTCCCGCGAGATGGCCTGCAGTAAAGCCTCAGGTGCTACATACATAAAAGGGCTAATTAGATGAGCAGCTAAGAGGAAATTTCACAGCATAATATACTTCGACTGCTGAGCTAAACTGAAAGGAAATAGACCTAGTGTTTGTAACTATGCTAGGAGGGAAGCATCAAGAGAGGGCAAATCATTTTTGCTAGATATGTTTTTAGCACAAGGACAAGTGGGAAGCTGTTGAAATCATGTTCATATGGGAAGTATAAAGAAAATATCTTTTTAAGAAAAGGGGGTGCTGGTGTAAAAAATAAACTGTACATGTTAATGGTAGAAAAAAATGTCACTGTTGGTGGTATTCTTCCAGTTACTTCATGCACAACAGAACTAACAAAACCCAATCATCTGAATATGTCTTCTGCTCTTCTTGTGCTCATTCCCATTGTAATAATATAATTTCCTCACTGTCCTAGATAAGCTGTTTTTACCACAATGTACTTCATTCCTGTTGCCCGTGCACTCTTGTATCCTGAGATCCGCTCTGGCCTTGACCTGCAGCTTCGCTCCTGCTTTTCCCCCATCCTTCACTGTGCACAGTTACCACATTATTGACCTGCGCTGTTCCTTTGGTCAGGTGAAAAAGCACTAGTTTGGCACTTCGTTGGTGTTAAGTGCCTACAAATTATCTGACCAGTGCTGTTGAGGTGCCTAAGGTCTGAACTTGCCTTGACTTCCCTGCCTTGGGACACTGATGTCCAGATAGATTATATTGGTTGAAGGCAGCATATGTGGTTAAGGAGATGAGAAAGGAGAGCAAAACGGAGCCGACACCCAGATGCAAAACAATAGTTCAAGAAAATGTGTTCAGATTGCTATTACATCAGTTGTGTAATCTAATAATGAATTCTGTATAAATGGAGATGTGAACTCATAAACAATTCAGTTTTATTTTTATGAAAGCAAATAACTGTCATCACTCCTATAAGATCGTGTCTGTTAATGTGTCTGGCATGCACTTCACAGTCTGCCTTCACATGCCTAATTTATGGGCTACTAAGTAATTTAGATTCTAGATGCTTATCACTTGGGATTATACAAAGGAGAGATAAAATAAACCTATTTGTTACAAGTTTGTATGCAGCTGTCACCAGTAATGCCCATAAATCAGTATTTTTTGTTGTCCACCAGCGCACAGGGAATATACTTAATTGGCTTAAGGAGCCTGTTCTCTAGTCTCTCACATCACAAAGATGTGAAGAGATTGGGATGTGAAATCTGATGGTTTATAACATCCTGTCCATACTCATGGGCCTACAGAAGTATTTTTAAAGTTTCTTCTGGAGCTTAAGATGGGTCAAAGCTGTTTTATTTCACAAAGTGGGATGCAGAGTAGTCCCTTTCATATGAAAACAAGACATGAAAAGAAATTACAATGTATCTCTGTATTTTAAAAAAAATGTTAGGGTAAGCAGCGTATGTGTATACTGATTGTGAGATGAACAATATGTAATAATTGATAGAAAATAGCACACTGTGGATTGTTAAAATTAAGCAATCACAAACTTGATGAGCTTTCTACATAATTCTTGGGTCCTTGTTGGAGAACTAATGAAAAAACCACAGGGACTAAAAGAAGACTTTGGGCATCTTGAGCATTTTACTGATTCTATGTATTTTTTGCCTTGTGAAGTACTTACTGGATCCAGAGAAAAGACTCTGCTTATCATTCAGTGTCCTGAGTACACACACCACAAGGATAAAACCTCAGTGCTTTATCCTGCTGTTTATTTGTTCATAGTTTACTAATCTTGTTCTTTCAAACTGTTTAAATTTTATAGGTATTTTGACAGAGTGGTTATTCTCATCGCTGATGTGACAGAGTTCTGTTTGTTATAAAAATAGAAATCAACCAAGCTTGACTTCTTCCAAAAGGACTGGATGACAGCCTAGAAAAATAAGATGACCTTCTGAACATTTGTAATCATTATACAAGCTTTACTTCTGTTTTTCTTATAGATTATTTGAATTATTAAAAAGTAATTAAGCTGTAGTGAAATATGTTTTAGACAAATGATATCTATAGCTTGAAAACAGCTAGAAAGAATAATTTCACATATTTTGGTGTAGTTGTAACTACCAGTAGTTTCAAAACATTTTCTGTGGAGCTACTGTATGTTGGCAGTCTTGTACTAACCCAGTTTAAAGGTAATGCCTCTTTCCTATACTGGCCTTTTTGTTTGCGATGAAGGTTCATTACAATCTTTTGAAATAATACGACATTATTTCATCCTGTTCCTTTTTGTGAATAAATCTCTCTCTTCAGCTTTTTGATATAAACACTGACACAAAAGGAATACAAAACCTCAGGGCAGTATCTGTCTGCCTTTCTGTTTCAGAAAGTGTGGAGTGCATATTGTTTTTTCTAGAATTATAGACACTGTGTCATACAAGCAGCTTAGTGAAGGATAAGAAGTGATACATGGCTGTCAAGCTTTCAAATAAAATTAAGTTTCATCAAGAAAGTTTAAGCCACCATTCTTTATATTATCAAGTGGCACGAAAATAGCAAGTGTCATGCCTCATTACATTTTTCCAGAAAGCTGGCTTGCAAGTAGTACCTCATGTCATCTAAGTCAAAATGGGGACATGGATTGAGAACAGGAGTCAGCATGGAGGTGATGTTGACAGAATGAAGGTTGAGTTCAACTCTGAACTTAGAAAGCCTTTGATTATACAAAGAACACAGAGTTTTCATTGGATTATTCCAGATAATTTTAACTAAACTTATTTATGATTTTTTTTTTGTTCTAATTTATTGTAATAAGATTCTACTTTTAGAAAATTTCTGTAATGGAGTAAAAGTGACTCTAAATCCCTTCATCTAATAAACTTGTAAATAAGATGTCTCCAAGAATTCAGGATATATATAAAATTATTAGCCATGTTCAGTTAATTATAAGCAATAGGTAAGGCAATGGCCGGTAGTCAGTGAAAGGTACTTGTCCAGTCATAGCATTTTTTTCTTGTAGCATATTTTTATACTGTTTTTAGTTAGGAGTTAGTAATGAGAAGTGGGTCGTAACCCAGAGCATCCACACTAAGAGACTTAACCTCAGTCATTAAGGGTCAGTGACTCTGAGCTGGTTTGCTGGTTTGTCGCAGTTTGGTGCCCCTGCTAGCCCCGACACTGCGGCTGCAGGGGACACTCTTCTGCGCTCAGGAGTGCAGAAGGGCGGCTAAGGGTTGTCAGCCCTTTGCTCAGAGAGACAAGGCCGACGATGGTGAAGGAAGGGAGTAGACAATCCAGAGGGTATTTAGTCCAAAGTTTTACTAGAAGCTCCGAAGAGCTCGCAATCCCAGAAATCCCCTGAGACAGTGGGAGCAGCACCTTTTATTGAGGGGTGGAAACAAGGGAGGAGTTCAGCCATCTGCCAATGAGGGGATAAAGGAGCGTGAAACAAGGAGTAACTGACAAACAGAACAACACATCAGGAAGCTTAGTAGGAGAGACCCCTGGCCCTTGACCAATCACTCGTAGCCCCTTGTGGAAGCTTCCAGAGAGGAGGACGGAGAGCCGAGTGACAGACAGGGTGCCAGGGAGGGAGGATTGGCAGGGAAGTTTCTAGTGAACTGGGGGGTGTGGGGATAGGATTGACATTTGGTGAATGGGAGGCAACTTAGGTTGAAACCATAAAGAGGGGAGAGCAGGAACAAACCAAATAACATAACATAACACAACACTAGTTCTCAAAAGTGTGAAGCTGCAGCACAGCTCAGGCCCTTCAAAGCTGAAGGATACTGGGATGAGAGAGGTGCTGGTGCCTCAGTTACCATGTCAAGCAGCGGTAGTGTTGTCAACACAGTTCCTAACTCCAGGCTTTACTCTCTCTCTCTCTTCAAGTCTGTTTATATCTTGTGTTCCCAAGAACATACATTCCTCACATGGAACCGTGTCACCTCTTTGTTTGGTTCTCCGCACTGTTCTACAGTGGTGGAGAAAGCAAAATGGCCATGTCGACCTTTGGGGGACTAAAATTATCATTGTTTTCTCTTTCAATAGTTTCCTGGTTTGAAAATAAATACTCATAGAATTAGAAGTATTAATAAAACTTGTGTGTACTGGAGATATAATAGGTACAGTTGACAAAATTTTCCTCACTTTTATTGATGTCTTTTCCATGGAGAAAAGCTTCCGGGTGTAAGAAATGGGGGGGG